>NC_091195.1:14123072-14334068 GCF_040958095.1 Procambarus clarkii | reverse complement strand
CCCAGATATTTACCACACTAAGAATGTGGCCCCAGATAGTTACCATGCTAAGAATGTGGCCCCAGATAGTTACCACGCTAATAATGTGGCCCCCAGATAGTTACCACGTTAAGAATGTGGCCCCAGATATTTACCACGCAAAGAATGTGGCCCCAGATAGGTACCGCGCTAAGAATGTGGCCGCAGATAGTTACCACGCTAAGAATGTGGCCCCAGATAGTTACCACATTAAGAATGTGGCCCAGATAGTTACCACACTAAGAATGTGGCCCAGATAGTTACCATGCTAAGAATGTGGCCCAGATAGTTACCACGCTAAGAATGTGGCCCAGATCGTTAGCATGCTAAGAATGTGGCCCCAGATAGTTACCACGCTATGAATGTGGCCCCAGATAGTTACCAAACTAAGAATGTGGCCCAGATAGTTACCACACTAAGAATGTGGCCCAGATCGTTAGCATGCTAAGAATGTGGCCCCAGATAGTTACCACGCTAAGAATGAGGCCCCAGATAGTTACCACACTAAGAATGTGGCCCAAGATAGTTACCACACTACAAATGTGGCCCCAGATAGTTACCACGCTAAGAATGTGGCCCCAGATAATTACCACGCTAAGAATGTGGCCCAGATAGTTACCATGCTAAGAATGTGGCCCCAGATAATTACCACGCTAAGAATGTGGCCCCAGATAGTTACCACACTAAGAATGTGGCCCCAGATAGTTGCCATGCTAAGAATGTAGCCCCAGATAGTTACCACGCTAAGAATGTGGCCCCAGATAGTTACCACGCTAAGAATGTCGCCCCAGATAGCTACCACGCTAAGAATGTTGCCCCAGATAGAGTTACCACGCTAAGAAAGTGGCCCCAGATAGTGTTACCACGCTAAGAATGTCGTCCCAGATAGTTACCACACTAAGAATGTGGCCCCAGATAGTTACCACGCTAAGAATGTGGCCCCAGATACTGTTACCACTCTAAGAATTTCGCCCCAGATAGTTACTATGCTAAGAATGTCGCCCCAGATAGTTATCACACTAAGAATGTGGCCCCAGATTGTTACCACGCTAAGAATGTTGCCCCAGATAGTGTTACCACACTAAGAATGTCGTCCCAGATAGTTACCACACTAAGAATGTGGCCCCAGATAGTTACCACACTAAGAATGTGGCCCCAGATAGTTTCCACGCTAAGAATGTGGACCCAGATAGTTACCACGCTAAGAATGTGGCCCAGATAGTTACCATGCTAGGAATGTGGCCCCAGATAATTACCACGCTAAGAATGTGGTCCAAGGCAGTTTCCGTACAAAGAATGTCGCCCCAGATAGTTACCACACTAAGAATGTGGCCCGAGATAGTTACCACACTAAGAATGTGGCCCAGATAGTTACCATGCTAAGATTGTGGCCCCGATAGTTATCATGCTAAGAATGTGGTACCAGATAGTGTTACCACACTAAGAATGTGGCCCCAGATAGTGTTACCACACTAAGAATGTGGCCCCTGATAGTTTCCATGCTAAGAATGTGGCCCCAGATAGTTACCATGCTAAGAATGTGGCCCAGATAGTTACCACACAAAGAATGTGGCCCCTGATAGTTACCACGCTAAGAATGTGGCCCCAGATAGTTACCACACTAAGAATGTGGCCCCAGATAGTTACCACGCTAAGAATGTGGCCCCAGATAGTTACCACACCAAGAATGTGGCCCCAGATAGTTTTACCACAATAAGAATGTGGCCCCAGATAGTTACCGCGCTAAGAATATGGCCGCAGATAGTTACCACGCTAAGAATGTGGCACCAGATAGTTACCACGCTAAGAATGTGGCCCCAGATAGTTACCACGCAAAGAATGTGGCCCCAGATAGTGTTACCACGCAAAGAATGTCGTCCCAGATAGTTACCGAGCTAAGAATGTGGCCCCTGATAGTGTTACCACACTGAGAATGTGGCCCCAGATAGTTACCAAGCAAAGAATGTGGCCCCAGATAGTTACCACGCTAAGAATGTGGCCCCAGATAGTGTTACCACGCTAAGAATGTGGCCCCAGATAGTTACCACGCTATGAATGTGGCCCCAGATAGTAACCACAGTAAGAATGTGGCCCCAGATAGTTACCACGCTAGGAATGTGGCCCCAGATAGTTACCACGCTAAGAATGTGGCCCCAGATAGTTACCACGCTAAGAATGTGGCCCCAGATAGTTACCACGTTAAGAATGTGGCCCCAGATAGTGTTACCACGCTAAGAATGTGGCCCCCAGATAGTTACCACACTTAGAATGTGGCCCCAGATAGTTACCACGCTAAGAATGTGGCCCCAGATAGTGTTACCACACTAAGAATGTGGCCCCAGATAGTTACCGCGCTAAGAATGTGGCCCCAGATAGTTACCACACTAAGAATGTGGCCCCAGATAGTTACCACGTTAAGAATTTGGCCCCAGATAGTTACCACGCTAAGAATGTGGCCCCAGATAGTTACCACACTAAGAATGTTGCCCCAGATAGCTACCGCGCTAAGAATGTGGCCTTAGATAGTGTTACCACACTAAGAATGTAACCCCAGATAGTTACCGCGCTACGAATGTGGCCCCAGATAGTGTTACCACACTAAGAATGTGGCCCCAGATAGTTACCGCGCTAAGAATATGGCCGCAGATAGTTACCACGCTAAGAATGTGGCACCAGATAGTTACCACGCTAAGAATGTGGCCCCAGATAGTTACCAAGCAAAACATGTGGCCCCAGATAGTTACCACGCTAAGAATGTGGCCCCAGATAGTTACCACGCAAAGAATGTGGCCGCAGATAGTTACCACACTAAGAATGTGGCCCCAGATAGTTACCACACTAAGAATGTCGTCCTAGATAGTTACCACACAAAGAATGTGGCCCCAGATAGTGTTACCACACTAAGAATGTGACCCCAGATAGTGTTACCACACTAAGAATGTGGCCCCAGATAGTTACCACGCTACGAATGTGGCCCAGATAGTTACCACACTAAGAATGTGGCCCCAGATAGTTACCACGCTAAGAATGTGGCCCCAAATAGTTACCACACTACGAATGTGGCCCCAGATAGTTACCACGCTAAGAATGTGGCCCCAGATAGTTACCACACTAAGAATGTGGCCCCAGATAGTTACCATGCTAAGAATGTGGCCCCAGATAGTTACCACGCTAAGAATGTGGCCCAGATAGTTACCACACTAAGAATGTGGCCCCAGATAGTTACCACGCTAAGAATGTGACCTCAGCTAGTTACCACACTAAGAATGTGGCCCCAGATAGTTACCACGCTAAGAATGTGGCCCCAGATAGTTACCACACTAAGAATGTGGCCCCAGATAGTTACCACACTAAGAATGTGGCCCCAGATAGTTACCACACTAAGAATGTCGTCCCAGATAGTTACCACGCTAAGAATGTGGCCCCTGATAGTGTTGCCACACAAAGAATGTGGCCCCAGATAGTGTTACCACACTAAGAATGTGGCCCCAGATAGTTACCATGCTAAGAATGTGGCCCAGATAGTTACCACACTAAGAATGTGGCCCCAGATAGTTACCACGCTAAGAATGTGGCCCCAGATAGTTACCACACTAAGAATGTCGCCCCAGATAGTTACCACGCTAAGAATGTGGCCTCAGCTAGTTACCACACTAAGAATGTGGCCCCAGATAGTTACCACGCTAAGAATGTGGCCCCAGATAGTTACCACACTAAGAATGTGGCCCCAGATAGTTACCACACTAAGAATGTGGCCCCAGATAGTTACCACACTAAGAATGTCGTCCCAGATAGTTACCACGCTAAGAATGTGGCCCCTGATAGTGTTGCCACACAAAGAATGTGGCCCCAGATAGTTACCATGCTAAGAATGTGGCCCCAGATAGTTACCACGCTAAGAATGTGGCCCAGATAGTTACCACACTAAGAATGTGGCCCCAGATAGTTACCACGCTAAGAATGTGGCCCCAGCTAGTTACCACACTTAGAATGTGGCCCCAGATAGTTACCACGCTAAGAATGTGGCCCCAGATAGTTACCATGCTAAGAATGTGGCCCCAGATAGTTACCATGCTAAGAATGTGGCCCCAGATAGTTACCATGCTAAGAATGTGGCCCCAGATAGTTACCACACTATGAATGTGGCCCAATATAGTTACTATGCTAAGAATGTAGCCCCAGATAGTTTCCATGCTAAGAATGTGGCCCCAAATAGTTACCATGCTAAGAATGTGGCCCCATATAGTTACCATGCTAAGAATGTAGCCCCAGATAGTTACCATGCTAAGAATGTGGCCCCAAATAGTTACCATGCTAAGAATGTGGCCCCAGATAGTTACCATGCTAAGAATGTAGCCCCAGATAGTTACCATGCTAAGAATGTGGACCCAAATAGTTACCACGCTAAAAATGTGGCCCCAGATTTGGTTACCACACTAAGAATATGTTATACTCAAATTGTATGTCCGTTGAGACATAACCAATCACAGGCAAGTAGGCCTCTGACGTCATGCCAGAGAGACAGTCACCAGCCATGCTCCCAGCAGCAGCCCAGTTCTCCCGACAGACTCAGAGTAGGTGGACCTCGGCTGGCCAGATATACGTCTTTTTGTCTCAGTCAATAAATATACAGAAGTGTCTACTGTGTCTACATTCAACCCCGCAAGGCAACGAATAAATGTGGCCCCAGATAGTGTTACCACACTAAGAATGTGGCCCCAGATAGTTACCACGCTAAGAATGCGGCCCCAGATAGTTACCACGCTAAGAATGTGGCCCCAGATAGTTACCACACTAAGAATGTGGCCCCAGATAGTTACCACGCTAAGAATGTGGCCCCAGATAGTGTTACCACGCTAAGAATGTGGCCCCAGATAGGGTTACCACATTAAGAATGTGGCCTCAGATAGGGTTACCACACAAAGAATGTGGCCCCAGATAGTGTTACCACACTAAGAATGTGGCCCCAGATAGTTAACACGCTAAGAATGTGGCCCCAGATAGTGTTACCACACTAAGAATGTGCCCCCAGATAGTTACCACGCTAAGAATGTGGCCCCAGATAGTGTTACCACGCTAAGAATGTGGCCCCAGATAGTTACCACACTAAGAATGTGGCCCCAGATAGGGTTACCACACTAAGAATGTGGCCCCAGATAGTGTTACCATGCTAGAATAGTGTTCTACCATGCTAGAATAGTGTTACGTACTGCTAGAATCCACTTAGTAAAACATCTAAATTACTGGGACCGACTAAAGAGCCTAAATCTGTACTCCCTTGAGCGCAGGCTGGAGAGATACATAATAATTTACATGTGGAAAATAATTGAGGGGCTGGTCCCAAACCTGCACACAGAAATAACATCACATGAGACCAGGAGGCATGGCAGGATGTGCAGAATACCCCCGTTGAAAAGCAGAGGTGCAACAGGTACTCTGAGAGAGAACTCTATCAACATCAGAGGCCCTAGACTGTTCAACACGCTTCCGCTACACATAAGGGGCATAACTGGCCGACCCCTCACAGTGTTCAAGAGAGAACTGGATAAGAACCTCCAAAGGATACCTGATCAACCAGGCTGTGACTCATACGTCAGGCTGCGAGCAGCCGCGTCCAACAGCCTGGTTGATCAGTCCAGCAACCAGGAGGCCTGGTCGACGACCGGGCCGCGGGGACACTAAGCCCCGGAAGCACCTCAAGGTAACCTCAAGGTAAGGTATGCTAAGAATGTGGTCCCAGATAGTGTTACCACACTAAGAATGTGGCCTCAGATAGTTACCACACTAAGAATGTGGCCCCAGATAGTTACCACACTAAGAATGTGGCCCCAGATAGTTACCACACTAAGAATGTGGCCCCAGATAGTGTTACCACGCTAAGAATGTGGTCCCAGATAGTGTTACCACACTAAGAATGTGGCCCCAGATAGTTACCCCACTAAGAATGTGGCCCCAGATAGTTACCACGCTAAGTGGCCCCAGATAGTTACCACACTAAGAATGTGGCCCCAGATAGTTACCACGCTATGAATATGGCCCCAGATATTTACCACACTAAGAATGTGGCCCCAGATAGTTACCACGCTAAGAATGTGGCCCCAGATAGTTACCACGCTAAGAATGTGGCCCCAGATAGTTACCACGCTAAGAATATGGCCCCAGATATTTACCACACTAAGAATGTGGCCCCAGATAGTTACCATGCTAAGAATGCGGCCCCAGATAGTTACCACGCTAATTATGTGGCCCCCAGATAGTTACCACGTTAAGAATGTGGCCCCAGATATTTACCACGCAAAGAATGTGGCCCCAGATAGTTACCGCGCTAAGAATGTGGCCGCAGATAGTTACCACGCTAAGAATGTGGCCCCAGATAGTTACCACATTAAGAATGTGGCCCAGATAGTTACCACACTAAGAATGTGGCCCAGATAGTTACCATGCTAAGAATGTGGCCCAGATAGTTACCACGCTAAGAATGTGGCCCAGATCGTTAGCATGCTAAGAATGTGGCCCCAGATAGTTACCACGCTAAGAATGTGGCCCCAGATAGTTACCACACTAAGAATGTGGCCCAGATAGTTACCACACTAAGAATGTGGCCCAGATCGTTAGCATGCTAAGAATGTGGCCCCAGATAGTTACCACGCTAAGAATGTGGCCCCAGATAGTTACCACACTACGAATGTGGCCCAAGATAGTTACCACACTACGAATGTGGCCCCAGATAGTTACCACGCTAAGAATGTGGCCCCAGATAATTACCACGCTAAGAATGTGGCCCAGATAGTTACCATGCTAAGAATGTGGCCCCAGATAATTACCACGCTAAGAATGTGGCCCCAGATAGTTACCACACTAAGAATGTGGCCCCAGATAGTTGCCATGCTAAGAATGTAGCCCCAGATAGTTACCACGCTAAGAATGTGGCCCCAGATAGTTACCACGCTAAGAATGTCGCCCCAGATAGCTACCACGCTAAGAATGTTGCCCCAGATAGAGTTACCACGCTAAGAAAGTGGCCCCAGATAGTGTTACCACGCTAAGAATGTCGTCCCAGATAGTTACCACACTAAGAATGTGGCCCAAGATAGTTACCACGCTAAGAATGTGGCCCCAGATACTGTTACCACTCTAAGAATTTCGCCCCAGATAGTTACTATGCTAAGAATGTCGCCCCAGATAGTTATCACACTAAGAATGTGGCCCCAGATTGTTACCACGCTAAGAATGTTGCCCCAGATAGTGTTACCACGCTAAGAATGTCGTCCCAGATAGTTACCACACTAAGAATGTGGCCCCAGATAGTTACCACACTAAGAAAGTGGCCCCAGATAGTTTCCACGCTAAGAATGTGGACCCAGATAGTTACCACGCTAAGAATGTGGCCCAGATAGTTACCATGCTAGGAATGTGGCCCCAGATAATTACCACGCTAAGAATGTGGTCCAAGGCAGTTTCCGTACTAAGAATGTGGCCCCAGATAGTTACCACACTAAGAATGTGGCCCCAGATAGTTACCACACTAAGAATGTGGCCCCAGATAGTTACCACGCTAAGAATGTGGACACAGATATTGTTACCAAGCTAAGAATGTCGCCCCAGATAGTTACCACACTAAGAATGTGGCCCGAGATAGTTACCACACTAAGAATGTGGCCCAGATAGTTACCATGCTAAGATTGTGGCCCCGATAGTTATCATGCTAAGAATGTGGTACCAGATAGTGTTACCACACTAAGAATGTGGCCCCAGATAGTGTTACCACACTACGAATGTGGCCCCTGATAGTTTCCATGCTAAGAATGTGGCCCCAGATAGTTACCATGCTAAGAATGTGGCCCAGATAGTTACCACACTAAGAATGTGGCCCCTGATAGTTACCACGCTAAGAATGTGGCCCCAGATAGTTACCACACTAAGAATGTGGCCCCAGATAGTTACCACGCTAAGAATGTGGCCCCAGATAGTTACCACACTAAGAATGTGGCCCCAGATAGTTACCACACTAAGAATGTCGTCCCAGATAGTTACCACACAAAGAATGTGGCCCCAGATAGTGTTACCACACTAAGAATGTGACCCCAAATTGTGTTACCACACTAAGAATGTGGCCCCAGATAGTTACCACGCTACGAATGTGGCCCAGATAGTTACCACACTAAGAATGTGGCCCCAGATAGTTACCACGCTAAGAATGTGGCCCCAAATAGTTACCACACTAAGAATGTGGCCCCAGATAGTTACCACGCTAAGAATGTGGCCCCAGATAGTTACCACACTAAGAATGTGGCCCCAGATAGTTACCATGCTAAGAATGTGGCCCCAGATAGTTACCACGCTAAGAATGTGGCCTCAGATAGTTACCACACTAAGAATGTGGCCCCAGATAGTTACCACACTAAGAATGTGGCCCCAGATAGTTACCACACTAAGAATGTGGCCCCAGATAGTGTTACCACGCTAAGAATGTGGTCCCAGATAGTGTTACCACACTA
This sequence comes from Procambarus clarkii, assembly GCF_040958095.1. Classification (NCBI taxonomy): domain Eukaryota; kingdom Metazoa; phylum Arthropoda; class Malacostraca; order Decapoda; family Cambaridae; genus Procambarus; species Procambarus clarkii. The sequence goes on along the minus strand of NC_091195.1, from coordinate 14,325,552 downwards.
AGAATGTGGCCCCAGATAGTTACCCCACTAAGAATGTGGCCCCAGATAGTTACCACGCTAAGTGGCCCCAGATAGTTACCACACTAAGAATGTGGCCCCAGATAGTTACCACGCTAAGAATGTGGCCCCAGATAGTTACCACGCTAAGAATGTGGCCCCAGATAGCTACCACGCTAAGAATGTGGCCCCAGATAGTTACCACACTAAGAATGTGGCCCCAGATAGTGTTACCACGCTAAGAATGTGGCCCCAGATAGTTACCACACTAAGAATGTGGCCCCAGATAGTTACCACACTAAGAATGTGGCCCCAGATAGTTACCACACTAAGAATGACGTCCCAGATAGTTACCACGCTAAGAATGTGGCCCCTGATAGTGTTGCGACACAAAGAATGTGGCCCCAGATAGTGTTACCACACTAAGAATGTGGCCCCAGATAGTGTTACCACACTAAGAATGTGGCCCCAGATAGTTACCATGCTAAGAATGTGGCCCCAGATAGTTACCACGCTAAGAATGTGGCCCAGATAGTTACCACGCTAAGAATGTGGCCCCAGATAGTTACCATGCTAAGAATGTGGCCCCAGATAGTTACCATGCTAAGAATGTGGCCCCAGATAGTTACCATGCTAAGAATGTGGCCCCAGATAGTTACCACACTTAGAATGTGGCCCCATATAGTTACTATGCTAAGAATGTAGCCCCAGATAGTTTCCATGCTAAGAATGTGGCCCCAAATAGTTACCATGCTAAGAATGTGGCCCCATATAGTTACCATGCTAAGAATGTAGCCCCAGATAGTTACCATGCTAAGAATGTGGCCCCAAATAGTTACCATGCTAAGAATGTGGCCCCAGATAGTTACCATGCTAAGAATGTAGCCCCAGATATTTACCATGCTAAGAATGTGGCCCCAAATAGTTACCACGCTAAAAATGTGGCCCCAGATTTGGTTACCACACTAAGAATATGTTATACTCAAATTGTATGTCCGTTGAGACATAACCAATCACAGGCAAGTAGGCCTCTGACGTCATGCCAGAGAGACAGTCACCAGCCATGCTCCCAGCAGCAGCCCAGTTCTCCCGACAGACTCAGAGTAGGTGGACCTCGGCTGGCCAGATATACGTCTTTTTGTCTCAGTCAATAAATATACAGAAGTGTCTACTGTGTCTACATTCAACCCCGCAAGGCAACGAATAAATGTGGCCCCAGATAGTGTTACCACACTAAGAATTTGGCCCCAGATAGTTACCACGCTAAGAATGTGGCCCCAGATAGTTACCACGCTAAGAATGTGGCCCCAGATAGTTACCACACTAAGAATGTGGCCCCAGATAATTACCACGCTAAGAATGTGGCCCAGATAGTTACCATGCTAAGAATGTGGCCCCAGATAATTACCACGCTAAGAATGTGGCCCCAGATAGTTACCACACTAAGAATGTGGCCCCAGATAGTTGCCATGCTAAGAATGTAGCCCCAGATAGTTACCACGCTAAGAATGTGGCCCCAGATAGTTACCACGCTAAGAATGTCGCCCCAGATAGCTACCACGCTAAGAATGTTGCCCCAGATAGAGTTACCACGCTAAGAAAGTGGCCCCAGATAGTGTTACCACGCTAAGAATGTCGTCCCAGATAGTTACCACACTAAGAATGTGGCCCAAGATAGTTACCACGCTAAGAATGTGGCCCCAGATACTGTTACCACTCTAAGAATTTCGCCCCAGATAGTTACTATGCTAAGAATGTCGCCCCAGATAGTTATCACACTAAGAATGTGGCCCCAGATTGTTACCACGCTAAGAATGTTGCCCCAGATAGTGTTACCACGCTAAGAATGTCGTCCCAGATAGTTACCACACTAAGAATGTGGCCCCAGATAGTTACCACACTAAGAATGTGGCCCCAGATAGTTTCCACGCTAAGAATGTGGACCCAGATAGTTACCACGCTAAGAATGTGGCCCAGATAGTTACCATGCTAGGAATGTGGCCCCAGATAATTACCACGCTAAGAATGTGGTCCAAGGCAGTTTCCGTACTAAGAATGTGGCCCCAGATAGTTACCACACTAAGAATGTGGCCCCAGATAGTTACCACACTAAGAATGTGGCCCCAGATAGTTACCACGCTAAGAATGTGGACACAGATATTGTTACCAAGCTAAGAATGTCGCCCCAGATAGTTACCACACTAAGAATGTGGCCCGAGATAGTTACCACACTAAGAATGTGGCCCAGATAGTTACCATGCTAAGATTGTGGCCCCGATAGTTATCATGCTAAGAATGTGGTACCAGATAGTGTTACCACACTAAGAATGTGGCCCCAGATAGTGTTACCACACTACGAATGTGGCCCCTGATAGTTTCCATGCTAAGAATGTGGCCCCAGATAGTTACCATGCTAAGAATGTGGCCCAGATAGTTACCACACTAAGAATGTGGCCCCTGATAGTTACCACGCTAAGAATGTGGCCCCAGATAGTTACCACACTAAGAATGTGGCCCCAGATAGTTACCACGCTAAGAATGTGGCCCCAGATAGTTGCCACACTAAGAATGTGGCCCCAGATAGTTACCACACTAAGAATGTCGTCCCAGATAGTTACCACACAAAGAATGTGGCCCCAGATAGTGTTACCACACTAAGAATGTGACCCCAGATAGTGTTACCACACTAAGAATGTGGCCCCAGATAGTTACCACGCTACGAATGTGGCCCAGATAGTTACCACACTAAGAATGTGGCCCCAGATAGTTACCACGCTAAGAATGTGGTCCCAAATAGTTACCACACTAAGAATGTGGCCCCAGATAGTTACCACGCTAAGAATGTGGCCCCAGATAGTTACCACACTAAGAATGTGGCCCCAGATAGTTACCATGCTAAGAATGTGGCCCCAGATAGTTACCACGCTAAGAATGTGGCCCAGATAGTTACCACACTAAGAATGTGGCCCCAGATAGTTACCACGCTAAGAATGTGGCCTCAGCTAGTTACCACACTAAGAATGTGGCCCCAGATAGTTACCACGCTAAGAATGTGGCCCCAGATAGTTACCACACTAAGAATGTGGCCCCAGATAGTTACCACACTAAGAATGTGGCCCCAGATAGTTACCACACTAAGAATGACGTCCCAGATAGTTACCACGCTAAGAATGTGGCCCCTGATAGTGTTGCGACACAAAGAATGTGGCCCCAGATAGTGTTACCACACTAAGAATGTGGCCCCAGATAGTGTTACCACACTAAGAATGTGGCCCCAGATAGTTACCATGCTAAGAATGTGGCCCCAGATAGTTACCACGCTAAGAATGTGGCCCAGATAGTTACCACGCTAAGAATGTGGCCCCAGATAGTTACCATGCTACGAATGTGGCCCCAGATAGTTACCATGCTAAGAATGTGGCCCCAGATAGTTACCATGCTAAGAATGTGGCCCCAGATAGTTACCACACTAAGAATGTGGCCCCATATAGTTACTATGCTAAGAATGTAGCCCCAGATAGTTTCCATGCTAAGAATGTGGCCCCAAATAGTTACCATGCTAAGAATGTGGCCCCATATAGTTACCATGCTAAGAATGTAGCCCCAGATAGTTACCATGCTAAGAATGTGGCCCCAAATAGTTACCATGCTAAGAATGTGGCCCCAGATAGTTACCATGCTAAGAATGTAGCCCCAGATATTTACCATGCTAAGAATGTGGCCCCAAATAGTTACCACGCTAAAAATGTGGCCCCAGATTTGGTTACCACACTAAGAATATGTTATACTCAAATTGTATGTCCGTTGAGACATAACCAATCACAGGCAAGTAGGCCTCTGACGTCATGCCAGAGAGACAGTCACCAGCCATGCTCCCAGCAGCAGCCCAGTTCTCCCGACAGACTCAGAGTAGGTGGACCTCGGCTGGCCAGATATACGTCTTTTTGTCTCAGTCAATAAATATACAGAAGTGTCTACTGTGTCTACATTCAACCCCGCAAGGCAACGAATAAATGTGGCCCCAGATAGTGTTACCACACTAAGAATTTGGCCCCAGATAGTTACCACGCTAAGAATGTGGCCCCAGATAGTTACCACGCTAAGAATGTGGCCCCAGATAGTTACCACACTAAGAATGTGGCCCCAGATAGTTACCACGCTAAGAATGTGGCCCCAGATAGTGTTACCACGCTAAGAATGTGGCCCCAGATAGGGTTACCACATTAAGAATGTGGCCTCAGATAGGGTTACCACACAAAGAATGTGGCCCCAGATAGTGTTACCACACTAAGAATGTGGCCCCAGATAGTTAACACGCTAAGAATGTGGCCCCAGATAGTGTTACCACACTAAGAATGTGCCCCCAGATAGTTACCACGCTAAGAATGTGGCCCCAGATAGTGTTACCACGCTAAGAATGTGGCCCCAGATAGTTACCACACTAAGAATGTGGCCCCAGATAGGGTTACCACACTAAGAATGTGGCCCCAGATAGTGTTACCATGCTAGAATAGTGTTCTACCATGCTAGAATAGTGTTACGTACTGCTAGAATCCACTCAGTAAAACATCTAAATTACTGGGACCGACTAAAGAGCCTAAATCTGTACTCCCTTGAGCGCAGGCTGGAGAGATACATAATAATTTACACGTGGAAAATAATTGAGGGGCTGGTCCCAAACCTGCACACAGAAATAACATCACATGAGACCAGGAGGCATGGCAGGATGTGCAGAATACCCCCGTTGAAAAGCAGAGGTGCAACAGGTACTCTGAGAGAGAACTCTATCAACATCAGAGGCCCTAGACTGTTCAACACGCTTCCGCTACACATAAGGGGCATAACTGGCCGACCCCTCACAGTGTTCAAGAGAGAACTGGATAAGAACCTCCAAAGGATACCTGATCAACCAGGCTGTGACTCATACGTCAGGCTGCGAGCAGCCGCGTCCAACAGCCTGGTTGATCAGTCCAGCAACCAGGAGGCCTGGTCGACGACCGGGCCGCGGGGACACTAAGCCCCGGAAGCACCTCAAGGTAACCTCAAGGTAAGGTATGCTAAGAATGTGGTCCCAGATAGTGTTACCACACTAAGAATGTGGCCTCAGATAGTTACCACACTAAGAATGTGGCCCCAGATAGTTACCACACTAAGAATGTGGCCCCAGATAGTTACCACACTAAGAATGTGGCCCCAGATAGTGTTACCACGCTAAGAATGTGGTCCCAGATAGTGTTACCACACTAAGAATGTGGCCCCAGATAGTTACCACGCTAAGTGGCCCCAGATAGTTACCACACTAAGAATGTGGCCCCAGATAGTTACCACGCTAAGAATGTGGCCCCAGATAGTTACCACGCTAAGAATGTAGCCCCAGATAGCTACCACGCTAAGAATGTGGCCCCAGATAGTTACCACACTAAGAATGTGGCCCCAGATAGTGTTACCACGCTAAGAATGTGGTCCCAGATAGTGTTACCACACTAAGAATGTGGCCCCAGATAGTTACCCCACTAAGAATGTGGCCCCAGATAGTTACCACGCTAAGTGGCCCCAGATAGTTACCACACTAAGAATGTGGCCCCAGATAGTTACCACGCTAAGAATGTGGCCCCAGATAGTTACCACGCTAAGAATGTGGCCTCAGATGGCTACCACGCTAAGAATGTGGCCCCAGATAGTTACCACACTAAGAATGTGGCCCCAGATAGTTACCACACTAAGAATGTGACCCCAGATAGTTACCACACAAAGAATGTGGCCCCAGATAGTTACCATGCTAAGAATGTGGCCCCAGATAGTTACCACGCTAAGAATGTGGCCCCAGATAGTTACCACGCTAAGAATGTGGCCCCAGATAGGGTTACCACACTAAGAATGTGGCCCCAGATAGTTACCACACTAAGAATGTGGCCCCAGATAGGGTTACCTCACTAGGAATGTGGCCCCAGATAGGGTTACCTCACTAAGAATGTGGCCCCAGATAGGGTTACCTCACTAAGAATGTGGCCCCAGATAGGGTTACCTCACTAAGAATGTGGCCCCAGATAGGGTTACCTCACTAAGAATGTGGCCCCAGATAGTTACCACGGTAAGAATGTGGCCCAGAGAGTTACCACACTAAGAATGTGGCCCCAGATAGTTACCACGCTAAGAATGTGGCCCCAGATAGGGTTACCTCACTAAGAATGTGGCCCCAGATAGGGTTACCTCACTAAGAATGTGGCCCCAGATAGGGTTACCTCGCTAAGAATGTGGCCCCAGATAGTTACCACACTAAGAATGTGGCCCCAGATAGTTACCACGCTAAGAATGTGGTCCCAGATAGGGTTACCTCACTACGAATGTGGCCCCAGATAGTTACCACGCTAAGAATGTGGTCCCAGATAGTTACCACACTAAGTGGCCCCAGATAGTGTTACCACACTAAGAATGTGGCCCCAGATAGTTACCCCACTAAGAATGTGGCCCCAGATAGTTACCACGCTAAGTGGCCCCAGATAGTTACCACACTAAGAATGTGGCCCCAGATAGTTACCACGCTAAGAATGTGGCCCCAGATAGTTACCACGCTAAGAATGTGGCCTCAGATGGCTACCACGCTAAGAATGTGGCCCCAGATAGTTACCACACTAAGAATGTGGTCCCAGATAGTTACCACACTAAGAATGTGACCCCAGATAGTTACCACACAAAGAATGTGGCCCCAGATAGTTACCATGCTAAGAATGTGGCCCCAGATAGTTACCACGCTAAGAATGTGGCCCCAGATAGTTACCACGCTAAGAATGTGGCCCCAGATAGGGTTACCACACTAAGAATGTGGCCCCAGATAGTTACCACACTAAGAATGTGGCCCCAGATAGGGTTACCTCACTAGGAATGTGGCCCCAGATAGGGTTACCTCACTAAGAATGTGGCCCCAGATAGGGTTACCTCACTAAGAATGTGGCCCCAGATAGGGTTACCTCACTAAGAATGTGGCCCCAGATAGGGTTACCTCACTAAGAATGTGGCCCCAGATAGTTACCACGGTAAGAATGTGGCCCAGAGAGTTACCACACTAAGAATGTGGCCCCAGATAGTTACCACGCTAAGAATGTGGCCCCAGATAGGGTTACCTTACTAAGAATGTGGCCCCAGATAGGGTTACCTCACTAAGAATGTGGCCCCAGATAGGGTTACCTCGCTAAGAATGTGGCCCCAGATAGTTACCACACTAAGAATGTGGCCCCAGATAGTTACCACGCTAAGAATGTGGTCCCAGATAGGGTTACCTCACTACGAATGTGGCCCCAGATAGTTACCACGCTAAGAATGTGGTCCCAGATAGTTACCACACTAAGTGGCCCCAGATAGTTACCACACTAAGAATGTGGCCCCAGATAGTTACCACGCTAAGAATGTGGCCCCAGATAGTTACCACACTAAGAATGTGGCCCCAGATAGTTACCACACTAAGTGGCCCCAGATAGTTACCACACTAAGAATGTGGCCCCAGATAGTTACCACGCTAAGAATGTGGCCCCAGATAGTTACCACGCTAAGAATGTGGCGCTAGATAGTTACCACGCTAAGAATGTGGCCCCAGATAGTTACCGCGCTAAGTATGTGGCCCCAGATAGTTACCACACTAAGAATGTGGCCCCAGATAGTTACCACACTAAGAATGTGGCCCCAGATAGTTACCACACTAAGAATGTGGCCCCAGATAGTTACCACGCTAAGAATGTGACCCCAGATAGTTACCACACTAAGAATGTGGCCCCAGATAGTTACCACGCTAAGAATGTGGCCCCAGATAGTTACCACGCTAAGAATGTGACCCCAGATAGTTACCACACTAAGAATGTGGCCCCAGATAGTTACCACGCTAAGAATGTGGCCCCAGATAGTTACCACACTAAGAATGTGGCCCCAGATAGTTACCACGCTAAGAATGTGACCCCAGATAGTTACCACACTAAGAATGTGGCCCCAGATAGTTACCACGCTAAGAATGTGACCCCAGATAGTTACCACACTAAGAATGTGGCCCCAGATAGTTACCACACTAAGAATGTGGCCCCAGATAGTTACCACGCTAAGAATGTGGCCCCAGATAGTTACCACGCTAAGAATGTGGCCCAGATAGTTACCACACTACGAATGTGGCCCCAGATAGTTGCCACACTAAGAATGTGGCCCCAGATAGTTACCACACTAAGAATGTGGCCCCAGATAGTTACCACACTAAGAATGTGGCCCCAGATAGTTACCACACTAAGAATGTGGCCCCAGATAGTTACCACACTAAGAATGTGGCCCCAGATAGTTACCACACTAAGAATGTGACCCCAGATAGTTACCACACTAAGAATGTGGCTCCAGATAGTTACCACACTAAGAATGTGGCCCTAGATAGTTACCACACTAAGAATGTGACCCCAGATAGTTATCACACTAAGAATGTGGCCCCAGATAGTTACCACACTAAGAATGAGGCCCCCAGATATTTACCACACTAAGAATGTAACCCCAGATAGTTACCACACTAAGAATGTGGCCCCAGATAATTACCACACTAAGAATGTGGCCCCAGATAGTTACCACACTAGGAATGTGACCCCAGATAGTTACCACACTAAGAATGTGGCCCCAGATAGTTACCACACTAAGAATGTGGCCCCAGATAGTTACCACACTAAGAATGTGGCCCCAGATAGTTACCACGCTAAGAATGTGACCCCCAGATAGTTACCACACTAAGAATGTGACCCCAGATAGTTACCACACTACGAATGTGGCCCCAGATAGTTACCACACTACGAATGTGGCCCCAGATAGTTACCATGCTAAGAACGTGACCCCAGATAGTTGCCACACTTAGAATGTGGCCCCAGATAGTTACCACACTACGAATGTGGCCCCAGATAGTTACCACGCTAAGAATGTGGCCCCAGATAGTTACCACACTAAGAATGTGGCCCCAGAGAGTTACCACGCTAAGAATGTGACCCCCAGATAGTTACCACACTAAGAATGTGACCCCAGATAGTTACCACACTATGAATGTGGCCCCAGATAGTTACCACACTAAGAATGTGGCGCCAGATAGTTACCACGCTAAGAATGTGACCCCCAGATAGTTACCACACTAAGAATGTGACCCCAGATAGTTACCACACTAAGAATGTGGCCCCAGATAGTTACCACACTAAGAATGTGGCCCTAGATAGTTACCACACTAAGAATGTGGCCCCAGATAGTTACCACACTAAGAATGTGGCCCCAGATAGTTACCACGCTAAGAATGTGGCGCCAGATAGTTACCACGCTAAGAATGTGACCCCCAGATAGTTACCACACTACGAATGTGACCCCAGATAGTTACCACACTAAGAATGTGGCCCCAGATAGTTACCACACTAAGAATGTGGCCCTAGATAGTTACCACACTAAGAATGTGGCCCCAGATAGTTACCACACTAAGAATGTGGCCCCAGATAGTTACCACGCTAAGAATGTGGCCCCAGATAGTTACCACACTAAGAATGTGGCCCCAGATAGTTACCACGCTAAGAATGTTACCCCAGATAGTTACCACACTAAGAATGTGTCCCCAGATAGTTACCACGCTAAGAATGTGACCCCAGATAGTAACCACACTAAGAATGTGGCCCCAGATAGTTACCACACTAAGAATGTGGCCCCAGATAGTTACCACGCTAAGAATGTGGCCCCAGATAGTTACCACGCTAAGAATGTGGCCCAGATAGTTACCACACTAAGAATGTCGCCCCAGATAGTTACCGCACTAAGAATGTGGCCCCAGATAGTTACCACACTAAGAATGTGGCCCCAGATATTCACCACGCTAAGAATGTGGCCCCAGATAGGGTTACCACGCTAAGAATGTGACCCCAGATAGTTACCACGCTAAGAATGTGGCCCCAGATAGTTACCACACTAAGAATGTGGCCCCAGATAGTTACCACACTAAGAATGTGGCCCCAGATAGTCACCACGCTAAGAATGTGGCCCCAGATAGGGTTACCACGCTAAGAATGTGACCCCAGATAGTTACCACGCTAAGAATGTGGCCCCAGATAGGGTTACCACGCTAAGAATGTGACCCCAGATAGTTACCACACTAAGAATGTGGCCCCAGATAGTTACCACACTAAGAATGTGGCCCCAGATGGTTACCACGCTAAGAATGTGACCCCAGATAGTTACCACGCTAAGAATGTGGCCCCAGATAGTTACCATGCTAAGAATGTGGCCCCAGATAGTTACCACACTAAGAATGTGGCCCCAGATAGTTACCACACTAAGAATGTGGCCCCAGATAGTTACCACACTAAGAATGTGGCCCCAGATAGTTACCACACTAAGAATGTGGCCCCAGATAGTTACCACACTAAGAATGTGGCCCCAGATAGTTACCACACTAAGAATGTGGCCCCAGATAGTTACCACACTAAGAATGTGGCCCCAGATAGTTACCACACTAAGAATGTGGCCCCAGATAGTTACCACACTAAGAATGTGGCCCCAGATAGTTATCACACCAAGAATGTGGCCCCTGATAGTTACCACACTAAGAATGTGGCCCCAGATAGTTACCATGAGAGTATGCATGTGGGGGCCGACCATGCGGCGGCTGACCGCTGCGGCGCAATTTAGCAACAGGTGCTTCTTGTGCTGAAGCCATGTTGCTGATCACAGTGGTGGTTGTGATGTCGGACAGTTCTAAACGGTGGTCCCATGAAACTGCAATATGCAGGGGCAGGTGGTTGCAGGTGCGGGGCGCTCAAACAGCGTACCGCCTAGATCTCTCTGTGAGCGCCACGTGCTGCTGCTACCGGTGCCATGAGAGGAATGATGTGAAGGTCTACCCAAGGTGTCACACCACCACCCGACCCCCGAACCCCTACCAATGGACTAGACCTCTCCTCTGTCTCCCAACCGTCTCCCCCTCCAGGCACACCAGCCACCCACACTGCCACTGCCCCACCTACTGACCTCCATCCTGACCCCTATCCTGACCCCCAGGAGGTCGTCACTCTGGCTTGTGTCAAAGCAATATTAAACTATATGATACAAGCTCATCCAGTCGTCCGCCAAATATTACAAAAGCAAACGGAACTTGAGAAAGCTCTCTGCCAGATTAAGACGACTTAGGACCAAATGCTCAAAATCCTGCAACAGCAGAGTTCGTCAAGTGGAAGTCTGGAAGCCAGAACCTGGTGCAAGATGATGCAACACATGCTGCCGAGGTACGTCAGCAGACACAACAAGGACACCAACACAACAGCGTACGCAGCAACACCAGTGCAGACAGCAACACCAAACACCATGGAATACACGATAACACACGTGAACATAATAATTACACGCATAGCGCATCTGATGACAAACAACCTCAAAATGGATAATCACATCGAAGAACATCTCACTATACTACAATGGAACTGTAATGGAGTTCGCAATAGATTTAATGACATCATACAGTACGTCCGTGAACACCAAACTGACGTCATAGTGCTACAGGAGACGCTGGTGGGTGATGACTTCAACCAAAGATTCAGCGGTTATCGCAAGTTCTCCCTGCCCTCTGGGGAAGAAAACGGGGTCTCATCACTTTTGTAAACAACAACATTCCCGCACAGATTATTGATGACCTGCACATGTGGGATGAGTATGAATCATTGGGGTAACCCTTCACTTAAACAATAATTCCCTTCATATGATCAACCTATATGTGCCACAGACTTGTAATGATCTGGGGCTCAGCTCATTGGTTCTCCCTTCTCCCCTCCTCTCCTGCTCCTTCTCCCCTGCTTTCCTTCTCCTTCTCCCCCTCCTTTCCTTCTCCCTCTCCCCTCCTTCCTTCTCCCATCCCCTTGGCCGTCATTCGTCTCCTCCTCTTCCTCCCCCCCCCCTTGTCCCCCATTTGTCAGGGTCAAGAGGTTGACCTGAGGGTAGGGTGGTCTTGGATACCTTGGCTTCTCCCACTCAATTCCCCACTCAGATGTTCCCCTCTCCATCCCCTCTCATCCCCTCTCTTCCCCTCGCACCGGCCTCTTCCCCATACCAGGCAGAGTCAAATGTCCCTACTCCTATCTTAGAGGAGACAGGCTTGAACATAAATTATCAGTTTTGTAAACATTGCTCGCAGGTGTCTGGGCTCCATAGACGCGCCTTGTCCCCCTTCTCTAGCTGGGGAGAGCTGACTCAATCTTCAGAAATTCATGTAGCTTTCCACGACAGATCAGTGAAGGTGATTGGCCTGAGATAAGGGCCAAGTCCTTATTGGCCCTAGAGAGCCAGACCTCAGGCCTACGTGTTAAATGGTTGGCCAGGGCCAAAATAATGGGTGGAGCCCTGGGGCTGTATTAGATGGTGGGAGGAGCAATCCTTCCCAGCAATAAGTTGGAAAAACTAAATTTCATCAGTGTGTCTTGGGAGTGTATTAGGAACAGGGCCGTAAGCCCGTATCCTCGGGGCTGAGGGCAGCCATCAACATCGTGGCCGTAGTGCGGGTATTTAAGGTATAGTAGCACTTGAGTTTTGTGCCCTCAGTAAATATCCATTGTGCCTCTAGGGAAATAGAATAGGTGATGTGTTCAAATTGTCTTAATTTACATGTTTCATAAAATAAATTGTATAGCTTGTCCAGTGGTATTCACTTAACTCCCCTCTGATATATTTTGCTTCTTTGTCATTTTTAGGTGTTGTATTGGAAGCCCCCATGTCCTCCTACTATTAATGGATACTAAAGTTACCCTTGGATTCAAATAAGTAACGGGAATTAAACAAACTAATTTTCCAAAATTTATTTCTGAAATTCATATTACCCGGAGTCCCATGGTTACTGATTCCTTGCCTTCCTGGGGGATCGGTGATAGACACATTCAGGTATGGTTGGTCGGGAAGGTGGTGGCAGTGCTTTAATGGTTTTTATTTTATAATTAGTAATAAGCGAATAACCCTTGTCCTTGGTGTATCTTCCTCATTTAATATTCCTCTTATATACGTGGCAGTCCAGTGAGGGGTCATGCTGGACTGTAACAGTGTTAAGCTGGGGTATTGAGTGAAGAGAGACGGAGAATTACAACAGACAGCGTATATTACGATTATGAGAGATCACAAGATAACAGGATTAATACTGGGGAACATTGGGTTATTACAATAGAGGCCGCGGTTATTACGACAGGGTAAGCGGTCGTTACAATGGTAGCAGCGGTGTTTCAATAATTTCTTGACGATTATTGAAGCCTCACGCGCCTGTCCGTTCGGTTATGTTATGTGGTGAGGGTGCAGCCGGGGCCCATGAGATAGAGTCGACGGTAATCCTATGTGGTGCGATTCGCATAGAGTAGGCGATTCTAGGGTCGTGCGGGGCTGGTAAGTTTAATTACAGTCACTTAAGTGTATGCGCTAGCAGGCAGTTAAGTGTGGAGGCCGCCTTGGGTAGTTGGACAGGGTATTATTTTTCTCGACCCTCTGCAACTACGGACAAGGGTGCTGCGTGGTGGTTTTCGCAGCAACAATTCTAGGTGTCGAATTGTCGGGGCGGGGAAGTATTAGGACGCTAATTATTATCCCTGAGGGCGTGGTAGGCGACCCAATCGCTAGATTTTTACGGTACAGCCATGAAGGTACCAAGAGTTCACTGAGGGATGGCCTAGTAGATTCTCTAGCAACGGAATTACGGTGGTGTCGGACAGTTAGATCCGTCGGTTGTTCCGCATTCTAGTCTAACCGTTGACCGCGAAGGACAGGATTATTTGGTACTGTCGGCATCTAGGTGGATGTGGTTACCTAGGCTTGGAGAAGCGACAGGGCGGGCCGGGACGGGACGGTTATAGGTTAAATCGAGATTTCCTTAAGTACTAAATTAAGTTCCCTGTATATTAAGTTCCTTTTCAGGTTAAGTATCCCTTCGGTAGTTAAGTGTTCCCCCTTGTTTACGTAATTCTCGTATATAAGTGTTATTATTTTTTCTAAGTAATTGTTTTACATGTTGTAAGTCGGGAATTTTTGTTTTCGTATTGTGCAGTATTAATTCTTTGAGGGAATTACTAAAAGGTGAGTGGTTTTACTGTTTTCAAGTGAAGTGCGGTGCATTAAGTGAAGTCAGTGAAAGAACTGAAATCAGTGAAATCGTGGAAAATTTTTGTGACGACATTTTTCAAAGTCGCTTGGAAAATCTCAATTTCGTAATAAATTTTAGTTTTGTGCCGGGTCATACGATCATCGGGTCGTCAGGGTTAATTCAAGTGTGTGATTAAAGTGATCCGAGTGCGAACTTTGAGAGACCAAAAGTCGAATTTTGGTCATTTAAGCGAATTAGCGTTAGGACTCTGAATTTTCTAGCGGTTTTACTCAGCGCCCAGTGTGACAGCGCTCAGTAATTGTTTGCGCTCAACCAAGTGTCTAAGTGTCTCGCGAGTAGTATATTCAGTTCAAGTGATAAGTGAACTACACGTCGGTATTTAATTTATAATTTTGAGGAAAGAAATACTTAGTTAATTAAGAATTACTGCGGAGACTACTTTCTGAGGATTCGGCTTCGTGACAGTGAGCGCGCCTTTAATTTTTGTATACTTATCAACGTGTCTAAGTGGTTAGCGAGTGTTATAATCCGTTAAAGTAACAAGTCAACTACGCGCCCGTATTTAAATTATAATTTTGGGAAATTAATTACTAATTTTTACTTAAGGTTCAGCGCGACTCTGTAGCTGTGAGCGTCGCAGTTATCAGTGTATATTTCTCAGTATTCTACAACGCGACCGGCGGTGAACAAGTGTATGCTATGTAAACATCGAGTTCATACAGTAACGTAAATAATTAATTTAACATTAATTTGGTTTAACTAATAATACTTATAATTATATCCGAGCGCCGTTGTTAGCGTCGGGCGTTACGGAATTAAAAATAATTGTTGAAGATATCAACATCGCGCCAGTGTTAAATTAACGTTACCGTCGTTCATTCCTAGTGCGCCTAAGATTTTCAAGAAAAATTTAGGAAATTCAGTTAACGTAAAGTGTTGTATTTATTGTGCGCTGGTAATCTAGACTGATTATTTTCGATAAATAAAAACAGAGTGGAAACTAAATTATTTACAGTAAATTCAGTGTAGTCCCTTTCGCGTAAATATTAATTGTATAAATTCAGTATATCTGGTTCAAGAATTCGGGAACTATCAATTTTTCTTAGATTTATATTGGATTTGCATTTACAGACAAGAAAGTCGCACTATAATTCTTTTTATATTTGCGTTACTAGTCATCTTCGAGTGTCAAATAAATATAGTGGAAATTAATTAAATTTTTTTCTAGTTTATTCTAGTAGTTCGATCAATTAATAATTAACGTAACCTTTTTATGTAGATTATAAGTGCGCATATATAGTTTGTTCAACATCGTATACAGTGTTTGTTTCACAAGTGATGATTAGTAGTCGATGCCGGCTGCGTATTTCCATCTGTCCGCATATAAATTTTACGAATGAGAGAAGAGGATAATATGACTAAAGAAATTCATTCATTGGTGTAGCGTAGTCAGCGAGACTCTGACGCCGACAGCTGTCATCGCCTTGTCAACGGGCGACGGTCCTCACTGGGGCTGGAGAAATCGATTAGGAAGGGTGGCGATATATGGTACTTCCGGTTTGGTCACACGGAACATTTTTACCAAGGATTGAGGTTAGGAAACATTGTGTGGTTTGCTAGAAGTTATTGATGAAACCAAATGGTGTGTTAAAATTTTACCCTGATCCGACGACGGGTCTTGAAGTTACGTCTTGGGGTGAAAATGGTTTTTATCAATGAATGGACAATGTATACAGACGCACCCTCCCCAATACCCCATCCTTACCCAAGCACCCCTCCCTGCCTACAACCCCCAACCTCAAACCCTCCCTACCTACAACCCCATTCCCCAACCTTACCTGCAGGCCAACCCATGCCCACCCCAATCCCTGGCAGTCCCATACCAACCCCAGCCAAATACCACCCAACCCCTTGTCGACGCGTTATTAGAATTGTGGAAAACTACATTTCCCTCGCAACTCCCACCCTTACAACCCCCTGTTTACAACCCCCCTCCACAACCCACCCCCGGCCTGCCTTCACCCTCCCACCTATCCCCCCAACCCATGCAACCAACCCCTCCTGTTACCCACCCTACCCCCTCCATTAATCCTACACCTTGCTCCTCACCTCCCCTCCACCCCTCTTCCCCCCCTACCCCCATTCCAAGTGTCGCCTCTACAGAAGTTGCTGGGGAATGTAGCCAGCGGGTTTCTGGGACACGTAAAATTGGTGATGAAATTTGTTGGAAGTGTCATGGCCGAGGCCATTACAGGTATGTGTGCACGAGCACACGGGTCAAGGGTGACCCAGAACAGGTCAGCACGTTGGCTGGCAGACCTACGTTTGAGATGACGGTTGAAGGTGTGAGATTGACAGTTTTTGTGGACACCGGAAGTCAAGCGACTCTCATTAAAAAGTCAGCCTTCAGCACACTTAAAGAGACACGCCTTAAGCGTTGTGGGAAGCATTTAACAGCAGTGAATGTTAACAAAGAATGTTAAATTGTTGGAAGCAAACCCACAGACAAGACCAACTAAAATTATACTCAAAGACAACAGTATTCATGTTGCAGTGGAATATCTCGAGGACTGTGAAGAGACTGTCTGGGTCAGGCGCAACACTGGACCAGAAGGACTGCCCAAAAATCAAACAATAACTCTTTGGAAGGGAGACCTGCCCCCAGTCATTAAATTATCAGGCATGATGGCGTGCAAGGTGGAGAGGTATATTGGCAGCCCATCTTTATGTGGCAACTGTCAACGGTGGGATCACAGAACGTGGCAATGTGATCGCCCAACTAGGTGTGAGTGTTGCAGTGGCTCTCACGACACCAAGCAGTGCCTGGCTAAGCTTACACCGGGTGAGGGTGGCGGTGTAATGCCTAAATGTGTCAACTGTAAGCAGCTCCCCACCATACCTGGAACAGATATTGCACCTTGAGGCCTGATTGACGGGGCTCGAGAGGAACACCGAATCAAGCCGCAGGTGGACCAGTGAACAGAGACGGGAATGGCTCCGTGGACAGTACCGCAGCAAGCCAGGGTCCAGACCAGGACAATAGACCGGCAACCGTCTGGTGTAGTGATCAATCAGTGAATAGGAGAACCCAGGGTCAGGAGGGCAATCAGGCATGGGCCATGGTCACGAGCAGTGTAGCCAGCCACCACCACTTCCCCATCCCTGAGGGCTTCCAACCACTTCCCCTTCCCGGAAACCCACCCACACCTCAATTTCTACCTTAATCGATACGAATTAAATATAGGACAAGGTACCCCATGGGGTGAGCGGGTAAATGGGGACGGGGGAAGAATTAGTGGGGGGGGGGGAGGGGGAGAGGAAGGGTTTTTAGGTTGAGATAAAGTGCCAATATTAGACCCAGCTGCATGGAGTTTACGTGTTTTTATGACCGTATTAAGCAATGGAAGCAAGGAGTCGGTATTTTGTGACAACATTCCGTCTTTTCAGCGCACCCACGGAGATAGCAACCCTCAGCTGAGTGAGTCCTGGAGGCTCACACCAGCAGAGGTTTGATCCACTAGTCAACATCGTGTCCCCCCCCCCCCAACCTCAGAGTCTCTGCTAAACGGGAGTTAGCACCTTCTCCTCCCCCCCCCCCCCTCAGAGTCACTGCTAAACGGGAGTTAGCACCTTCTCCCCCCCCCCCCCTCCACTAAAGAGGCGGAGAAGAGTTAAGGAGTCTGGGGTAGTTAGGAGCTAGATATTTTGAGGAGTGGTTTTGGAGGAGGCGAGTGTCATTGGAATATAGGAGCAGGGGGTGGGTCGTAGATCAGGTTAAACAGGTTGTGCATATTTCTAGATCTACTGAGGAGTGTTTCTGAGGAAAGTGTCGTAGTTGTTGTGAAACGTGAGACTTCTTGTGATCTGTTTTTCCCCATGTTGTCCCAGACCATGTTCAGTGACGGGGTGTTCGCCCATCCGTGCAGAGCTTCACTAGTGGTGAAGTCCAGCCAGTGAGTGTCGAACACCCATCTCGGGGCCCTGTTGTGGGTGCCTTGGAGTTTCTGTTATTTGTTGGTTTTGCGAGTGATAGTGGGCTAGGTGTGTATGTAAGGAGTGGGAGAATGAGTGTCTTGTAAAGGTAGAGTTGGGTGGCTTGGGAGACGTGTCTGAGGGGGAAGAGTTTTTAGAGCTTTTGAGGATATGACTTTTTTAGATGTTATGTGTGTGTGTGTAAGCGGCGGTTGTGGTCTAATGTTAGGCCCAAGACTGATGTTGTTTGCTCTCAGGATGTTGGCTGGGTCAGATGATTGTGAGTAAAGGTTTAGTGGGGCTGGCTCTTGTCGGTTGTTATAGAAGAAGTGGATGATTTTGGATTTGTTAGGGTTTGTTTTCATCCGCCAGTCATTTTCCCAGAAGGTTACTTTGTGTATTTCTTCCTGTGCTTTGCGGGTGAGGGTGTCAATCGAGTATCAAGAGATCAGTTGGATTACGTCGTCATCATAACAGAGGGTCATAGAGGTCCAGTATCTTGGGTTCGGAATGTCATTTATGTAGCGTATATATAGGGTCGTTGTACTGAGAGAACTGAGCCCTGGGGTACTCCAGCCTTTTGGTTGAAGTATCCTGTCAGGATCACTGTGATCCTCAATGAACTCACAGCTAACTGTTAAACTGAAACATTAAATGGTGGAAGCTACAATAAAGAGATATTATTTATTTCAATTAAATAAAAACTTAACTTACGGCTGCTACCACCTTCCTTAACCTGAAACCTGAATGTGCCTGCATTACTGATCTCCTAGGATGGACAGAAATCAATAATTATGAACTCGAAGAACGTAGGAATCTTGGCAATACTGCTTGGGAATTAATTTATAGAACATTCTTTACTTTATTTGTTTAGATTCAAGAGCAACTTTAATTGCCATTAAATGGAGGAGAACATAGGGGACTTCCAGTACAGCATGTAAACCAGAAATATAACGACTCAGATAAGAAACAAAAAAGGGAGTGAAAATATCTAAACACCAAAATACATTACTCAGCACTATATTTAACAAAAGACACGTATTTATATCCATGCTGTAATTAAGTCCTACGAGGCAATGGTATATCACTGATGGAACATGAGTTCTCAAGAGCACCTTACCTTATCCTGCAATTACCGGCCACAGATGTTGAATGGATCTCTCCCTCAGGTCCCTTGCACCTGTCCCCAAGACACGCTAACTTAAAATTTGTTCACAAGGTTACCATTGGAAAGATAGCTCCTCCCATAACTAATACAGCGCCTGGGCTTCTCCCATTATTTTTGGCTACTGCTAATCATTTAAAAACTAGGCCTGAGGTCTGGCTCTCAAGGGCCAGTAAGGGCTTGGCACCTATCTACAGCCAATCACCTTCCATGTCTGCTTGAAAGATACATGAAATGCCCATAGAGTCGTGTCAGCTGTACCCAGCAGCCCGAAGGAACAAGGCCTCTTTGTAGTTGGCGACAAATACCAGACCTGGCCCACAGCGAGCTGTGTTCACAGAATTGGATGAAATAAGTTCCAGCCTGTCTTATCCAAGATACGGGAAGGGACACTTGACTCGCTTAAGGTTCCATGGGGAAGAAGGGGAGATGAGGCAACGGGGGAGGGGGAGAATGAACAAGGAAGGGGAAGGCGAACAAGGGAAAGGGGCGCAAGTACGCAAGTACTCCCTGCCCTTAAGGGAAAGGAAACGGGGCCTCATTACTTTAGTAAATAACAACATTCCCACACAGATTATTGATGACCTCCACATAAGGAATGAATATGAATCACTGGGGGTAACCCATACACTTAAACAATAATGCCCTACATATAGTCAACCTATATGTGCCAAAGAATAAACTTGACCTTGACACACTACCTGAATTTGTTAATGAAGGAACCTACCTTGAACCGACCAGTAAGGAACCTACCTTGCTGGTCGGTGACCTTAATGCCAGGCATCCACACTTTGGTGCCAACTGTCATCAGCCCAATGTCAATGGACGGAAACTGTTACTCTGTGTTAGAAGAAATGAAAATCTTAGGGTCCTGAGAGATCAACAGCCAACCCACTTCAGATGAGGAAGATTGGACTATGCTCTTCTGCTGAATGCACAGGACACGGATGCCAGTACACAGTCTATGTAGTGACCACTGGGCACTGATTACCACCGTCGACATGATTAAGAGAAGGAAAGAGATAAATAAAAGAAAAATGTTATCACTAGGACCGGATATGAGGCCGCACTTCATAAACAGGATGAGTGACTGGTTCACGGAATATCAAATCCCAGAAGATATTGATACAATTGTTGATAACCTTTATAACCTAATTGAGAGCTGTCTCAGAGTTCCGTGTCGTACGACTGGGCGAAGTATCCTTCAGAGGAAGAAAATACAATGGTATGAGAACAATTACATAATGATGCTCAATGCAAATGTAAGAGCATGAGTAGAGAGTAACGGAGACATCCCACTGAAAGCAACCAAGAGCTGTTTAAAACTGTGTGTCAAGTAGCCATGGAAGAGAAGATTAAAGAGCGGGAAAGACAGTGGCTTGACTTTACTAGCTCCATTGAACGAGAAACATCTGCAAGACGAGTGTGGGCAAAAATTCAGATAGGTAAGGGGGGCAGAACCCGGCTTGCGACTCACAAAGACCCCAAGGGTAAGGCTGAGGAAGTAATTCACAGGTTTAGTGATACAGCATCCTTCTCCTCCCTCACTGCAGAAATCAGCAGGGAACAGCTCCTGCGACATAATGACAGAAGATTTAGGATAACAAGAGCACAGGCTAGCGATGATGAGTATGGGCAACCAATCACTGCCCAGGAAGTAAGGGCGCTATGAAAGAGTAAAAGTACTGCACCTGGTGAAGACGGCGTCTCCTACGACATACTCAATGCACTGTGTGAAGTGACTGGGAATCCACTACTCAACCTATTTATCAAGTCATTCCTAAGTGGTGTGATGCCCACACAATGGAAACACACAATAATTGTTCCCGTACCGAAGCCCAATGACCCTGGTAATTACAGACCTATCAGTCTCATGTAATTACTTGCAAGATTACTTGCATCTCACTTGCAAGATGCTTGAAAGGATCATCCTAAACCGACTGTTGCACAAAATAGGCAGGCTAGGGGAGGGGGTCAATAGATTTGTTATAGGACAGAGCACAACAAATCGTATAGTTAATTACTTGGCTAATGCCACAGCTAAGTACTCTGTATTTGTTGATATCAAAGGAACCTTCGACAAAACACAGGGGATTGCGATCCTGGACAAGCTTGCATACATGGGTGTCAAGGGGAGACTCATGAAATGGGTTGAAGACTACCTCACAGGGAGGAAAGCCAAGGTTTGCTTCAATGGAGAATCTCAGGAACAATGAATATGGAACTCGGGACCCCCCTAGGCGGAGTTGTCCAACAAAAGTTGGGCAGCTTTTCAGTCCGTTAATGAATGAGTTCCATAGACTAGGTACCTTTATTTGCATAGTGTTTACACAGATTAAGTTTGACTGTAGGGACATCAAAGAGATATTTATTTCAGGTGTGGTGATTATGGGTTTTATTACATCTGTCTAGGAAGAGTTTCAGAACAGGGTTTGCATTTAAGAACAGGGTTTTGTAAATGTAAATGGCACAAGAGAATGTGCGGAGTGATTTTATGTTTATCATGTTTAGGGATTTAAACAAGGGGGCGCTGAGTGTTGTCTGAGAGCACAGTTTGTTATTGTTCTGATAGAAGATTTTTGCTGAGTGATGATTGGCTTGAGGTAGTTCGCAGTGGGTGAACCCCATGCAGATACCATATGTAAGATAGGGCTAGATTAGCGCATAGTATAGT
The DNA here is from genome assembly GCF_040958095.1 of Procambarus clarkii. Taxonomy (NCBI): domain Eukaryota; kingdom Metazoa; phylum Arthropoda; class Malacostraca; order Decapoda; family Cambaridae; genus Procambarus; species Procambarus clarkii. The sequence goes on along the minus strand of NC_091195.1, from coordinate 14,303,640 downwards.
GAGAGGAGAGCAGAGTTTGGAACATAATATCTGATTTTAAAGAAAACTCCAACCGTTTTTTGAGACTTTCTTGGTTATGTGTTGTATGTGGGTGCTGAAGTTAAATATCTTGTCTATGTATAGGCCAAGGAACTTTCCATCATTTTCATTGCTGATGTTAACATTGTCTATCTGAAGCTGAATTGCATTTGTTGATTTGCTTCCAAATATGATGTAGTAGGTCTTTTCTATGTTTAGTGTGAGTTGGTCGGTTGACATCCAAAATTGGATTTTTTAATTTCATAATTTAATGTGTGTGGGTTGGGGTCTGAGTAGATGAGTTGCTTTACATTCCAGTAAGTAATGCAATAGAGGCGCCTCTGCATTTGTACCACAGATATGACACTCTTTAACAATTGGGTTTATTATACCTCCCAGCAGCACTTGTAGCCAAGTCTGAGTCTGTGTATGGCTACTGAAATGTCTCTGGATAATGTTTGTGAGTCGCTATGATTTTTAGCACCCTTTTATTTGTACGTTTGGGATTTTGACGTCCAAATGCAGTGTTCCATTCGAATGAGCGGGTTGATAGTAGTAAACCCATCAGCTTGCTGACTTGGTGTTAGCTTGAAATATTATTTACATATATCACTGAAGTTGTTGAATAAAGTACTGTTGTTAATTTATAGGCTAAGATGACCCATGCGTCAGAATGAGACAACATAAGAATGTCAAGGATATTAGGAATACATTTATTACAAGGATTATAACCGAGACTAAACGAGTTGTATATCAGTGGGACCAGGTTTGTGATCGGAGACCTCTGTACTCTACCACTCAAGCAGCAAGCCAACTCGCCACCCTTCTTGGCAGTATCATCTATGGTCATATGTTTGATATGTAAGTTAACTAAGTTTTTGGTGTTGGGCTTTACACTTCTCAACCTTTGGATTGTTCTTAAACCGTGCCACAAGCTAGCTTACTGACCCACCACCAAATATAGTTAGTCTTGTAGTCTTGGACTAAACTAAACTCTCTGTATGCTGTACATCTGAACTAAGTTTTTTGTTGAAGGAAATTAATTTGACTATGATCCATAGCACATCTTTTAAGTGTAGGATTTTGGATAGTAGGACTAATTAATGGTAATTTGTATGAGAAAAGCTTTCAATGGTTCTCTCATTGCATCTTTGGCATTTTTATCTTTTTGTTGCTAAGTAGCTTGAACAATGCACTGTTTGCCCAACATTGATGCTAAAATTACTTCTTTTTTATATAAATTCAGCATAATATTTTTACTGTGAGACCAACGTAGGTAACTCATCTCTTTGAAAAGGAATTTCTCAAATCATAGTTAAGATCCAGACACATTTATTTAAATATTTATACAATTGCTACTGCTGATATTCGGCTGCGTCGCGTCCATCATGTCTCTGCTGACGTATACGCGACGCATCGTGATACTTCAGCCAGTAACTGGTGGTGCTCCAGCCATATGGCTCAGTGCTCGTGATGCTTCAGCCAGTAACTGGTGGTGCTCCAGCCATATGGCTCAGTGCTCGTGATGCTTCAGCCAGCAACTGGTGGTGCTCCAGCCATATGGCTCAGTGCTCGTGATGCTTCAGCCAGCAACTGGTGGTGCTCCAGCCATATGGCTCAGTGCTCGTGATGCTTCAGCCAGTAACTGGTGGTGCTCCAGCCAAATGGCTCAGTGCTCGTGATGCTTCAGTCAGTAACTGATGGTGCTCCAGCCATATGGCTCAGTGCTCGTGATACTTCAGCCAGTAACTGGTGGTGCTCCAGCCATATGGCTCAGTGCTCGTGATGCTTCAGCCAGTAACTGGTGGTGCTCCAGCCATATGGCTAAGTGCTCGTGATGCTTCAGCCAGTAACTGGTGGTGCTCCAGCCATATGGCTCAGTGCTCGTGATGCTTCAGTCAGTAACTGATGGTGCTCCAGCCATATGGCTCAGTGCTCGTGATGCTTCAGCCAGTAACTGATGGTGCTCCAGCCATATGGCTCAGTGCTCGTGATGCTTCAGCCAGTAACTGGTGGTGCTCCAGCCATATGGCTCAGCGCTCGTGACACTTCAGCTAGTAACTTGTGGTGCTCCAGCCATATGGCTCAGTGCTCGTGATGCTTCAGCCAGTAACTGATGGTGCTCCAGCCATATGGCTCAGTGCTCGTGATGCTTCAGTCAGTAACTGATGGTGCTCCAGCCATATGGCTCAGTGCTCGTGATGCTTCAGCCAGTAACTGATGGTGCTCCAGCCATATGGCTCAGTGCTCGTGATGCTTCAGCCAGTAACTGGTGGTGCTCCAGCCATATGGCTCAGCGCTCGTGACACTTCAGCTAGTAACTTGTGGTGCTCCAGCCATATGGCTCAGTGCTCGTGATGCTTCAGCCAGTAACTGATGGTGCTCCAGCCATATGGCTCAGTGCTCGTGATGCTTCAGTCAGTAACTGATGGTGCTCCAGCCATATGGCTCAGTGCTCGTGATGCTTCAGCCAGTAACTGATGGTGCTCCAGCCATATGGCTCAATGCTCGTGATGCTTCAGCCAGTAACTGGTGGTGCTCCAGCCATATGGCTCAGTGCTCGTGATGCTTCAGCTAGTAACTTGTGGTGTTCCAGCCATATGGCTCAGTGCTCGTGATGCTTCAGCCAGTAACTGATGGTGCTCCAGCCATATGGCTCAGTGCTCGTGACACTTCAGCCAGTAACTGGTGGTGCTCCAGCCATATGGCTCAGTGCTCGTGATGCTTCAGCCAGTAACTGGTGGTGCTCCAGCCATATGGCTCAGCGCTCGTGACACTTCAGCCAATAACTGGTGGTGCTCCAGCCATATGGCTCAGCGCTTGTTGATACCTTGGCTAATGGGCGATTTTCTGGTTTCATTAAATAAATTCCTGAGATTGTGAACAAAAGACGAATAAACTAATAGTCACAAACAAAATTAATAGAAGGAGGACAATAATTTTACACTGTCCATTAGGTTACTGTTTCACAACGCCATCCTCCAGAAATTATAGTATCTATAGCTACTGCGGATGGAATATACAAAATATAAACTGTTGTACTCAGAAAAAGTTCACATTATGTAAAATTGGAATCCTAAATGACATAACAAAAACTGAAACAGCCTAGACTGTCCTAGGCCTTGATAAGCAATACTAGGTTGAACACAATCTTAGGCCTAGTTTAGTACACATATGTACATTACTAGAAAAAGTTAGGTTTGGTTGTGGCCAAATTTCTCGTGCCCTCTACAAAATAAATGTTACAAAACGTGGATTTTGTGTGTGTGTGTAACAGTTAATATTTTGTACACTCTATCTATAGCGGCTATAGAGTCTATCATATATGGATGACAGGTTGTCAGGGAGCTATACAGTGAGGCAAATTATTCAAAACAAGAATTCAGTGAAGATCAAATAGCGGCAGATCAAGGTCCATTCACGGCTGCATGTTTTTGCTGGATAGCGATAGATCATCTATCACAGCTACTTTAACTTACAGGATACATAACTTACAGGAAGATAACTTACATGGAACATAACTTACAAGGAGTATTACCTACAGTATACATAACTTACAGGAACATAACTTACTGGAACGTAACTTACAGGAACGTAACTTAAAGGATTCCCAACTTACAGGAACATAACTTACAGGAACGTAACTTAAAGGATACACAACCTTCAGGAACATAACTTACAAGGAGCATTACCTGCTGGATACATACCTTACAGGGAACATACCTTACAGGGAACATAACTTACAGGAACATAAACTGACGGATCACTCAATACAGCTACAGGGAGGGCAGGAAGGGCTGTTATTGCTCATCAGCCCGATGGCAGCACAATTCAAAGAAATATCCGAATTAGTAACTGGGCGTCCACAATGCAAGCCAAGTTGGTAGCGGTACTGGTAGCACTCGAAATTATTGACAACACTGAAGTAGACAGCTTAATTATTTCTGACTCCCTATCCTCACTACGAGCAATAAACAGTTTGCAATCAAGTAATAACGTGCTTGTCTTGGAAGCTAGACGCAGATATACAAGAATAATTAACAAGACGATAAATATAAAAATGTTGTGGATTCCTTCTCACATTGGCCTGCAGGAACATGACAAAGTTGACGCCCTTGCTAAGGCTGCAGTAAATAAAGACAGTATTGAACTGAATCTTGAGTTATCAAATAGGTCCCTTAAAAGTGTCATTAGACGAGAACTTCTGGATGGATTTGATGAAAGTAGAACAGTGCAAACTGGAACTAGCAGGTCCATTGTTCATCACAATGAAATGTGTGAAGTAAAACATGTGTATGGGGCAAGTAACAAAGTCAGTAGACTAACAGATGTTGTCACAGCTCGTATAAGACTTGGCTACAAGTATCTCTGGCAGTTCGGCTTGTATAGGGATCTAGATGAAGTAAAGTGTAAAGTGTGTGGACATAGACAGGGACACACTCGAACACTATATCTTGGATTGTAGTAAAATTGAGCCATTTAGAGATAAATCTAAGCTCACTCTGTATGATATGGCAACCTATCTTATTACCATGGATAAAGTACCTGAAATCCTTGCACTGTATCCACATTTCGCTTCCAGTAGATGAACGACATATGAGATGTAGTGTATTGTGAGGACTAATAATAAACAGAAGCTCCCCTATGACTCTGTAATATCCCCATTGGCCAAACTATTATGTATTAGCGATAAGACCTACCATTAATGTATGATGACTTACTGTAAATATGTAGCTCTTGTAATAGCACTTTCTCTGTAACTAGCTGACATTGTAACTATAAGGTGTGAAGGATAGAAGAAATTGTTTATGTAATAATCTAAGATGAGGTCTGATAAAGACCTTTTGTGCCCTCTGTAATGCTTTTGCGCTACCGCTCACAGGATGAGTATGGGGTGCACAATAAACTAGCCGCCTTCGGCGGCAACAATAAAAAATCAGGACCATAAGTTACCTGGTACATAACTTACAGGGATCATAACTTACAGGATACATAACTTACAGGAATATAACTTACAGGGAGTATAACTTACAAGGAATTCAACTTACATGTAACATAACTCACAGGGAATATAACTTTCAGGGGACATAACTTTCAGGGAACATAACTTACAATGAACATAACTTATAGGGAGCATAACTTACAGGGAACATAACTTACATGGAATATAACTTACAGGGAACACAACTTACATGGAATACACCTTATAGGGAACATAACATACCGAGAACAAAATTTACGTGGAATATAACGTACAGGTAACATAAGATCCAGGTAACATAACTTACAGGTAACATAACTTACAGGTAACATAACTTACAGGTAACATAACTTACAGGTAACATAATATACAGGTAACATAACTTACAGGTAACATAACTTACAGGTAACATAATATACAGGGAACATAATTTACAGGTAACATAACTTACAGGTAACATAACTTACAGGTAACATAACTTACAGGTAACATTATATACAGGGACATAACTTACAGGTAACATAACTTACAGGTAACATAATATACAGGGACATAACTTACAGGTAACATAACTTACAGGTAACATAACTTACAGGTAACATAACTTACAGGTAACATAATATACAGTTAACATAAGCTACAGATAACAAAACTTACAGGTAATATAAGTTACAGGTAACATAACTTACAGGTAACATAACATACAGGTAACATACCTTATAGGAAACATAACGTACAGGTAACATAACTTACAGGTAACATAACTTACAGGTAACATAACTTACAGGTAACATAATATACAGGGAACATAATATACATGGAATATAACGTACAGGTAACATAATTTACAAGGACCCTAACTTGTATTGAATATAACACACAGTTAACATAAGTTACAGATAACAAAACTTACAGGTAATATAAGTTACAGGTAACATAAGTTACAGGGAACATAACTTACAGGAATATAACATACAGGTAACATACCTTATAGGAAACATAACTCAGGGAACATTACCTACAGGAACATAATTTACGGGTTACGTAACTTTGTGAACATTCATAAACAGGATTCGTCTCTTACAAGACACAACATCCAAAAGACATTAATTGTTACCGCAAGTCAACAATACTGTTTTCATTGTTTAAATCGGTTTATTTAGTTCAGTAATTTTTTTTCATGCAACCTGCAGGCAAATGCTTAGTCCCAATAAACACACAATAACTTAATTACCAATTTTCCTAATTCATAATTTCACAGTCCATTCTCCAATAATGATAGTCCTTATAGCAAGTATGTTTGATCAGACTTACACAAATGAACTGTTTCAGTCAACAATGTTCACATTTTGTTCTACTGATGTAAGTTTTCTTGCTTTAATACTGTGCATTAAAATATTTAAGACAGTTTTGTTGGATTGACTGGAAATTTTAAACCACAAAGCACTCTGAACAATTATGCGAGATTCAGGATCATTAATTACTTTGAGAGATTATTTGTATTTAAAACTTTTGTTAAAACATGTCTGTCAGCACATATATAATTAACAAAATATATTTGTAGTGTTGCAGCAAAGAGATTGTAAGTGTTGTTCCCTTTATCTCATTAATGTTGTTCCCATTATTATTTTAGAATTTAAAATTATTCGTAAATACAGCAGCTTAGCACAAGTTAATAATAAATTTAATAGCCTAATAGAAGTAAGTCATGTATACAATATCTTAATACAAGTAAATCATCAATTCAAAAGCCTATTATCTGTTTTACAAAGGTGTAGGATCGGTCGAAGGAAATGTGTACTGATGAGCGCTGTCCTCTCCTTAATAGTAAGCTTCCTCACCGTGTCTTCGACCAATGTGGAGACTTACATCTTTATGAGAGCACTTTTGCAGGTGGTTGTCTTGGCTGCAACACGGGTTGCCTGCTTGTCAGTAAGTATCAAAAATACTTCTTGCATCAGTATAGTCGAGGTCACATTCTGACCCATTACATATAAATATTATCCAAGGTATAGTATGTACTAAACTTGACCAAGCAATGCATTGAGGAACATTGACGTTTGGACGTACATGGTAGGCTTATTCTTTATTTATTAAAACATGTTTTAAGTACCTAGTTTCGCCTTGGTTAGGCCTAGTTAGCTCCTATGGTTGTTGATTGTATATAGTTATGCATAAGTTTAATTACAGTATTTTACACATTGTCAAAATTTTAAATCATTAATACGTACAATATTATACGTTTTCAAGTACGTAAAACATCTGATGTTCTATCTAAAGTTAATATAATTGCAAAAGTTTCCACATCCATTGTCTCAAGTGTGGCACGAACTGTGTCACGCTTGATGATATACTAAAGTTATGACGGGATTCAAATATTTTGACTTCAAAAATATAGATTTGTATGTAAAGCTATAGACTAAGGCAGATACCTCGTCTAAAGTAATATTACGCATTATGATATCTGAAGGAACTGAATCTAACGTTAAGGCCTAACATAAATGGATGGACCGGAGGTAACAATATATGAACTTAACTGAATACATTGATTGAATAGAACTGATTGAATGTAATATCATCAGATACGGGAAGCAAGTATTTCTACTGCCTCGCCATGCTATTTTAGCTCACGTGCCTCCATTGTTTACGTTTCTAAAAACAAACACACACACCTGTTTCTGCCTCTGCCGGGGATCGAACCCGGACCCTTAGGACTACGACCCCAGAGTGCTGTCCACTAAGTCGTGAGGCCCATAGGTTCTGTGTGTGTGTTTGTACTCACAACTAGGTGAGTACACGCACACACAATGAATTAGGCTGTGATGTCAGAGGCAGACTCCATACATATTTTCAAAAGTAGATATGATAAGAGCCCAATAGGTTCATGACTTCAGTTGATTAACAGGTGAGAGGCGAGACCAAAGAGCCGAAGCTCAACCCTTAATTAGGAGAGAATAGACACACACACGAAGCTGGAACAATGAGAGGGACCCCGACAAGTAGACTATTCAGGTGGATGAAAAAAACCTGTCAGAAAAATTAGTGCATTGATCAGATGCAGTGTAACAGACAGGCGAAATGTTACCAGTGGAGTACCATAAGGTTCAGTTCAAGAGCCAGTAATGTTCTTTGTCTATATAAACCATCTATGGGAAGGAATTCAGGTTACATGAATATGTTTGTAGATGATTCTAACTTACTACTTAGAGGCTCTAAGGCTCTAAGATGGCTATCAAGCTCTTGAAAATTACCTAGGCAAAATAAGTGAATGGAGTAACACATGGCTGGTGGAATTTAATGAGGACAAATGCCACGTAATGAAATGTAGAATAAGGGAAGATAAGCTACAAACAATCTATATGTTATGTGAAAAAGTTAAAGAACTGGACAAAGAGATCTAAGGGTGGTTCTGGATAGTAACTGTCAACAGAGGATTACATCAAAAGCATTGTGAGAGGAGCCTACACTACACTTTTTACAATGTTCAAAATTGTTTTCATATTCATGGATGAGGAAATAATAAATGATTCGCGGCATTCTTGTGAGTGAAAGTGGAGTATATAACAGTTGTATGGTGACCATATAAAAGTGGAGTATATAACAGTTGTATGGTGACCATATAAAAGTGGAGTATATAACAGTTGTATGGTGACCATATAAAAGTGGAGTATATAACAGTTGTATAAAAACTTGAGGTGTTAAAAGTGCAAACGCTAATACAATGAAAAGAGGAGATATGATCACTATGTACAAAATCTCGATAGGAATGAACACGTTCACGAGGAGAAATTTTAAAAACTTGTAAAGTCTTGATCAAGAAGCTTTAAACTCCAGCTTAGAAAGCATCGTTGCGGGAAAAATGTCCGAAAGTTCTCTTTTACGAACACAGTTCTAGAATGTAAACGGACAAAATTTGAGACTCGCGCGGTTGCTAAATCTTCAGCAGTTTCAAAATCATATGAGAAAGATAGTAGGTGAGACAGGACACCAGTATTGAAGCTCTTATCCTCTAACTACATATGGGTAATTACACAAATAAACATACAAACAAACATATACCAATCATGGCCTTACAGAAGACACGAAATTTCAAGATTGAAAGTGAAATCTGGCAAGTTGTGCACATGCAGCCTCCGGCAGGTACTTAACAGACAGGCGCGAGTTACAGACAGGAATCAAAGTTCTGAACACCAGCATCTGTTCCTCTTCCCTCAAGCCAACTAAATAACTCACCCTCATTCAGTGCTTTAAGTGCTATCACAACGCACATGAAACACGTGCGTTGTGTACTACATATGGACCACCACTTACCACATATGTCAGACCAATCCTGGAGTATGTGGCTCCAGCATGGAGTCCATATCTAGTAAAGCATAAGACTAAACTGGAAAAGGTTCAAAGGTTTGCCACCAGACTAGTACCCGAACTGAGGGGCATGAGCTAAGAGGAGAGACTACGGGAATTAAACCTCACGTCACTGAGAGACAGAAGAGATAGAGGGGACATGACCACCACATATAAGATTCTCAGAGGAATTGATAGGGTAGATAAGGACAGACTATTCACCACAAGGGGCACACGCACTAAGGGACACACGTGGAAATTGAGTGCCCAAATGGGCCATAGAGACGTTAGAAAGACTATTTTCAGTGTCAGAGTAATAGACAAATGGAATGCATTAGACAGTGATGTGGTGGAGGCTGACTCCGTACACAGTTTCAAGTGTAGATATGATAGAGTCCAATAGGTTCGGGAACCTGTATATTAGTTGATTGACAGTTGAGAGGCGGAACCAAAGAGCCAGAGCTCAACCCCCACAAGCACAATTAGGTAAGTACGAATAGGTAAGTACGTAATGTAAAGCACTACAATAAATCTGCTCAAAATGCTCTGCTCCTAGACACTTGTGGTGAAAATGTCCCCCTGCAGATCCCTCAACTGCGCCAATTGTCAAGGCCCTCACAGTGCTGTAGACAAACAATGCCCACGTAGGAAACAAGCCATGAAAGCACTTGGATCTAACCAGCATCAACATCCATCTCCCACTAACAACACAAATGCTGCACGTCAACTTCCTTTCAATCAGCGCACCCATCATACCTCTGTGTCCTACTCCAGTGCAGCTCAAAATCATCCTAATATTCCTTACCTACATCCCATCACTACTTTTCCCCTCTCTTCACCACCCCATACACCAGCATCCATCACTGTTTACCCTCACTCTCCTCCACCCCATACACCAACATCTCATCACTGCTTACCCTCACCCTCCACCACCCCATACACCAACATCCCATCACTGCTTACCCTCACCCTCCTCCACCCCATACACCAACATCCCATCACTGTTTACCCTCTCCCTCCACCACCCCATACACCAACATCCCATCACTGTTTACCCTCACCCTCCACCACCCCATACACCAACATCCAATCACTGTTTACCCTCACCCTCCTCCACCCCATACACCAACATCCCATCACTGCTTACCCTCTCCCTCCACCACCCCATACACCAACATCCCATCACTGCTTACCCTCACCCTCCTCCACCCCATACACCAACATCCCATCACTGCTTTCCCTCACCCTCCACCACCCCATACACCACCATCTTCACTGATTGCTTTGAAATTATCGCACAACGTTCTTTTCGCATCCGAGCGGGTTTATATATCATACTATATAGATGTCATGTCTGTGACGGGACAGAAACATACTTTTTTTAAAAACTGCGTTTTTCATGTGAGGTAAATCATCGAAACCTCTTTACGGATTCCTTTGAAATTTTGACACAAAGTTGCATTCGAATAGGCGCGCATTCTTGTATACCTACTATATTCATGCTTCACCTATGACAGGAAAAAACATGTTTTTTTTTTAAACAGCGCATCTGTTGCATATAAGAGAAACACACGTTGTAATCTCCAAAAGTTCTTCCCAGATTGCTTTGAAATTTTGACACAACGTTCCATTCGAATACATGAGTGTTTTTATATACCTACTATATAGATACCACACTTGTGACAGGTAAAAGCATTTTTTTTGGGGGTTAAGAGCGCCACCTGTTGCTCATAATAGCAACAGAGACTATGCTAAATATGTTACGATTCCATTTCAATGTTTTCGACTGCATTGATAAATAGAATTTTCGTAGATTTCGATTTATTTTCATTTTGATTTAATTATTTTCTGTGACATTGCGTTGGAATTCAGCTTTGTTGTTTCTATACCATTCATTCCATAAGTACAAGTATAAATGCCACACCTGTCACAGGTAAAACCATTCTTTTTTTAAGAAACAGCGCCATCTGTTGCACGTAAGAGCAACACCCGCTATACTATATATGTTACTATTACATTTCAATGTTTCCAATTTACAGGAGTTTTACACTCTTGTAAAGCCACTATTACGCGTAGCGTTTCGGGCAAGGTCCTTAACCCTAATTTCCCCGGAATACGACCCCGCCGAATCGTTTAACAACCAGGTACCCATTCACTGCTGGGTGAACAGAGGCTACAGTTAAGGATTGGCGCCCAGTCAATCCTCCCCGGCCAGGATTCGAACCCAAGGCAAGGCGCTTGCGAAACGCCAGGCGAGTGTCTTACCACTGCGCCACGGAGACTAATTTCATTGACAAATTGAAATTTCATAGAATTCCATTTATTTTAATTTTGTTTAAATTATTTTGTGTGACATTGCGTTGGAATTGAGTTGTATCGGACGAGAGAGTGGGGAATGGTGGGGAGGATGAGGGGACGGGAGTGGGGGATGGTGGGGAGGACGAGGGGACAGGGGAGGGGGTAATGGTGGGGAATACGAGGGGACGGGGTGAGTTGGGAATGGTGGGGACGAGGGGACAGGGGAATGAAGAATGGTGCGGAGGACAAGAGGAAAGGGGAGTGAGGGATGGTCGGGAGGATGAGGGAGGGGGAATGATTGGGTGGACGAGGGGACGGGGGAGAGGAGATGGTGGGGAGGACTGGGAGACAGGGGAAAGTTGCTTTGCTCAGCAATGCACATGTGTTGCAGAGCCACAGTAACGCGTGGCCGGGTACAGCTAGTTATAACAATAATAATAATAATAATAATAATAATAATAATAATAATAATAATAATAATAAATAATAATAGTAATAATAATAATAATAATAATAATAATAATAATAATAATAGTTTATTTTAGGAAAAGTCCATACCTACAAAATGAGTTACAAGCAGAATGTTTGATATCTAGATAGAGCTACTATATAATATGCCTAAAGTGGTAAGAACTCTATACATGTAAGATGTAAAGCCATAATAAGCACAGTGTTTCTGAGAACTCTTCCATGTTCCATTGCCAAGGAAACTTCCGTGTATTTGTTGAAAATGTTCCAATGTATCTTGAACACCAGAAGCTCTCTGTCATCCATGTTCCACCTTCACTCATAGGGGCTCCCCCAGTATTTGTACCATGGAACACTCCTCACTTTTCCCATATCATTCAGCAGGTACATCTTTCATAGTTCCCCTGCCTACGCGAAGGGTTCTCTGCACACCACAGAAAACGTTTTGACAACAGGCAATTCTCACCCAGGACTATACTACTCGAGATCACCAGTTCTATCTACACCTGCTGCTCCTGTCCACCCACCCTTTACCACCTCATCATGCACTGACATCGACAGAAACACGCCTCTCATGCCATTCAACCTAGATACATTTCCACCACAATCACCCCTACACCTCAGCCAACCCTTTTCCTTAAAAGATCCCAGAGGTCACAATCATCATCAACCTCTTTACCCCATTCTGAGTGGTCCTTCACCTCATCCCTCTCATGAGCACCTGCATCCCTCTCATGAGCACCTGCATCCCTCTCATGAGCACCTGCATCCCTCTCATGAGCACCTGCATCCCTTTCATGAGCACCTGCATCCCTCTCATGAGCACCTGCATCCCTCCCATGAGCACCTGCATCACTCTCATGTGCACCAGCATCCCTCCAATGAGCACCTGCATCCCTCTCATGAGCACCTGCATCCCTCCCATGAGCACCAGCATCCCTCTCATGAGCACCTGCATCACTTTCATGAGCACGTGCATCCCTCTCATGAGCACCTGCATCCCTCTCATGAGCACCTGCATCACTCTCACGAGCACCTGCATCCCTCTCATGAGCACCTGCATCCCTCCCATGAGCACCTGCATCACTCTCATGAGCACCAGCATCCCTCTCATGAGCACCTGCATCCCTCTCACGAGCACCTGCATCCCTCTCATGAGCACCTGCATCCCTCTCATGAGCACCTGCATCCCTCTCATGAGCAACTGCATCCCTCTCATGAGCACCTGCATCACTCTCATGAGCACCAGCATCCCTCTCATGAGCACCTGCAACCCTCTCACGAGCACTTGCATCCCTCTCATGAGCACCTGCATCCCTCACATGAGCACCTGCATCCCTCTCATGAGCACCTGCATCACTCTCATGCGCACCTGCATCTCTGTCATGAGCACCTGCATCCCTCTCATGTGCACCTGCATCCCTCCCATGACCACCTGCATCCCTCTCATGAGCACCTGCATCCCTCTCATGAGCACCAGCATCCCTCACATGAGCACCTGTATCCCTCACATGAGCACCTGTATCCCTCACATGAGCACCTGCATCCCTCACATGAACACCTGCATCACTCTCATGAGCACCAGCATCCCTCTCATGAGCACCTGCATCCCTCACATGAGCACCTGTATCCCTCACATGAGCACCTGTATCCCTCTCATTAGCCCCAGCATCCCTCTCATGAGCACTTGCATCCCTCACATGAGCACCTGCATCCCTCTCATGAGCACCTGCATCCCTCTCATGAGCTCCTGCATGAGCACCTGCGGGGAGCCTTTACGTGTATTTTATAATGTTTGTTTAAGATTTACAAATTGCTATATCAAAACCTTGTGTTCCTCCTGCAACTCTTGCTATGCCTTGTGGCCGTCAGTCTGTACCTTAATTATTGCGTCACTATTCACACTGAGTATTTCCTCAACAATCTCTTCAATAGATTCTTCTTTATTCACAGAACTTGCCGCCTCATTATTTTCATCAGCTGTTTCATTATCTTTCTTATCAATCGCTTCAGCATTATTATGGAAGTTACTTCTAAGTATCGGGAGTTTATCGTTGTCAGTGTTGCAGTAAAAGTGAAGGAGGCACTTTCCCTCGGTGTCCTCGTTGGTGTATGTCTCACACAAGGTGACCGTTGGTGTATGTCTCACACAAGGTGACCGTTGGTGTATGTCTCACACAAGGTGGACCGTTGGTGTATGTCTCACACAAGGTGACCGTTAGTGTATGTCTCACACAAGGTGACCGTTGGTGTATGTCTCACACAAGGCCACCGTTGGTGTATGTCTCACACAAGGTGACCGTTGGTTTATGTCTCACACAAGGCCACCGTTGGTGTATGTCTCACACAAGGTGACCGTTGGTGTATGTCTCACACAAGGCGACCGTTGGTGTATGTCTCACACAAGGCGACCGTTGGTGTATGTCTCACACAAGGCCACCGTTGGTGTATGTCTCACACAAGGCCACCGTTGGTGTATGTCTCACACAAGGTGACCGCTGGTGTATGTCTCACACAAGGCCACCGTTGGTGTATGTCTCACACAAGGTGACCGTTGGTGTATTCTCACACAAGGTGACCGTTGGTGTATGTCTCACACAAGGCGACCGTTGGTGTATGTCTCACACAAGGTGACCGTTGGTGTATGTCTCACACAAGGCCACCGTTGGTGTATGTCTCACACAAGGTGACCGTTGGTGTATGTCTCACACAAGGCCACCGTTGGTGTATGTCTCACACAAGGCCACCGTTGGTGTATGTCTCACACAAGGTGACCGTTGGTGTATGCCTCACACAAGGTGACCGTTGGTGTATGTCTCACACAAGGCCACCGTTGGTGTATGTCTCACACAAGGCGACCGTTGGTGTATGCCTCACACAAGGTGACCGTTGGTGTATGCCTCACACAAGGTGACCGTTGGTGTATGTCTCACACAAGGTGACCGTTGGTGTATGTCTCACACAAGGTGACCGTTGGTGTATGTCTCACACAAGGCCACCGTTGGTGTATGTCTCACACAAGGCCACCGTTGGTGTATGTCTCACACAAGGCCACCGTTGGTGTATGTCTCACACAAGGTGACCGTTGGTGTATGCCTCACACAAGGTGACCGTTGGTGTATGTCTCACACAAGGTGACCGTTGCTGTATGTCTCACACAAGGTGACCGTTGGTGTATGCCTCACACAAGGTGACCGTTGGTGTATGTCTCACACAAGGCCACCGTTGGTGTATGTCTCACACAAGGCGACCGTTGGTGTATGCCTCACACAAGGTGACCGTTGGTGTATGTCTCACACCAGGTGACTTACTCGAGCCAAATGTCAACTCCCAAATCCACATCTGTCACATATGTCCTCTGGTCCTCCACACAAACAGCCCTTGTGCGCTTCCGGCCACACTGTGTCCTTGAAGTACCGCCTTCCTTATAGCAGCCATAACTGGCGGATGATTCTTAGACGGTACCGACATTCTGGAGTCCCAGATGTCTCCACTAGCTTGCTTGCACACACACACACACACACACACACACACACACACACACACACACACACACACACACACACACACACACACACACACACACATTCATACACACTTCCCTTGCCCCATACTCTGAAAGAGATTTTCGAATTTTTTCATGTGTAACAAACTAGGTTTGTTGTAGGAATTATTCAGTATGGTTTCTCATAGACTAAGGGGGGTTTGGAAAGTTTGGAGTCAGGCAGTAGTTTGACCTGACCCAAGCACAGGGTCATCTCTCCTGGGATTAGCGGTTTAGGTCACAAAATGGCTGGCGCCTTTGTCTTAAGCAACATATAATAAATTATTTTACAGAATTCAGTAATTTAGAGAAATTCAAGTCTTCATTCAAATTGTATTCAATAGTATTCCTGGTTAAAGTATCAAGAGTATCCTCAATTGTCTGAATAATGAGTAAGTCACCATCAGTGACGTAACTAGTCGGGACTAGTCTTGGTCGCGGAGCTATTTGTGCGACCGAGGGTCACAGGTCACCAAAGTCTTCCACATTTAGTAATTCTCAAAGGTCAAATAGCCATTTTGTAATTGGAAATAGCCTTTCTCTAAGATGCCTGTGCAATTACCTTCAGTTTAAAAGAGTTCAACCATCTGGGTTGTTCAGTGCAACAGAGATTAGTTCTTCAACTTAAACCCTGCTTAGTAATCTTGGTAAACCTGGCGTAGGAATACCCCTCGGGCTTCTGTGTTGAGCAGAGCGATGAGGATCAGTGTGGACAGGTCAACGACTCGGGAAGGTGATCCACTCTCACCCTCTCCCTTAAGAGATCAGCCTAACATCTAGCTGGTTGCAGTTAAAGGTAGTCTGCTATAGTTTTGTATAGGAAATTAGTTCATCTCATGCCTAAGTCACGGAGTGTTAACTATAGGGAGTGCTTTGATTTAGATTTTATTTTAGATTTTGAATAAATTATTTAGTTAGTAATTTGCATTTTTATTATTTCCATTTCATGTTTTTGTATTTCTCATTGTCCTTGGCACGTGGTCTCCACGAGTCTGAGTTTAGTTGGGCCGCCAGCCCAACAAAGATTAAGAGTTCAGTTATCCCTTTGTTTGCTATAATTTCTCACACTTAACGTAGATTCTTCCCTCCTCGTCCAAATAACTGGGGTCAAGCTCCAAGGTATTGATGGCATAATCGGTCCAGACCCCGGTTATTGTGTTTTGTGTTAATGGGCTGGTGGTGGCGGCGTAAAGGAGATTCTAGTGTTTGCTAGGAGTGAGGTACCACGTCGTGAGGCTGTAGAATCTTGGCCGGTCAAACGGCTCATGACCACGTGTCGTGGGATTCACCTTAGAGTAGCAGCTCTGGGGGTCCCTTGGATTGAAGAGAAATAATTCAGAATACGGGTAGAGGTAAGGGGTAAAGGACAGAGTAGAGCCGAATCCCCCCCCCCTCCTCCCCCGTGTTACACACGTCTACACATTGGGTCACAACAATGACCGTCTTAAAAATAAATCATGCCATACAAACTGCTCCAGGTTTTGGAAATTTCAACCAGCTATTCAGACAAGGACTTCCAATACATGTAGTATACATAAACTTTGCTAAAGCTTTTGATAAGGTGCCACATGAAAGACTGACATGGAAAGTACAAGCACATGGAGTATATGAATACTAGAATGGATCAAACAATGATTAAAACAAAGAAAGCAAAGTGTCGTCCTAAACGGATATATCTCTGACTGGAGAAATGTGGTGAGTGGAGTACCGCAAGGTTACATTTTGGGGCTAACCCTTTTTGTCATATACATCAATGACATAGAATAGAATATCTAAACCATATCATCAAAATTGAAGATGACGCTAAGATTTATGGTAAAGTATGGAGTGAACATAATATTGAGGCCTTACACAGCGATCTACATGAACTCCACAAGTGTCGGACGATTGGAAGATGCTCTTTAACTACGAAAAATACAAAGACCTTGCATGTGGGGCATAACATTGCACATCACAACTATCAAATAAAAAATATTACCTTGCAGGAGGTTGATGAAGAAGGACCTTGGAGTCAGGATCCACAAATCAGTAAAAGTTGCTCAACAAGTGGAAGCTGCAGTAAAAAAAAGCCAACCATGTCCTAGGAATAGTCAGACGTAACTTTGATTTCAGGGAAAATAGAGTAGCTATTTTTTTTCAACAGTATAAATCTCTGGTGCTTGTATTATTGTATTGCAGCATGGAGACCTCAGCTTCAAAAAGGTACATCTGCTTAAGAAAAAGTTCAACACCGGGCGAGAAAAATCATTCTTGAACTAAGTGGGCTCTTTTCTTTCTTTTCTTTAATGTCCAAAGGGTTTGGAAAGGATGGGGGAGGTAGAGGGTATGGGGAGGTGAAGTTCTGGAAGAGGATGCGGGTGTTGAGAGAGAGGAGGTTAGAAAGTTCGGTGGCCTGTCCACCATGGGTTGACATGTGAGTGTCGTTTGTTTGGGTTTGTGGTGTGTTGGGTTGCCAGTACTTTGGCTGGGTGGCTAGTGTTTGTGTCCTAGCTGGTGTCTGGAAGCCCTAGGTGGAGTTGGCTGCAAGAGTTTAATCTTAGCAACATCACGGTAGTTACTCTTCTGGTAGCACAAAAAAGGTTTTGGTTGTTTTTATTTTATTTATTTATTTTTTTTTTTTTTTAATTCTTGATTAGGTATAGATCGGGTCCGGGATGGGCCACTCATCTGGGTCGTCTGGAAGGCCACTTAGTATTTAAGGTCTTGGGAAGGCCTGATCATGGATGTGTCTGATCACTTTTTGTTAGAGAGTGATTCTTCTGGTCCTGTGTGGTGGTTCATGGATCTCGTAGTCACTGGTGGTGTTTATTGCTTCGTAGGGATCTTCGGGGTCTGGGACATACATGTGCTTCATGTGGTACAGCTGCCTTCTGGCCAGGTAGCTGAGCCTGATGTTCATTGGCATCATGTTGAGTGTCTCATGGAGTTGGTCTGTTCTTACCATATTCATCAGTGACAGGCCCACTGCAAACCGAAGTGCTTTATTTTGTACCCGTTGGATCTTCAGCATGTTGGTTTTGTTGGTAAGGTTCAGGTGGACGTAAGGGTACTCCAGGCTAGGCCTTATTATCCTTCAGTACAGGTGGAGCTAGATGTGGGATGGGGCTTGCTTAAAGCGGAAGAGCCTCAACAGGGAACCCCTAGCCATCGCTGTCTTCTGGGAGACGTACTGGGTGGAGTTGAGTAGACTGTTAAAGTTGTATCCGAGCACTGTGTTGGAGTTTGAGATGGCTATGGGTTCACCCCTGATCCTTATTCCCCCCCTCGTTTACAATTGAGAAATCCATACATCCAACAGTACTTATTTGGATCTTTTCTGGGTTAGTGGTAATTCTCCATTTTCTTTCCCAGTTAGCAGTCCTGGCTAGTTCTACGTTCGCCTTACGGGTTACAGTTGCATGTTTGGCTGCTTGGCTTCTTGGGTTAGATGTTATTACGTGTGTTTCGTCGTCCGCAAATTGGACGATAATGGCGTCCCTGTACTCCGGTTGGGGCAGGTCATTTACAAAAATGTTGTAGAGGACAGGGCTCAGGCACGACCCATGGGGGACTCCAGCTGTTGGGGTGAAGACTGCTGCAGCTTTCGCCTTGAAGCTGGGAGTAACTTGTCTGTTCTTTAGAAAGTTTCTGATGAGCCTGAGTAGGGTCCAGTTTTGGGCTGGCAATTCTGCTAATTTGTACACCAGACCATCGTGCCATAGGCTGTCGAAGGCCTTGTGGACGTCCCTCGTCGCAATTAGGGCTACCTGTTTTTGCTGGCGAATTGAGCTCACATGATCTTAGATGATGTTTATTGCGTGCAAGGTTGACCTTTGTGCTCGAAAGCCAAACTGTTTTTTTGTGAGGAGGTTGTTTGTACTGCATGTAGTAGTTGAGACGGTTGGACATGATTTTTTCAAAGCACTTGCCTATTGTGTCTAAGGGAGATTGGACGGTAGTTGCCAGGCTGATGGGGGTCTTTCTTGGGTTTAGGAATGAATATCATCTTGGCCGATTTGAAAGCTAAGGTAATGTGACCAGAAGTCAACATGGCATTAAATAGGTTGAGTAGGGATTGCAGAAAATTGCCTGGTAGGAATTTGATCTACTTTGATTTGATCCCCGATGGTCCTGGGGCCTTATCTTGGATGTTTTTAATGACTCCTCTCATCTCTACCATAGTTATGGGTCTTGTTAGTGGGTGGTCGTCTTGGAGTGTTGTCAGGTCTATCAAGGGGGTGCTGAGAAGGGAGGCGGCGTTCCCTGTTATCCATTGGTTGACACTGATGAAGTGAATGTTGTTGAAGGCTCTGCTGTTTGAAGCCGTGAGTGTCTTTTTTCCATTCTGCACCGATGAGGTCAGCCTGTTCTTGTGGGTCTTCTATTTTTTTCTCTTGTTCCTCGTCATCATCATCCAGGAATGTGTGTACGAGGCAGGTGAGGCTGGGGTTAGCCGATCCCAAGAGCTCTCTGATCTTACACCAGAAGGCTCCCGGCTCCTTTTTGTACTGGTTGGCCTATCTCACAAGGGTTCCCCATATGTGGCTCTAATGAGTTAGCATTAGGCCTAAGGTTTCCCTTCTGAGTGTTTGTAGGGACAACGCTGGTGGCTGACCAGTTTGGTAGTAGCTTTGACAGGCTCGTTGATACTCATTCATTTTACCTCTGATTTCTTGGGTCGGTTTATATAGGTGGTGGATCTTTCACAGGTGGCCTCAGTTGCAAGCTGGATGTGGTTGTGGATGGTGTTTACTGCTTGGTCTAATGTTTGGGTGGGTAGGTTGTCATACTCAATTATGGAGTCGTCAGTGAGGAAGGTGTCATAGTCCCAGTCTCGCATGGTTTCCAGTCTGGGCCTTGGAGGTGTCACAAACCAGAAGGGGGTAGCTTAGAGGATGGTGACCACAGGGATGTGATCAGACACCACGTTCTTGCCTGGGGTCACTCTGCAGTGGAACAGGTCACAGTCACTGTTGGTCAGTAATATGTCAGGGGAGCCCCTCACAGTGCCAGTAAAGAATGTCTTGAAGTGGAGGCCTTCGAAGGAGAGGTCTCTGTTTTGCATTAAACTGAATAGCTGTCTGCCCTTTAGGTCTGCTCTGGTAGGAGCGTTATATAGGGCCTGGTGGTAGTGGGCATTCAGGTCTCCGGCAATTATAGTTGGGAGTGTCCGTTCGAGCAGCCTGTTGAGTGGGATAGAGGGGAGGTAAGCGAGTCTTGGGGGTAGGTATGCGGTGCAGACGATTAGGGGGCCGTGTGAGGTGGTGAATTCTATTGCAAGAAAGTGGTCATCTTCTATGAGGATGGGGCGGTAGGAAAGCCTTCTCTTAATTAAGATTGCCACCCCGCTGTGCATCCCCCTGTAGACCTCCCTAGTAGAATATCCCCAAAGAGAGATGTGCTGGTCCTGTCTACCCGCTGTTTCATTGAGTAAGATAATATCTGGGTTAAGTCTGGCTACCTCCAGGGTGAGGAGGTATATGTTGTTGAAGTAGAGTCTGATATTCACTTGAAGAATGGTGTTCCCCGTTGTTGGTTGTGAGTCGTATGTGTTTGTTTGGCTCGAGTGTCAGTGTTGTTAACTTCGGTTTGGCTTCTGATGTGTGTGTAGGTGGAGGATAGGTCTTTTGGACCAGGGATCATGTTCTTGGTTCCGGCAGGGGCTTGGATGAGGTTTTCCACACGTTGCTGTACAATTGAGGGGTCTTTGTTGTCGCTACTGTTCTCGATGTCCACGTCTGTAGTGCTAGAGTCACTCACAGATGGAGTATTAGGGGGGTTGCTTGCCCTTATCCTGTCCTCAGGGGATGAGATTCGGCTGCTAGAGTTGGCCCTGAGCCTCTTAGAACAATGGTGTGTGGAACTGCGGTGTGTGAGGCGCTGATTGCGTCTAGGGTTTCTTATGGCAAGGGTGCTTGTGAGGGCTTTGAGTATAATCCTGTCTGGGACTACTGTAGGAAGGGTGGACCTGGGTGCTTGCTAGTTTGTCGGGGTGGAGGGGCCGGGGTGATTCTGGGAGTTTGGTGTCTCTTGAGCGTTGGATGAGGCCTGTGGGTGGAGAGTACTTGGGTTGGGGTTGTTGGGTTGTGCTTGGGCCTGGCCGGTGGCTGTTGTGTTGTTAGGAGATAGGCCAGCGAGTCCTCGGGCATGTGGACAGGGGACAGGCCATTGTGCCTCTTGTTGGTTGGGGTTACCCCAGGCGTTTACTGGTGGAGGAGGGGCAGGAATGGTGATTGCTGCTTGTTGACGGGCTGTTGTCACCGTTTCTTGTGCTTGCTTGATTGCATCCTGTTTATGGGGACACAAATGAGAGATTGCAATGTGTGCACCATTGCATAGTGCACAATTGGGTGTTTGGCTTGTGCATTCCCTGTAGTTGTGTTCCCCTGCACACCTGCTGCACTTGGGGATTTCAATGTTGCATGCACTGGAATAGTGGTCATATTGGACGCATTTGAAGCATTGTTTGAGCTTGTGAAACCTCTGTAGGGTGATTTGGTCAGGGCCAGACTTGATGCCAAATGCAGAAAAGCCAAGGTAGCAGACTTGTGCTGCTTGCTCCGGTGAAGCCAGAGTTAGCTTCAGTACTTGGTTGTTGTGGGATTGAGTTGTAAACCACTGGGCCTGAATTATTTTAATATCCCTGTTTTTTCTCCAGATTTCTGCAGATATCTCGTCAACTGAGTGATCCATGATGATGTCATGGATCCTATGTTAAAAAATGGCGTGTTTGGCTTGGAAGTTGGCCGGGGGGTAGACTGTGATCCACCTTCTCCAATAGTTTGTTCAGACTGTCGGTCGAAAGGAGTTCTGGAAGGTCTGCATTGTGTACCAACAAGATGGCTCCAGTTGTTATTTTGAACACATTTTTTGTAGGTAATCTGGGTGATCTCATGAATTACTTCAAGTAGTTCGGCTGGAGAACGAATCTGGCCAGATTCGTCAGTGAAGCTGACTTTGGCCGCCATGACCTTGTGGGGCCAGGAAGCCTAGTCTAATCTATACTAAGTTGAATGTTTGTGTTGTGTCTTGGTAGACTAAGTGGCTGATGGGTGTTAGTTCGGCCGAGGCCGCTAACTTCTGGTTGTTAGGCAACTACAGTTACTTGAACAGTTGGTAATTGAACCTATCGATAGCCTAAGCCTGCTACAAGGCTGTTAGTTGCCCCATCAAACCTTCGCGAGAATTTCAAGAACCCAGTTTTGGCTACCGCTCGGGAATGATCGTTTGGAATGGCGAAATACAAGAGGTAGAAACAGTTTAGAAAGACAGCCTTATTCACATCTTAATTCTATGATTAGTAGGTTGGGCACTGTGTATTGTGTGTGTGTGTGTGTGGAGTGTTGTTGTACAGGCAGGGAGAGAATGAGGAGGATGAGGGGTGGAGTTTGGGGGGGGGAAGGAAGAGGATGGGGTGGGTTTATTTGGACATCATTCTGCTGTAAGCGTCTGTAGAGCTGGGTTGGGTCACAGTTCAATTGCCAAGGCCTCAACGGCGCGACTTGGCGACGAGAGAACTTGTAGCTGACTGAGAGCAAGTCTGGCTGCTGAGCGGCCGGCCGGCTGTGATTGGCTGGCTGGCGCACCAATCCTGAGAGAGGTGGGCGGGGCCAAGGCGCGGACGTCCCTGTAGATGGCGGGAGTTCCTGGGCTTTATGCCGTTGTGTGTTTATGCCTTTATGCTCTAAGTGGGCTCCCATACGAGGAATAGTTGAGAGTTTACAGGGTTAACAACACTGTAAACCAGACATGACAGGGCTGAACTCATCGAAACTTAAACTGTTGAAGAATTTGTTGATCATTCTGTCCTCGTCGAGGCTACTCGAGAGATAGTGGCCAGAATCAGAATCAGAATAATACAGGAGAAGATGCCCATTGGGGCGAGCTTGGAAGTGGGGACAGAAGAAGATAAGGGGGGGTGAGAGGAAGATTTGTAAGAGAAAAAGTGCCAGGGCTAAACCCAGCTGCGTGTCGTTTGGTTGCGGCATTCGAGGCAGGGACTCAGTCGGGTGTTTTCAGTGACAACATCGGGACATCACAAACTCACAACATCACAGTGATTGGCTCAAGAGCGTCAGGGCTGAACTTTTTACGGATGGTTTGTGCTGGTTGTTGAGAGCTGAATATGTATTGATGGTGGATGCTGGGTGTTGAGAACTAAAGTTTAACGAAATACAGAGTTAGGAGGAGGATCATGGATGGTAGAGAAGAGGTCATGATTGTTTCGTGGTAGTCTGAGAGTGTGTAGGAGAAAATCAATGTGTTGTTCATGATAAGTGAGTAGTCTATCAATTTGTTTGTCTGATACAGTTTTCCAGTAGGTATTTAGGGCAGGAATGTTCGTACTTTCATGGAGACTTTGACTGGTATTTAACTCTTGCCATCGGGTGTTGAGTGCCCATCTTAGTGCTCTATTCTGTATTCTTTGAAGCTTTATTTTGTTAGTACGTGCAGATAGAGAAAGAGCTAGTGACGCATATGTTAGGAGAGGTCTAATTAGTGCTTTGTAAAGATGCATTTTTGTGTCAGGTTTTGCAAATCTAAGTCTGTACAGTTTTTTCATGGCTTGAAGAGCTATTGCATGTTTCTGTGTAATGTGTGTGTGAAAGAGTAGTTGTCGATCCAATGTGAGTCCAAGGACTGTGGAGGAGGGAGACACAGAGATATAAGTAGGATTTTGAGTGTATGAATAGAGTTTGATAGGAATTGGGCGAATAGTTCTTTTGCAGAAAAAGTAGGTGATTTTAGATTTGCTGGAGTTGGTTTTTATACACCATTTGTACTCCCACTCAGTGACAACATCAAGTTCTGTTTGTGCTCTGTTTGTTAGTGTATCAATGGTGTTGCTGGTGACAAGGTGAGAGACATCATCGGCATAACATATGGTTAATGAAGTGTGATGAACAGGATCAGGAATGTCGTTTATGTATAAGATGTAGAGCGTTGGGGCAAGAACAGAACCTTGGGGAACACCGGCATGTAAGTTGAAGTAGTCAGAGTGTTGTCGGAGGAACTTAATTCTCATTGTCCTATTGTCTAAGTAGTTAGAAAGAAGTTTGGTGGTGATAAGAGGAAAATTAAAGTTGTTGCATAGTTTGAATTTTTAGCCGTCATGCCAAACAGTGTCAAAGGCCTTCTCAACGTCCTTAGTGATGAGTGCAGTCTTAAGTCTTTGGTGCTGATTGATACTGAGGTAGTTAGTCATGATGTTTAAGGTGTCGTGAGTGGACCATTGAGGCCGAAATCCAAACTGTTTGTTAGTGAGTAAGTCATTGTGTTCTAGGTGGGTTCTAAGTCTCTGGTTGATCAGCCTTTCAAAGACTTTGCCAAGTGTCTCTAGAAGGCTGATGGGTCTATAGTTCTTTGGGTCAGTGTGAGGTTTCCCAGGTTTTGGAATAAGAACGGCTGTGGCAGACTTAAAGTTGAGTGGAAAGTATCCAGAGGCAAGGGAGGCGTTGAATAGGTTAGTGATAGCAGTAATGATAGAAGCAGGGAGTTGTCTAAGAAGGATATGTCCAATGCCAGACGCACCAGGGGCTCTACGACGAGTGCCCATGAGAGCTGTCTTGACATCAGCTAGAGTTAGGGGAGTCTCTAGTTCAGTGTTTGAATTGAGATTGTCAAGGTGGATGAGGTCGTCTGGTGTAGTTGCTTGTCTATTTTGGTGTATCCAGTCTTCGACTATTTCAATGTTGGGGCGTGCAAATGGTTCAGGAGGATGTGGGTGAAAGATTTGTTCCCAGTGGTGTTTAAAAATGTTGAGTACTGCTTCAGGATCAGTGATTTTGTTGTTATTATGTAGAAGGTATTTAAACGGTGTGTGAGTTGATCCTTGTAATTGTTTGATTTGTTTCCAGAATTCTTGAGGTGTCAATTTTCTGTATTGTTCTGCTTGTTCTATGAGGTGTTTCCAATGTTTTGTGTGATCTTCATCTAGGCTGTTAAGGATGTGGTTTTTTAATGCTGTTAGGTCCCATAGTATTTGTCCATGATGATGTATGTTTTGTAAGAATCTAGTGTGATAGTAAGCTAAGAGGCGTTTTGAGCGAATGGAGGGGGTGAAAGTGAAATGTGGTTTGTGTGTTGTTTTAGGAATGGAGATGTTTGCTGCATGAATGATGGTGTCTTGTATGTTGCGTGCTTGTGTGTCGATGTCAGTGTGATGTTTGTCATTGTATTCATAAGTGAGATCAGTGTCATCAATGTGTTGTTTGAACATGTCCCAGTTTGCCCTAAGGTATGAGAATTGAGGAGTGCTGGGGATGAGAATAGGATTTGTGGAGACTGTGAGAATTAAGGGAATATGATCAGAGCCCGGAATGGGCCCTGGTGAAATGAAGTGTTGCAAGTTGCTGCCATGTCTGTTGGTGAATATGAGATCAGGTCTGCCAGAACCTGTATGTGTGAAACAAGTGGGGAAATCAGGGCCAAGAAAGAATAGATGTTTTTGGGCGTATATTTGGTGAAGCTGTCTGCCATGCTGATTTGTGGTATTGTGGTGGAATGTAGGATGTTGTGCATTGAGGTCTGCAAGCAGAAAAACAGGCAAGTGAGTGTGGTTGAAGAGAGTTATGAAATCTTGCATGGGAATGTCGGTGTTAGGACGGGTGTAGGTTGTGCAGATGATGAGAGACCCCATTTGTGTGTGAACTTTAATGGCTAGGAAATGTTTGTGAAGCCAATGAGTGTGTAGGAGTTCGTGTTTGTATGAAGAACGGATGAGTATTGCAACTCCTTCATGTGCTTCATCTGGTGACTGGTAAGAGGAGTAGCCATAATGTTTGATTTTATATGAGTTCGTAATGTATGTGCTATTTAATAATAGCACATCAGGTCTCTCGATCTCAATAAAATCTGACACCATGTGTCTAATGGAGAAATATGCCCGCACATTAAATTGGATGATCTTTATGAATTTTTAGGTTTTGATGGGGTGCTGGTGGGGTTTTGTGCATGTACAGGAGCATGAGGTTTGCGTGATTCAATGACTTGGGCAGTTACTGAGGAGGGTGCATCTTGGAGGAGGGTGGTAGGAATTGTGGGAAATTGACAGCGGGAGGTGGGAGTAAGAGAACGGGTTGCTGAGCGGGCTCGGGACGAGATGAGATGAGTTACAGAAGAAATGACTGGAGTTGTTGGGGGATGGAGGAAGGCAGAAGGCTTGTTGGCAGGAACCGGGTGAGAGGTATCAGAGGTTGTAGTGTTTGAAGTCAGATTAGAAGTGGAGGGGACAATGTTGGGAGAAGAGGGTGAAGGTGCTTTTGACATGGATGATTCAGTTTGGGATAGTCCAGGATGTGCTGTTTGGTCAGTGGCACCGTTTTCTGTAGCAGTCAGGAGTGGGTTGGGAGGACATTGTGGGGGAACTGTAGAATTTTCCTCAGCTGAAGTCGTGGTGTTTTGTGGAGTGAGGACTGTAGGCGAGAATGGAGCAGAGCGCAATAGCTGAGTAGGAGGAACAGAGATACTAGGAAGGCCGTTATGAGTGAGAAAAATAGGAAGATAGTCAGCAAAGTCACGACCATCGTCCTTGGCCTTCAAGTAAGCAGCTTGTACACAGGCAGTGACTCGTTCATATGAAAGGTTCTGAAGAGGAGAATAAGGTGGAGGTGGTGGATGAGGGAAGAGAGGTGGAGAGTACTGAGTTTGTTGTGCAGTATTATGGAGATGATGTTGCTGGTGAGGTGAAGCATTAAGGACACTGGCATAGGACATTGAGGTGGCTGATGCTGTTTGGTGATGAGATAAGTTATGGGAGGTTGAAGAAGAAGAATGAGGGTGTGCTTGAGTGCGAGGTTGGTTATTGCGAAGAGATTTTAGGGTTTGCTTTCTCAAAGTGCAAGATTTGTCAACTGCTGAGTGAGCACCTTGGCAATTGGTGCATTTTAGGATAGGGGCAGAGCACTGAGTATAAAAAAGACCTTCAGCAGAGCATTTGGAGCAAATTTGTGGGCTTTTACATTTTCGTGTTTCGTGATTATAATTGTAACATTTGAAACATTGTAGCAAAGGAAGATAGTCAACTGGACTAATGAGATAGGGAGGAGTGCTGGTGTTGAGGATTTTAATTCCATGGTGCAAGAGTTTTTGAGCTTCTGTAGGGGAGGAACATTGGATCTTGAGGTGTTTTGTATTGGGCACTGGGTATATCTCCATTACAGTAATAGCATTTCTGTGTGAGATGTCTTGAGAGAGATTGATAGTATTAGGTGCTGATAGGACAGAGCTGTCGACATTTCTTACAAGGACAGAGCATTTAGTTTTTTGTTCAATAGTGAGGACAGGAGTCAGTGAAGCTTGTGTGAGTTTACTGAAAGTAGGTTCCTTGAAACAGGCAAAAAGGCCGTCTTCTGAGGCAATGAGAAATTTGATGGTGTTTGTGTTGGCGTGTTTGATATGGTTAGTGGCAGGTGTGCCAGTGGCATTGTAAAAGGTAGTGATGCAGTCAATAGTGTCTATGGGTGTATTCCCAGTGTAGGTCATCCGTAGACAGTGAGCCATTGTGACTCACTATCTACTGACAGTCCCGTGTCTTGTGCTAATCACTGTGATTCCATAAGCTCAGTGGGGGTCAGTGTGTAGGCCAGGTCTAAGACCTGGCCTAAGGGTCTCACCACGAACAAACACCGTGTTCCGGAAGGTTGCAACCCCCAGTTATGGTGGGCTCGCACGATCACCAGATTCCACAACTGGCTCGGCAGTGTCAGAAACGGAAGAATTTTAGGAGAGGAGAAAAAGAATGCACCTATGCCATGACGCAGCTGCAAAAGGTGAACTTCCGTCTTCTCACCTGGGCCTGTTCTGGCTCGAAGTGGGGCTGTTCACCTAAATGCAGTCCGACCTGGACACAAGCACATTGGACAACACACAGAAGATGCCACGAGGAAGGTGTCATTGCTTAGGACTAGATGGTGGCTGGGAACCGCCTGGTTCTGCTCCAATACACTGCTGGCTGGAACTGGTTTTTGGCTGCACCGAAGTGCTCGTCGAGGCTGGAGATAACAGCTGCTGTAGGACAGCGAGACGATGCTGGCTTGCTTTATGGCTGGCGAGCTGATCGATCCATCCACTCACGCACTCTAAGAGGTATCAGACGTTGGTAGAGTGGGCGTGCGTAGCGCTCAAGCAGAGGGCCGCCTAAGTCACACTGCGAGCGAGACGATGCTACTCTTGCAACGATGCTGATTGGTTTGAAGTAGTGGCCCTAAGGCAAATTCAGGTAAATATGAAGACGTTGGACTTGACGGTGTGAGAATAGCTTGAGCTGCTTCAACTCTACGTGTGTAAATCATATCTCAATAAATTTATTTTAATTTCAAAACAAGAAATACATTTTGAAATAAATTTATTTCAATATTAAAACATTAGTAGCCAAATATAAACAGATCTAACAGAGAACTGTAGTAAGGTCAGGTTCAGTCTCGTGTCCTGTATACAGCTCTGCTGTATTGTGTTGAATACTTATCTCTGAGAGTATTACATGTAATACAGGCCCAGAGGAATCTTTACCGACCTTCCTTTCTCTCTCATAATTTTATAATTTCATCACGAAATTCATAAACCGTTTTGTCTTTTAAGGCAATCAGAAATCACTTGATTGTAAAATATTTGTTTTGTCTTAAATCCTGTTGATAATATGATGGTTAGAGCACTAGTTCTTGGTCTGGTCTGGGACAGGCAGCCATCTCTGGGACACCCAGCATCTTGCCACAGAGTATCCCAGCCATCTCTGGGACACCCAGCATCTTGCTACAGAGTATCCCAGCCATCTCTGGGACACCCAGTATCTTGCCACAGAGTATCCCAGCCATCTCTGGGATACCCAGTATCTTGCCACAGAGTATCCCAGCCATCTCTGGGACACCCAGCATCTTGCCACAGAGTATCCCAGCCATCTCTGGGACACCCAGCATCTTGCCACAGAGTATCCCAGCCATCTCTGGGGCACCCAGCATCTTGCCACAGGGTATCCCAGCCATCTCTGGGGCACCCAGCATCTTGCCACAGAGTATCCCAGCCATCTCTGGGACACCCAGCATCTTGCTACAGGGTATCCCAGCCATCTCTGGGACACCCAGCATCTTGCCACAGGGTATCCCAGCCATCTCTGGGACACCCAGCATCTTGCCACAGGGTATCCCAGCCATCTCTGGGACACCCAGCATCTTGCTACAGGGTATCCCAGCCATCTCTGGGACACCCAGCATCTTGCCACAGGGTATCCCAGCCATCTCTGGGACACCCAGCATCTTGCTACAGGGTATCCCAGCCATCTCTGGGACACCTAGCATCTTGCCACAGGGTATCCCATCCATCTCTGGGACACTCAACATCTTGCCACAGAGTATCCCAGCCATCTCTGGGACACCCAGCATCTTGCCCACAGGGTATCCCAGCCATCTCTGGTGTAACACCACTCTATTGTAACACCACCCTAAAATGTACCACTATAATGGAACACCACTATAATGGAACACTAAACTATCCTGAGTAACACTTCCCCATTGGTTGCACTTGGTAACACTGTTATGGGCTGACATATGATGGTTACACCGGAACTACAAAGTACACTGCCAACAAGGAGATGCTAACACAGGATGAAATACGCTGCCACCATCTGCCTTTGACCATTGAAACTATATCAAGCAACGAGGCAAGAAACATTGCTTGACTTGGAGAGTACTTTCTATGACTGTCATTAATTTTGAAAACGGTTGTCAGCCACTATATCCAAAAGGCTAAGAGGATTCAACAATTGACACAGACGGGAAATTTCACGTAAGTTTATTGAGACCAAAATTATGTCAATCACCAATTATAAATCCTACCCTAACACTGGCAAAAAGTTAAGAAATTTGGACATGGAACAAAAACTCAGAGATCACACACATTACCTTAAGCTATCTGTCTCTCCCTGGCTGAGATGTTCTTCACAGCCCCGCTCTCGATCCCGGTGTACCGCCCTCTGCCCTCCTATGTTCCTACAGGCCCTCTATATACAACCCCCACAGGGGGGAGGGGGAGATCTGCTGTTGCTACCCACCAAGAGTGTACAAACACTCAAGAAATATTTCAAAAAGCTTGTTTGACATTCACCATACACTCTTCAAGAGAGGAGTTATTAATTACGTGTGTGACTGACCTCTGACCTGGCCAAAAGGGGGAGATCCAGGGATGTTTACACATAAGAATCTGGAGTCTAATTTCCTTGCATGAAATATTACATACTTGAAACTATGCTGACTAAGACTAACCCAGGAATTTTTAATCAATATACAAGATAAACCGGAGGTCATCTGGGCTGACCTCTTGGAGAAGGCTTCCCTGGGTGTGAACTCTAAGGGGGGGGGGATCATGGGTGTTACAGCTCCCTTTCCCCGGAGTTAAGACAAAATCGGGTGTATGATAATTAAGCCCAATTTTGTCTTATCCTAACTCATCCAAAATACCACAACTAACCCTAAAAAGAAAAAAAAAATTGCCAGTGACATAATGATAAAAGTAAGCTAACTAAATTAACATGATGCAAAGTACATTATACAGTTACACTTCAGTAAGAACAAAACATAAATGTATAATGAAAGAAACAAAAGTACAAAAAAATACCTTGGCAAAAGTACAAGCAATGATACCGTCACACATGATACCATTCCGATATCCTAATATGACAATAAAGTATCAATGAAAAAAAACAAATCCCGACTGCAGCAAGGCAGTCCAGCAAGGCTCCCTCAGAAGGCTGGAAGACCAAAACAAAAATCGCCTTAAAACTAGCATGACATAAAAATAACAAAAATTCCTAATGGAACAGGAAAATTACAAGTAACTAAAAATAATATAATGTCAAAATACAAGGAAGAACACAAGGCTACATAATACAACCCTGAGTGACAATACATGGCAATAACGAATACTATGAAACAATGACATATCCTGCCTGCACACTAGGCAGGCTAGCAAGTCTTCCTCAGAAGGTCTAAAGAACAAAACATACAAAAAAAAATGATCAGCAACATGAAAAAAAAAAATATATATATGTAATATTCCTACTCTAACATTTAAATCTAACTAATTAAAAAATAACAGGAAACATTATACCTAAGTGAGCATACCCCAAACATCTGCTGGGTACCTCATGATCCACAGCCAAACGTATGAGTTATACAAGTTATGAAACATGGTAAAAATACAACAATAGACATGAAGACTCATCAATAGAACCGTACGTTAACAGAATACTTGTGGGCCAATCCATATACCGCACAAGACAATAGTGCCAGGGTCAATCTCCATGCACCCTGCACACACTGAAAGTAAGACTACTTCTTACCACAACAGAAACATTACAACATTTTAATGAAATAAAAAGACATGCAAAAATAAAAAAAAAAAGTATGTACCCATACACTGGTACCAAATAGGGAACCTGGACACTCATCACCAGGACAGACTTATCTCATAGATACATACATGAAATAAAATAGTAATAAAGTCCAAGATAAAGTTTGTGCTAGAGACCGAAGTCATCTAGCTAAGAACACTGTCTATGACCACTTTTTCTAGGCCTAGTTACTTTACATCCCCAAAAATGTTACACTTTTAACCCGATTAGGCAAAACTATTTGACACCGTTAATAATAGAGTCATTTCTCTGAACCATCATTCGTAAATCTTGACACATTAATGTCCGTGTTTATATACGCGTTTTCTATCGTGCGTCCGTTATACTCTCGCGTGGTGGCCTGATGTTGGAGACCCGATGTTGGTGGCGATGTTGGAGACCTGATGTTGGTGACCTGATGTTGGTGACGTGATATTGGAGACCTGATGTTGGTGACGATGTTGGAGGCCCGATGTAGAAGACCTGATGTTGGTCCAGCGTCTGCCCGTCGATGATGCCTGCATATACCCTGAGATCTTCTTGTAACAGCTCTGGGGGTACGTCTGGTGACAGAGCGAGTCTACTGGTGACAGACTCCTCGTCAAGCTATCAAACTGCTCGAAGGTGGTGGTGTGAAGAGCAGCGGCAAGTGACAGCGGCCGGGGACTTGGCCGGTCACAGGTGAACGGTGTCGGGAGAGATGTATACAAGCACATCTCACCTCCAGTTGCTTGAAGCTGACGGTCGATGATGAGTGACATCAGCTACATAGCAGGAGTCGTGACAGCAGGGCAGAGAGTGTGACGTCAACGATGTCTTGCAACAGAAGTAAGCAGGTGCAGGTGTTGGGGCGTAGGTGGCGTGGCGGCAGGCCAGGTGGATCCCGACTTCAGCTCCTGGGGCCCATCACTACACAGGCGTTGCTTGTGTCACATTCTACTGAGCCGGTACGCCTTATCGCGCATGCCCTAATGTGCCTGACCTTGGGCCGATGGTGCGAAACGTGCACCCTATTGGCGAGTCAAGCACACTCAGTAGGGAGGTGCCGTTGGAATGTGACCGCCTCGTTGCGCATCTTGGTGGAGTCAGTGATGTGGCATCCCCAAGGACGAGGGGGAACTGGTAGGTGACTGCTGCTGGCATACCCGCTTGTTGACCTCGCGCCTCCACTTCCGGTGTGCCTGCACGGTGTGTCGCAGCAGGCAGGAGGGTGCCTCTGATGATGAACTGCAAGACTGGGGCCCACCATGGTACGTTGACATCTGGACAGCTGTGCTCTGCTGGCAGGAACTCTGGCCTGGACAACCTCGTGTGGTGGGAGGTGTCGGCTGGGTGAATGGTGTCATTATCACCGTCCCAGGTAACCGAGTGGTGGGGTTACCGGGAGTGTTGGGAGGGGGTGGGGTGTAACGTAACCCCCTCACCAATGTACCAGAGGGGTGACCTCTCTGGCCTCAATGTTGGTTCACGAGTAGCTGGTACCGGGGACAGAGCGGTGTGGACAAGCAGACCTGGGGAAGACAGGATAACACTCCGACTGGCGGAAGCAAGGACTCTCCCCTGGGCTTTGGTGACAGGGTACAGCCCAAGGGTAGGTAAGACATGCTCTCTGAATACATTCCATGACAAAATCTCAAAACAATTGCCAGTTTAAAAACTCTGATGAAAAAAAAACAACTACTAAGGGACGAGACAGCTTAATGAAACTCTCCCTGCCTCGCCCGTGACCTCGTTAACATGGGGTGACAAGGCTGACCCTGGGTGCCAATGAGAGTTGACAGAAGGTCCTCCTCTCCATCCTGGACACGCCCAGCTGGGTCAGTCAACTCAGAAGGGTCAGGAATGGGAATCGCTGAAGGCAGTTCCAGTTCCTCCCTGGCAACGTAACACTTTAATTTGTTGACATGAATAGTTGTGTCACTCTGGTCATCAAAGATTCCCCTGATCAGAAAATTAACTGGTCCAAGCTTCTTAATTACTCTATATGGTCCACGCCATCTAGGTGCTAGCTTCCTACTTTGATTGGCAGGCGCCTTTTCATTTAACCTCATAACCAAGCTTCCCTCTCTAAGTGTCAACGGTTGAACCTTCTTATCATAATAGTGCGCATACCGGCTCCTCGCAGTCTTAGAAGCCTCAGCAGCAATCCTCCAAGCATTTCTCATTTTAGAGAGGATTTCTGAAGGATAATCCTCACCGTACACAACCTCGTGTCTGTTAAGCAGACCTGATGGGAAGTTACATGAGCGCCCCGTGAAAAGCAGCAGTGGTTGTGTGTTAATTGACTGATGAATGGCAGTGTTCAAGGCTAGTTGAACATAGGGGAGTTGTTCATCCCAGGTGGCAGCATCTTTCTCTGCAAGAATTGCTAGCATATCCTTAATTGTACGATTGGTTCTTTCAGTCATACCGTTTGCTTGCGGATGGTAAGCAGTCGTGAGGGCTGTTGTAGTTTCTAAAATTTTACAAACTTCTTTAAAAGTGTTACCAACGAACTCTTGACCTCTGTCAGATACTAATACTTTAGGTGGTCCAAACACAGTGACAAATTTACTTAAGAAAGCGTCTGCAACAGTCTGGGGGTCCTTACGAGGAAGAGCAACCAAGGTAGTGAACCGGGACAGATGGTCCACTAGCACCAACACGTAGCGATTACCAGAATGACTACTATGTAAATCAATCAAATCCGCTCCCACTCGATCTAAAGGCTCAAAAATGTCAGGGAACTCTTGTAGTGGCGCCTGTACCTTAGGGGTACCTTTTCTCCTTTGACAATTCGGACACGATCTGACAAACTTAGTGATATAAGATAACATCCTAGGAAAATAGAATAACGTTTTAGCTCTCATATAGGTCTTAAAGACCCCAGGGTGACCAGCGATCTTAGATGCATGCGCGAGTTTCACGGCTGATGATCTTAACACGTCGGGGATGACTAACTGATAAACCGCACGATCTTTCATGTCGTTAACATAATATAGGGCACCCTTCTGCAGGTCAAAATGCTGCAGGGGAAAGTTACCTTTCTTCATAGGGTATTTACCACCCTCCAAATATTCAATTATTTCCTTCCATCGCTGTTCTCCCATTTGAAATTCTCTCATTTTATCACTTGCAATAGTTTCAATGTTGACATTTACGTTAACTGACGCGACGTTCCTACTCAACGTGTCTGGCACAACATGAGATGGTCCAGGCTTATAAAGGATCTGAAACAAGTGAGCTGACAACTCATGAGACCAACGGGACATCCGGGGACACTTTGTTTTCTTTTTAAAAATGTATGTGAGAGCCCTGTGATCTGTGAAAATAACAAAATGACGTTGGAATAGGTAGGGCTCAAAATAACGAACACTTTCAACCACAGCAAGTGCTTCCTTGTCTGTTGCTGAGTATCTAACTTCAGGTCCCTTCACTTTTCTGCTGAAATACGCCACAGGGTGAGGATGGTTCTCTGAATCACGCTGCATTAAGCACCCTCCTATGGCAATACCACTAGCGTCTGTATGCACCTCCCACTCCTTATCAAAGTCAGGCACAGCTAATACTGGGGCGGTAATTAATTGACTTTTGAGCCTAGTATAAGCCTCATCGTGTTCTGAGGTCCACATGAATTTAGCATTCTTCTTTACAAGGTCAGTTAAAGGCGCTGTTATACTAGCAAATCCCTCAATATGGCGGCGGAAGTATCCGGCTGCTCCCAGAAACCGGCGCACATCCCTTGCTGACCTAGGCCTGGGCATCTCATCAATGGCGCGGCATGAGTCTGGGTCAGGGCGGATGCCATCTGTGCTCACCTGGAACCCCATAAATTTGAATTTCTGAGATGCCAGGGTGCACTTGTTGATGTTTAATTTGAACCCTGCCTTGTCTAACAATGACAGTGTCTCAGTCAAGTCCCTCAGGTGCTCATCAAACGACCTAGAGTAGATAACCACGTCATCCAGGTATGCTAATGAATGCCTACCTAGCACAGGGCTGAGGATGTAGTTAATAGCCCTCTGAAATGAAGAAGGGGCTGTCTTGAGCCCAAAAGGCATGCGCTTAAACTAAAACTGGTGAACCCCATCAGAGAATGCCGTTTTCTCACGGTCCTTAACTGCAACTGGAATAGCCCAATATGCTGACTTAGCATCCAGAGTGGAGAAATACTTGGCTGCCGCGAACTGATCTATAATTTCCTGAATCCGAGGTAAGGGGTACACGTCCCCCTTTGTTATTTCATTAACTTTCCGATAGTCGACACAAAACCGGTAACTACCATCCGGTTTGCGCACCAGCACCACCGGAGACAACCATGGTGAAGTGCTTGGTTCTATAACTCCCTGTCTTAACATCTTCTGACACTCCTCTCTGATGGTTGTCTTAGCCTGTTCCGGGAGCCTCCACTGTCTCGTATACACAGGCTCGTGATCACCTGTTGGAATGGTGTGCTCAATTCTGTCTAACAACCCAATTTGATCGTCGTCCGTTGCAAATAATTCGGGGAACATACGCAAAACTTCCCGCACCCGTTTCCTCTCTAACTGTGGAATGTGCTGTAAATCTAGTGCTGATATTAATTTATTCAAATTGTTGGCATCGCAAGGTGGCGTGAGCACCGTTGTGCCGTGCTCCGCAGTCTTACTAGTGTCTCTAACATTAAGAGCGCCACATTGCTTAGTGTCCGTAATAGTTTCCGATGGATCTGATTGAAAGATCGATGTCTCCTCTAAGATAATACCCTGAGACACTCGATCACCCACTCTGAAGCGGTAGGTCTTGTGTGAGAGATTGACTACAGGTATGAGGGCACCTTTGTCCAGGACAACAATTAAGTGGTGGGGAATTAATAGTTTATCACACCTGCCGGCCACCAGAAGGGTAGTACCAGGCTGGATATGACGACCCACGGCCACCCTAAGGAACCTAAATGATCGTGGTGGGCAAGTCTGCTTGTCAAAAGCATGTAAAATACACGACTTCTTATTATTGTCTGGAGGAGACTGAAACAAAAATTTCGCGTAATTGGCACGATGTTTCTGCTTCCGCTGGATGGAAGCTACAACCGGGGGATGGTCAGTCAATGTCACCGGATAGGATACAGTCCCTAATTTCAACCGGCAATGTCTCGCCCCTTTCTCAGCAGACAGAGAATATGAAAACCTGTGTAAGAAATCCATGCCAATCAAGATATTGAGGGAACAGTCAGAATTGTTTAGAATGGATCTCAATTTATTCTGACTGTTCCCTCAATCCGCCGCAAAAAGCTCCCTACAGTGTGTGGCTCAGTTGTTGTGCCTATAATCTTCAGAAACTGAATGTATCTCTTAACCCTGATAAAACTGTTCACTATATTCCCCCTTGGAAAGATGTGGAGGTCTCTCTGCATTATACTCCCATCAGTGTAAAACAAATGTATAACACTGACATTTTGAGATGTATAACATTAGAAGCTATTGACAGTCATCTTCAAATTCTCAAACCGACTGAATCCTATGCCTTTACTGATGGCTCTGTGCAGTTAGGCACTGGTAGAACAGGTTGTGCATGTGCAGTGTATAAAGGGAATGAAATGATCATGACTAGTACACAGAGATTGAACAACTGGGCAAGCACGACACAGACCGAGCTATTGGGTATTTATCTAGCCACTGAGTACCTTAAGCTCAATGGTGGTGGAGTTATTTTCTGTGACTCTAAAAGTGCTCTGCAGTCCTTAAATAACCCATCACAATGTATGTCGGAAGTAGCTTGTAATATTAAATGGAATGTAATTTTTGCCAATGATAATAATTCTTGTATAAAATTTGTGTGGATCCCATCCCATGTTGGAGTTGAAAAACATGACTTTGTAGATCAATTGGCCAATGAGGCTTGCAGGAAAGAAAACATTGATTATGACTTTGGACTATCTAATGCAGTTATTAGAAACATACAAATTAAAGAAATTTATTCAGATTTAGAAGAACTAAGAAATGCACAGAGACCTGAAAGCTGCAGTATTAAAAGTTATGACAAGTTCTGTAATAATAGGTATTTGTATGGTCAGCACAGTAACCGGACCAGGCAATGTGATGTAGTAATTGCGCGAATTCGCCTTGGCTATAGACACATCTGGCAGGTTAGTGAGGCTGAGCCACTACCAGAATATTCAGATTGTAAACTCTGTGATAAACCTTTAATGCATTCACTAGAACACTATATTGATGAATGTGAAACCGTAAAGGACTTTAGACCTCCTGGCCTATTGTACCACCAACTGTGTAACTATTTTATTGACTCAGGTGTTCTGGACGACATCCTAACAATTTACCCAAAATTTGCTTGTCCATTTTAAAGAATGAAGAACAATTTCTATTTATACTCTAAGCTGCATCACTTATGAACCCATCCCTGCCCTTGTGTGGCAGTGCACAATAGAAAGTTGTTGTCACATATTCACACATTAAAACATTGATTGTAACCATGATATATATGTGCTTCAGCCTACAGTTTAGACCTATTGTCTTATGTATGACCCTCTGTCCTGCGTGACAGTGAATACTAGCATTAACCTCAATTTAATAAGACTATCAAAATTCTCAGATTAGGCAAAATTGTAATTAATTTTGTCAATAAAGATGTTAATAATAATAATAATCAAGATATCACCCGGATAAGCAAGATTCTGAACCACTGTACAAGTGTGAGGGTACGACCCATCATGACCTATTTCAAAATTAATTGTGGCTTGACCCAAGATGTCAATTTGTCCCCCATTAACTGCTGTGAGCTGCTTACTACTACATTTAAGCCGTGCATGTTTGAAATTGCTGAAGGCTGAACTCTTAATGAGTGTTGCTTGGCTACCCGTGTCCAAGAACGCAATCAAAATCTCACCCTCAACCTTGACATCAAAAGTAGGGCGACCATCCTTAAAGTAATCTGGTGACGGCACTTCCTTAAGCCGAACACTCGTACACACTTTCCTAAAATGACCTTTTCCATGACAGGTCCAACACTTCTCCTTACTAATACTACTTAATGTGTAAGAAATCTTACCACCAGTACAAACTACCCCCGGGGAGGCAACACTGGGGGGATGGGCGGGGGAAGCAGGGTGGGGGTGGGGAATGTTGGAGGGGGAGGGTATGACAGGAGGTATGAGGGAGGCGGGGAGGGCTAGTGGGGGGTTGAGGGACTGGGCGCAGGGCGGGGAGGGTGGAAGTGGAGGGAGAGTGGAGGGCGCGTGGATGAGTGACACCGACTCGGGGTGTGGCGGGAGGAGTGGAAACTGAGGGGAAGGAGGGTGAGGGGTGGACGGGTGGAGTGGGACAATACTGAGAGGGGAGGGGCTGAACAAGCAAGGTGTGGGTGGAGTGACCTTGAGTGGGGATAGTGGGGACGGTGGGAGGAAGTGGAGCAGAGTGGGTGGAGGGAACATGGGCGGGTAGGGTGGGAGGGAACTGGGTGGGGTAGGTGTAGGGAACTTGAGGCGGGAACTGAGAGGGAATAGAGGGGGATTGCAACCCTATGGAGAACCCCTTCCATTCCGATAACATCTGAGTGGACATATAAAATCAAACAAATTGCCAATAAAGATATAATTCCACAAAATAACACAATATCTGTAACTTTGTCACCGAGCGTCATATTAACATGAAAATTTAACACAATGTTCTATGTAACGAATGAACATTAAAAAGTAAATCAGAACAAACGCGCACTCGCTGTAAACACAATATACACCGCGCGAAGCGTCTGCAGAAAGAGGTGGGGGACATACAACAGTAACCTTCCTGAGTGGACGAGAGTTATGACCGCGCGCCCAAGATGAAACAGGTGTTGATAACTTAGTATAAACAAACTCTCAGATCGTCGCATGACAAACACATGTACACATATGTGCACACAAGAGGCGGCCAGGTGCACATACAACCTTATCGACACTGAAATTCCTTACACTTATAAAAAAGTCTGAGTAAAATAATAAAACAAAAAGTTATAGTATAATTAATTATGAATTCCCTTAACTAATTGTAAAACTACTCTCGTGGTGATTAAATCTACGATTGTTCCCTGGTAAGCTACGCCTGCTAACTACGTCTGACCCGCCCTTGGGGAAAAACATCCAACACTAGCAGCCGTCCTCCCTAAGACACAATTCACAACCAGAATGTTTGAGGTCAGTCTCGCTGCCAACATGACCCCCTCTATGATGATAACTCAGCTACACTCTAGGTGACGAAGCACCGTCTGCGGCCTTATCGTTAAGATCTAGAACTCGAGGCAACTCCATGTACCTCAGAAATATATCAGTAAGCGTCCTCCACTGATAATTTCCCAGACAACCTGCCGAACAGATTGCTGTACAACCTATAACTGGGTTGTACACCCCTGGAAGCTATGAAGAGAAACGAGAACTAATTTCTGTCCATAGATTTCAGAGCGACGCGCATACCCCAAACTTTTCATCTAGTTTCCCGTATGTCGCACTAATCATAACACTTAAAATACGTGTGGCTCCGAGCAACGAAATCGCGAGCCCGCCTAAACTAACAAACAACGACGTGGCCAACTGAGCAGCCGCCGGCGCGCAGGACTCCAATAAAGTGTGAACACACCCACAATCTATTGGACCACCGCTAGCACCATTGTAACACCGCTCTATTGTATAACACCGCCACTAAAATGTACCACTATAATGGAACACCACTATAATGGAACACTACTTATCCTGAGTAACACTTCCTCATCGGTTGCACTTGATAACACTGTTATGAGCTGACATATGATGGTTACACCGGAACCAAAGGTA
The DNA here is from genome assembly GCF_040958095.1 of Procambarus clarkii. Lineage (NCBI taxonomy): Eukaryota > Metazoa > Arthropoda > Malacostraca > Decapoda > Cambaridae > Procambarus > Procambarus clarkii. The sequence continues at coordinate 14,262,848 of NC_091195.1, read as the reverse complement.
CACTGCCAATAAGGAAATGCTAACACAAGGATTAAATACGCTGCCACCATCTGCCTTTGACCATTGAAACTATATCAAGCAACGAGGCAAGAAACATTGCTTGACTAGGAGAGTACTTCTATGACTGTCATTAATTATGTAAACGGTTGTCAGCCACTATATCCAAAAGGCTAAGAGGATTCAACAATTGACAAAGACGGGAAAATTTAACGAGTTTATTGAGACCAAAATTATGTCAATCACCACTTATAAATGCTACTCTAACACTGGCAAAAAGTTAAGAAATTTGGACATGGAACAAAACCTCAGAGATCACACACATTACCTTAAGACCTCTGTCTCTCCCGGGCTGAGATGTTCTTCACAGCCCCGCTCTCGATCCCGGTGTACCTGTACCGCACTCTCCCTGGCTGAGATGTTCTTCACAGCCCCGCTCTCGATCCCGGTGTCCCGTACTCTCCCTTTCCTATGTTCCTACAGGCCCTCTATATACAACCCCCACAGGGGGAGGGGGAGATCTGCTGTTGCTACCCACCAAAAGTGTACAAACACTCAAGAAATATTTCAAAAAGCTTGTTTGACATTCACCATACACTCTTCAAGAGAGGGGTTATTAATTACGTGTGTGACTGACCTCTGACCTGGCCAAAAGGGGGAGATCCAGGGATGTTTACAAATAAGAATCTGGAGTCTAATTTCCTTGCATGAAATATTACATACTTGAAACTATGCTGACTAAGACTAACCCAGGAATTTTTAATCAATATACAAGATAAACCGGAGGTCATCTGGGCTGACCTTTTGGAGAAGGCTTCCCTGGGTGTGAACTCTAAGGGGGGGGGGGAGATCATGGGTGTTACAGCCTTGTGTGAGACATACACCAACGGTGGCCTTGTGAGACATACACCAACGGTGGCCTTGTGTGAGACATACACCAACGGTCACCTTGTGTGAGACATACACCAACGGTGGCCTTGTGTGAGACATACACCAACGGTCACCTTGTGTGAGACATACACCAACGGTCACCTTGTGTGAGACATACACCAACGGTGGCCTTGTGTGAGACATACACCAACGGTGGCCTTGTGTGAGACATACACCAACGGTGGCCTTGTGTGAGACATACACCAACGGTGGCCTCGTGTGAGACATACACCAACGGTGGCCTTGTGTGAGACATACACCAACGGTCACCTTGTGTGAGACATACACCAACGGTGGCCTTGTGTGAGACATACACCAACGGTCACCTTGTGTGAGACATACACCAACAGTCACCTTGTGTGAGACATACACCAACGGTGGCCTCGTGTGAGACATACACCAACGGTGGCCTTGTGTGAGACATACACCAACGGTCACCTTGTGTGAGACATACACCAACGGTGGCCTTGTGTGAGACATACACCAACGGTCACCTTGTGTGAGACATACACCAACAGTCACCTTGTGTGAGACATACACCAACGGTCACCTTACGTGAGACATACACCAACGGTCACCTTGTGTGAGACATACACCAACGGTCCCCTTGTGTGAGACATACACCAACGGTGGCCTTGTGTGAGACATACACCAACGGTCACCTTGTGTGAGACATACACCAACGGTGGCCTTGTGTGAGACATACACCAACGGTGGCCTGTGTGAGACATACACCAACGGTCACCTTGTGTGAGATATACACCAACGGTCCCCTTGTGTGAGACATACACCAACGGTGGCCTTGTGTGAGACATACACCAACGGTCACCTTGTGTGAGACATACACCAACGGTCACCTTGTGTGAGACATACACCAACGGTCACCTTGTGTGAGACATACACCAACGGTGGCCTTGTGTGAGACATACACCAACGGTCACCTTGTGTGAGACATACACCAACAGTGGCCTTGTGTGAGACATACACCAACGGTTACCTTGTGTGAGACATACACCAACAGTCACCTTGTGTGAGACATACACCAACAGTCACCTTGTGTGAGACATACACCAACGGTGGCCTTGTGTGAGACATACACCAACGGTCACCTTGTGTGAGATATACACCAACGGTCCCCTTGTGTGAGACATACACCAACGGTCACCTTGTGTGAGACATACACCAACGGTCACCTTGTGTGAGACATACACCAACGGTGGCCTTGTGTGAGACATACACCAACGGTGGCCTTGTGTGAGACATACACCAACGGTGGCCTTGTGTGAGACATACACCAACGGTCACCTTGTGTGAGACATACACCAACGGTGGCCTTGTGTGAGACATACACCAACGGTCACCTTGTGTGAGACATACACCAACGGTCACCTTGTGTGAGACATACACCAACGGTGGCCTTGTGTGAGACATACACCAACGGTGGCCTTGTGTGAGACATACACCAACGGTGGCCTCGTGTGAGACATACACCAACGGTGGCCTTGTGTGAGACATACACCAACGGTGGCCTTGTGTGAGACATACACCAACGGTGGCCTTGTGTGAGACATACACCAACGGTCACCTTGTGTGAGACATACACCAACGGTGGCCTTGTGTGAGACATATACCAACGGTCACCTTGTGTGAGACATACACCAACCGTCACCTTGAGTGAGACATACACCAACGGTCACCTTGTGTGAGACATACACAAACGGTCACCTTGTGTGAGACATACACCAACGGTGGCCTTGTGTGAGACATACACAAACGGTCCCCTTGTGTGAGACATACACCAACGGTCCCCTTGTGTGAGACATACACAAACGGTCACCTTGTGTGAGACATACACCAACGGTGGCCTTGTGTGAGACATACACCAACGGTGGCTTGTGTGAGACATACACCAACGGTTACCTTGTGTGAGACAAACACCAACGGTCACCTTGTGTGACACATACACCAACTGTGGCCTTGTGTGAGACATACACCAACGGTCACCTTGTGTGAGGCATACACCAACGGTCACCTTGCGTGAGACATACACCAACGGTCACCTTGCGTGAGACATACACCAACGGTCACCTTGTGTGAGACATACACCAACGGTGGCCTTGTGTGAGACATACACCAACGGTCACCTTGTGTGAGACATACACCAACGGTGGCCTTGTCTGAGACATACACCAACGGTGGCCTTGTTTGAGACATACACCAACGGTGGCCTTGTGTGACATACACCAACGGTCACCTTGTGTGAGACATACACCAACGGTCACCTTGTGTGAGACATACACCAACGGTCACCTTGTGTGAGACATACACCAACGGTCACCTTGTGTGAGACATACACCAACGGTCCCCTTGTGTGAGACATACACCAACGGTGGCCTTGTGTGAGACATACACCAACGGTGGCCTTGTGTGAGACATACACCAACGGTCACCTTGTGTGAGACATACACCAACGGTGGCCTTGTGTGAGACATACACCAACGGTCACCTTGTGTGAGACATACACCAACGGTCACCTTGTGTGAGACATACACCAACGGTCACCTTGTGTGAGACATACACCAACGGTGGCCTTGTGTGAGACATACACCAACGGTCCCCTTGTGTGAGACATACACCAACGGTGGCCTTGTGTGAGACATACACCAACGGTGGCCTTGTGTGAGACATACACCAACGGTCCCCTTGTGTGAGACATACACCAACGGTGGCTTTGTGTGAGACATACACCAACGGTCACCTTGTGTGAGACATACACCAACTGTCACCTTGTGTGAGACATACACCAACGGTGGCCTTGTGTGAGACATACACCAACGGTCCCCTTGTGTGAGACATACACCAACGGTGGCCTTGTGTGAGACATACACCAACGGTCACCTTGTGTGAGACATACAGCAACGGTAACTTTGTTTGAGACATACACCAACGGTCACCTTGTGTGAGACATACACCAACTGTCACCTTGTGTGAGACATACACCAACGGTGGCCTTGTGTGAGACATACACCAACGGTCCCCTTGTGTGAGACATACACCAACGGTGGCCTTGTGTGAGACATACACCAACGGTCACCTTGTGTGAGACATACACCAACGGTAACTTTGTTTGAGATATACACCAACGGTCACCTTGTGTGAGACATACATCAACGGTCATCTTGTGTGAGACATACACCAACGGTCACCTTGTGTGAGACATACATCAACGGTCATCTTGTGTGAGACATACACCAACGGTCACCTTGTGTGAGACATACACCAACGGTGGCCTTGTGTGAGACAAACACCAACGGTCACCTTGTGTGAGACATACACCAACGGTCACCTTGTGTGAGACATACACCAACGGTCACCTTGTGTGAGACATACACCAACGGTCATCTTGTGTGAGACATACATCAACGGTCACCTTGTGTGAGACATACACCAACGGTCCCCTTGTGTGAGACATACACCAACGGTCCCCTTGTGTGAGACATACACCAACGGTGGCCTTGTGTGAGACATACACCAACGGTCACCTTGTGTGAGACATACACCAACGGTCCCCTTGTGTGAGACATACACCAACGGTCCCCTTGTGTGAGACATACACAAACGGTCACCTAGTGTGAGACATACACCAACGGTGGCCTTGTGTGAGACATACACCAACGGTCACCTTGTCTGAGACATACACCAACGGTCACCTTGTGTGAGACATACACCAACGGTGGCCTTGTGTGAGACATACACCAACGGTTACCTTGTGTGAGACAAACACCAACGGTCACCTTGTGTGAGACATACACCAACGGTGGCCTTGTGTGAGACATACACCAACGGTCACCTTGTGTGAGACATACACCAACGGTCCCCTTGTGTGAGACATACACCAACGGTCCCCTTGTGTGAGACATACACAAACGGTCACCTTGTGTGAGACATACACCAACGGTGGCCTTGTGTGAGACATACACCAACGGTCACCTTGTGTGAGACATACACCAACAGTGGCCTTGTGTGAGACATACACCAACGGTTACCTTGTGTGAGACATACACCAACAGTCACCTTGTGTGAGACATACACCAACGGTCACCTTGTGTGAGACATACACCAACGGTGGCCTTGTGTGAGACATACACCAACGGTCACCTTGTGTGAGATATACACCAACGGTCCCCTTGTGTGAGACATACACCAACGGTCACCTTGTGTGAGACATACACCAACGGTCACCTTGTGTGAGACATACACCAACGGTGGCCTTGGGTGAGACATACACCAACGGTGGCCTTGTGTGAGACATACACCAACGGTGGCCTTGTGTGAGACATACACCAACGGTCACCTTGTGTGAGACATACACCAACGGTGGCCTTGTGTGAGACATACACCAACGGTGGCCTTGTGTGAGACATACACCAACGGTCACCTTGTGTGAGACATACACCAACGGTCACCTTGTGTGAGACATACACCAACGGTGGCCTTGTGTGAGACATACACCAACGGTGGCCTCGTGTGAGACATACACCAACGGTGGCCTTGTGTGAGACATACACCAACGGTCACCTTGTGTGAGACATAGACCAACGGTCACCTTGTGTGAGACATACACCAACGGTCCCCTTGTGTGAGACATACACCAACGGTGGCCTTGTGTGAGACATACACCAACGGTGGCCTTGTGTGAGACATACACCAACGGTCACCTTGTGTGAGACATACACCAACGGTGGCCTTGTGTGAGACATACACCAACGGTCACCTTGTGTGAGACATACACCAACGGTCACCTTGTGTGAGACATACACCAACGGTCACCTTGTGTGAGACATACACCAACGGTGGCCTTGTGTGAGACATACACCAACGGTCCCCTTGTGTGAGACATACACCAACGGTGGCCTTGTGTGAGACATACACCAACGGTGGCCTTGTGTGAGACATACACCAACGGTCCCCTTGTGTGAGACATACACCAACGGTGGCTTTGTGTGAGACATACACCAACGGTCACCTTGTGTGAGACATACACCAACTGTCACCTTGTGTGAGACATACACCAACGGTGGCCTTGTGTGAGACATACACCAACGGTCCCCTTGTGTGAGACATACACCAACGGTGGCCTTGTGTGAGACATACACCAACGGTCACCTTGTGTGAGACATACACCAACGGTAACTTTGTTTGAGACATACACCAACGGTCACCTTGTGTGAGACATACACCAACTGTCACCTTGTGTGAGACATACACCAACGGTGGCCTTGTGTGAGACATACACCAACGGTCCCCTTGTGTGAGACATACACCAACGGTGGCCTTGTGTGAGACATACACCAACGGTCACCTTGTGTGAGACATACACCAACGGTAACTTTGTTTGAGACATACACCAAAGGTCACCTTGTGTGAGACATACATCAACGGTCATCTTGTGTGAGACATACACCAACGGTCACCTTGTGTGAGACATACATCAACGGTCATCTTGTGTGAGACATACACCAACGGTCACCTTGTGTGAGACATACACCAACGGTCCCCTTGTGTGAGACATACACCAACGGTGGCCTTGTGTGAGACATACACCAACGGTCACCTTGTGTGAGACATACACCAACGGTCCCCTTGTGTGAGACATACACCAACGGTCCCCTTGTGTGAGACATACACAAACGGTCACCTAGTGTGAGACATACACCAACGGTGGCCTTGTGTGAGACATACACCAACGGTCACCTTGTCTGAGACATACACCAACGGTCACCTTGTGTGAGACATACACCAACGGTGGCCTTGTGTGAGACATACACCAACGGTTACCTTGTGTGAGACAAACACCAACGGTCACCTTGTGTGAGACATACACCAACGGTGGCCTTGTGTGAGACATACACCAACGGTCACCTTGTGTGAGACATACACCAACGGTCCCCTTGTGTGAGACATACACCAACGGTCCCCTTGTGTGAGACATACACAAACGGTCACCTTGTGTGAGACATACACCAACGGTGGCCTTGTGTGAGACATACACCAACGGTGGCTTGTGTGAGACATACACCAACGGTGGCCTTGTGTGAGACATACACCAACGGTCACCTTGTGTGAGACATACACCAACGGTCACCTTGTGTGAGACATACACCAACGGTGGCCTTGTGTGAGACATACACAAACGGTCCCCTTGTGTGAGACATACACCAACGGTCCCCTTGTGTGAGACATACACAAACGGTCACCTTGTGTGAGACATACACCAACGGTGGCCTTGTGTGAGACATACACCAACGGTGGCTTGTGTGAGACATACACCAACGGTTACCTTGTGTGAGACAAACACCAACGGTCACCTTGTGTGAGACATACACCAACGGTGGCCTTGTGTGAGACATACACTAACGGTCACCTTGTGTGAGGCATACACCAACGGTCACCTTGCGTGAGACATACACCAACGGTCACCTTGTGTGAGACATACACCAACGGTGGCCTTGTGTGAGACATACACCAACGGTCACCTTGTGTGAGACATACACCAACGGTGGCCTTGTCTGAGACATACACCAACGGTGGCCTTGTTTGAGACATACACCAACGGTGGCCTTGTGTGACATACACCAACGGTCACCTTGTGTGAGACATACACCAACGGTCACCTTGTGTGAGACATACACCAACGGTCACCTTGTGTGAGACATACACCAACGGTCACCTTGTGTGAGACATACACCAACGGTCACCTTGTGTGAGACATACACCAACGGTCATCTTGTGTGAGACATACACCAACGGTGGCCTTGTGTGAGACATACACCAACGGTGGCCTTGTGTGAGACATACACCAACGGTCACCTTGTGTGAGACATACACCAACGGTGGCCTTGTGTGAGACATACACCAACGGTCACCTTGTGTGAGACATACACCAACGGTCACCTTGTGTGAGACATACACCAACGGTCACCTTGTGTGAGACATACACCAACGGTGGCCTTGTGTGAGACATACACCAACGGTCCCCTTGTGTGAGACATACACCAACGGTGGCCTTGTGTGAGACATACACCAACGGTGGCCTTGTGTGAGACATACACCAACGGTCCCCTTGTGTGAGACATACACCAACGGTGGCTTTGTGTGAGACATACACCAACGGTCACCTTGTGTGAGACATACACCAACTGTCACCTTGTGTGAGACATACACCAACGGTGGCCTTGTGTGAGACATACACCAACGGTCCCCTTGTGTGAGACATACACCAACGGTGGCCTTGCGTGAGACATACACCAACGGTCACCTTGTGTGAGACATACACCAACGGTGGCCTTGTTTGAGACATACACCAACGGTCCCCTTGTGTGAGACATACACCAACGGTGGCCTTGTGTGAGACATACACCAACGGTCACCTTGTGTGAGACATACACCAAAGGTAACTTTGTTTGAGACATACACCAACGGTCACCTTGTGTGAGACATACACCAACTGTCACCTTGTGTGAGACATACACCAACGGTGGCCTTGTTTGAGACATACACCAACGGTCCCCTTGTGTGAGACATACACCAACGGTGGCCTTGTGTGAGACATACACCAACGGTCACCTTGTGTGAGACATACATCAACGGTCATCTTGTGTGAGACATACACCAACGGTCACCTTGTGTGAGACATACATCAACGGTCATCTTGTGTGAGACATACACCAACGGTCACCTTGTGTGAGACATACACCAACGGTGGCCTTGTGTGAGACAAACACCAACGGTCACCTTGTGTGAGACATACACCAACGGTCACCTTGTGTGAGACATACACAAACGGTCACCTTGTGTGAGACATACACCAACGGTCATCTTGTGTGAGACATACATCAACGGTCACCTTGTGTGAGACATACACCAACGGTCCCCTTGTGTGAGACATACACCAACGGTCCCCTTGTGTGAGACATACACCAACGGTGGCCTTGTGTGAGACATACACCAACGGTCACCTTGTGTGAGACATACACCAACGGTCCCCTTGTGTGAGACATACACCAACGGTCCCCTTGTGTGAGACATACACAAACGGTCACCTTGTGTGAGACATACACCAACGGTGGCCTTGTGTGAAACATACACCAACGGTCACCTTGTCTGAGACATACACCAACGGTCACCTTGTGTGAGACATACACCAACGGTGGCCTTGTGTGAGACATACACCAACGGTTACCTTGTGTGAGACAAACACCAACGGTCACCTTGTGTGAGACATACACCAACGGTGGCCTTGTGTGAGACATACACCAACGGTCACCTTGTGTGAGACATACACCAACGGTCCCCTTGTGTGAGACATACACCAACGGTCCCCTTGTGTGAGACATTCACAAACGGTCACCTTGTGTGAGACATACACCAACGGTGGCCTTGTGTGAGACATACACCAACGGTGGCTTGTGTGAGACATACACCAACGGTGGCCTTGTGTGAGACATACACCAATGGTCACCTTGTGTGAGACATACACCAACGGTCACCTTGTGTGAGACATACACCAACGGTTACCTTGTGTGAGACAAACACCAACGGTCACCTTGTGTGAGACATACACCAACGGTGGCCTTGTGTGAGACATACACCAACGGTCACCTTGCGTGAGACATACACCAACGGTCCCCTTGTGTGAGACATACACCAACGGTGGCCTTGTGCGAGACATACACCAACGGTCACCTTGTGTGAGACATACACCAACGGTGGCCTTGTCTGAGACATACACCAACGGTGGCCTTGTGTGAGACATACACCAACGGTGGCCTTGTGTGACATACACCAACGGTCACCTTGTGTGAGACATACACCAACGGTCACCTTGTGTGAGACATACACCAACGGTCACCTTGTGTGAGACATACACCAACGGTCACCTTGTGTGAGACATACACCAACGGTCCCCTTGTGGGAGACATACACCAACGGTGGCCTTGTGGGAGACATACACCAACGGTGGCCTTGTGTGAGACATACACCAACGGTCACCTTGTGTGAGACATACACCAACGGTGGCCTTGTGTGAGACATACACCAACGGTCACCTTGTGTGAGACATACACCAACGGTGGCCTTGTGTGAGACATACACCAACGGTCACCTTGTGTGAGACATACACCAACGGTCACCTTGTGTGAGACATACACCAACGGTCACCTTGTGTGAGACATACACCAACGGTGGCCTTGTGTGAGACATACACCAACGGTCCCCTTGTGTGAGACATACACCAACGGTGGCCTTGTGTGAGACATACACCAACGGTGGCCTTGTGTGAGACATACACCAACGGTCCCCTTGTGTGAGACATACACCAACGGTGGCTTTGTGTGAGACATACACCAACGGTCACCTTGTGTGAGACATACACCAACTGTCACCTTGTGTGAGACATACACCAACGGTGGCCTTGTGTGAGACATACACCAACGGTCCCCTTGTGTGAGACATACACCAACGGTGGCCTTGTGTGAGACATACACCAACGGTCACCTTGTGTGAGACATACACCAACGGTGGCCTTGTTTGAGACATACACCAACGGTCCCCTTGTGTGAGACATACACCAACGGTGGTCTTGTGTGAGACATACACCAACGGTCACCTTGTGTGAGACATACACCAAAGGTAACTTTGTTTGAGACATACACCAACGGTCACCTTGTGTGAGACATACACCAACTGTCACCTTGTGTGAGACATACACCAACGGTGGCCTTGTTTGAGACATACACCAACGGTCCCCTTGTGTGAGACATACACCAACGGTGGCCTTGTGTGAGACATACACCAACGGTCACCTTGTGTGAGACATACAACACCAACGGTAACTTTGTTTGAGACATACACCAACGGTCACCTTGTGTGAGACATACATCAACGGTCATCTTCTGTGAGACATACACCAACGGTCACCTTGTGTGAGACATACATCAACGGTCATCTTGTGTGAGACATACACCAACGGTCACCTTGTGTGAGACATACACCAACGGTGGCCTTGTGTGAGACAAACACCAACGGTCACCTTGTGTGAGACATACACCAACGGTCACCTTGTGTGAGACATACACCAACGGTCACCTTGTGTGAGACATACACCAACGGTCATCTTGTGTGAGACATACATCAACGGTCACCTTGTGTGAGACATACACCAACGGTCCCCTTGTGTGAGACATACACCAACGGTCCCCTTGTGTGAGACATACACCAACGGTGGCCTTGTGTGAGACATACACCAACGGTCACCTTGTGTGAGACATACACCAACGGTCCCCTTGTGTGAGACATACACCAACGGGCCCCTTGTGTGAGACATACACAAACGGTCACCTTGTGTGAGACATACACCAACGGTGGCCTTGTGTGAAACATACACCAACGGTCACCTTGTCTGAGACATACACCAACGGTCACCTTGTGTGAGACATACACCAACGGTGGCCTTGTGTGAGACATACACCAACGGTTACCTTGTGTGAGACAAACACCAACGGTCACCTTGTGTGAGACATACACCAACGGTGGCCTTGTGTGAGACATACACCAACGGTCACCTTGTGTGAGACATACACCAACGGTCCCCTTGTGTGAGACATACACCAACGGTCCCCTTGTGTGAGACATACACAAACGGTCACCTTGTGTGAGACATACACCAACGGTGGCCTTGTGTGAGACATACACCAACGGTGGCTTGTGTGAGACATACACCAACGGTGGCCTTGTGTGAGACATACACCAACGGTCACCTTGTGTGAGACATACACCAACGGTCACCTTGTGTGAGACATACACCAACGGTTACCTTGTGTGAGACAAACACCAACGGTCACCTTGTGTGAGACATACACCAACGGTGGCCTTGTGTGAGACATACACCAACGGTCACCTTGCGTGAGACATACACCAACGGTCCCCTTGTGTGAGACATACACCAACGGTGGCCTTGTGCGAGACATACACCAACGGTCACCTTGTGTGAGACATACACCAACGGTGGCCTTGTCTGAGACATACACCAACGGTGCCCTTGTGTGAGACATACACCAACGGTGGCCTTGTGTGACATACACCAACGGTCACCTTGTGTGAGACATACACCAACGGTCACCTTGTGTGAGACATACACCAACGGTCACCTTGTGTGAGACATACACCAACGGTCACCTTGTGTGAGACATACACCAACGGTGGCCTTGTGGGAGACATACACCAACGGTGGCCTTGTGTGAGACATACACCAACGGTCACCTTGTGTGAGACATACACCAACGGTGGCCTTGTGTGAGACATACACCAACGGTCACCTTGTGTGAGACATACACCAACGGTCACCTTGTGTGAGACATACACCAACGGTCACCTTGTGTGAGACATACACCAACGGTCACCTTGTGTGAGACATACACCAACGGTGGCCTTGTGTGAGACATACACCAACGGTCCTCTTGTGTGAGACATACACCAACGGTGGCCTTGTGTGAGACATACACCAACGGTGTCCTTGTGTGAGACATACACCAACGGTGGCTTTGTGCGAGACATACACCAACGGTCACCTTGTGTGAGACATACACCAACTGTCACCTTGTGTGAGACATACACCAACGGTGGCCTTGTGTGAGACATACACCAACGGTCCCCTTGTGTGAGACATACACCAACGGTGGCCTTGTGTGAGACATACACCAACGGTCACCTTGTGTGAGACATACACCAACGGTCACCTTGTGTGAGACATACACCAACGGTAACTTTGTTTGAGACATACACCAACGGTCACCTTGTGTGAGACATACATCAACGGTCATCTTGTGTGAGACATACACCAACGGTCACCTTGTGTGAGACATACATCAACGGTCATCTTGTGTGAGACATACATTAACGGTCACCTTGTGTGAGACATACACCAACGGTGGCCTTGTGTGAGACATACACCAACGGTCACCTTGTGTGAGACATACACCAACGGTCACCTTGTGTGAGACATACACCAACGGTCACCTTGTGTGAGACATACACCAACGGTCATCTTGTGTGAGACATACATCAACGGTCACCTTGTGTGAGACATACACCAACGGTCCCCTTGTGTGAGACATACACCAACGGTCCCCTTGTGTGAGACATACACCAGCGGTGGCCTTGTGTGAGACATACACCAACGGTCACCTTGTGTGAGACATACACCAACGGTCCCCTTGTGTGAGACATACACCAACGGTAACCTTGTGTGAGACATACACCAACGGGAACTGTAGGTAAGCACCACTAGGTAAGAAATGTCAGGTAAGCACTGACAGATAAGTACTGTCAGGTAAGCACTGACAGGCAAGCACTGACAGGTAAGTACTGTCATGTAAGTACTGTCAGGTAAGCACTGACAGGTAAGCACTGACAGGTAAGCACTGATAGGTAAGTACTGTCAGGTAAATACTGTCAGGTAAGCACTGACAGGTATGCACTGACAGGTAAGCACTGACAGGTAAATACTGTCAGGTAAGCACTGACAGGTTAGCACTGACAGGTAAGCACTGACAGGTAAGCACTGTCAGGTAAGTACTGACAGGTAAGTACTGTCAGGTAAGCACTGTCAGGTAAGCACTGACAGGTAAGCACTGACAGGTAAGCACTGTCAGGTAAGCAGTGACAGGTAAGCAGTGACAGGTAAGTACAGACAGGTAAGCACTGACAGGTAAGCACAGACAGGTAAGCACTGACAGGTAAGCACTGACAGGTAAGCTATGACAGGTAAGCATTGACAGGTAAGCACTGACAGGTAAGCACTGACAGGTAAGCACAGACAGGTAAGCACAGACAGGTAAGCACTGACAGGTAAGTACTGTCAGGTAAGTACTGTCAGGTAAGCACTGACAGGTAAGCACTGACAGGTAAGCACTGACAGGTAAGCACTGACAGGTAAGCACAGACAGGTAAGCACTGTCAGGTAAGCACTGACAGGCAAGCACTGACAGGCAAGCACTGACAGGTAAGCACTAACAGGTAAGCACTGACAGGTAAGCACTGACAGGTAAGCACTGACAGGTAAGCACTGTCAGGTAAGCACTGACAGGTAAGCACTGACAGGCAAGCACTGACAGGTAAGCAATGACAGGTAAGCACTGACAGGTAAGCACTGTCAGGTAAGCACTGACAGGTAAGCACTGACAGGTAAGCACTGACAGGCAAGCACTAACAGGTAAGAAATGTCAGGTAAGCACTGACAGGTAAACACTGACAGGTAAACACTGACAGGTAAGCACTGTCAGGTAAGCACTGACAGGTAAGCACTGTCAGGTAAGCACTGACAGGTAAGCACTGACAGGTAAGCACTGACAGGTAAGCACTGTCAGGTAAGCACTGACAGGTAAGTACTGTCAGGTAAGCACTGACAGGTAAGCACTAACAGGTAAGCACTGACAGGTAAGCACTGTCAGGTAAGCACTGTCAGGTAAGCACTGACAGGTAAGTACTGTCAGGTAAGCACTGACAGGTAAACACTGACAGGTAAGCACTGTCAGGTAAGCACTGACAGGTAAGCACCGACAGGTAAGCACCGACAGGTAAGCACCGACAGGTAAGCACTGACAGGTAAGCACTGACAGGTAAGCACTGACAGGTAAGCACTGACAGGTAAGCACTGACAGGTAAGCACTGACAGGTAAGCACTGACAGGTAAGCACCGACAGGTAAGCACTGACAGGTAAGCACTGACAGGTAAGCACTGACAGGTAAGCACTGACAGGTAAGCACTGACAGGTAAGCACTGTCAGGTAAGAAAATGTACATTGGGTTTATGAGAGTAAATAGTATTGATGTTTCTACATTGTTGTAAAGTCACTAACGCGGAGAGCGTTTTGGGCAGATCTTTAATCTTAAAGATAATTAAGTTTGTATTTGTCGCAAAGTTAAGAATATTATTACACACATTGTAAAAAATATAACTATGATATAAGTTATGTTCAGCCTAACAACTATGATATAAGTTATGTTCAACCTAACAACTATGATATAAGTTATGTTCAACCTAACAACTATGATATAAGTTATGTTCAGCCTAACAACTATGATATAAGTTATGTTCAACCTAACAACTATGATATAAGTTATGTTCAACCTAACTACTATGATATAAGTTATGTTCAATCTAACTACTATGATATAAGTTATGTTCAACCTAACAACTATGATATAAGTTATGTTCAACCTAACAACTGTGATATAAGTTATGTTCAACCTAACAACTATGATATAAGTTATGTTCAACCTAACAACTATGATATAAGTTATGTTCAACCTAACAACTATGATATAAGTTATGTTCAACCTAACAACTATGATATAAGTTATGTTCAACCTAACAACTATGATATAAGTTATGTTCAACCTAACAACTATGATATAAGTTATGTTCAACCTAACTACTATGATATAAGTTATGTTCAACCTAACAACTATGATATAAGTTATGTTCAACCTAACTACTATGATATAAGTTATGTTCAACCTAACTACTATGATATAAGTTATGTTCAACCTAACTACTATGATATAAGTTATGTTCAACCTAACAACTATGATATAAGTTATGTTCAACCTAACAACTATGATATAAGTTATTAGCAGTGATTACAATGGTGAAGGTGAATGTCTTAAGCATTGGTGGAGGTGGGTAGCACAAGATACAGGGCGAGTTTAAAGCTCTAGGTAGGAAACTACGAGGATGAAACTAAGTACTTTTTGCTTTTACTTTTGAATAAGGCATAGGCTGGACAGCTTTTATTTCGTTGGGGAGTGAGTTCCATAGACTAGGTGTTACGGCCTCTTTGGGTCGTAACCGGGTTCTTGATGGATGAACCTAAGTGATAGTATCCGGCCCCAAGTCGGTAGTGGCTTTCAAGAAGTAGACTAGGTAATGCAATAAATAAAAAAGGGGGGATTGACACAACTGATTCCTTTATCAATATATTCCTATCACCTTAAATAAAAACATTAAATTAAAATATTACTACACATAGATGTATATACAGGTGTCTCACACTGAGCACTCCACGACGCTAACACAATGCAGCCTTCGTCAATATTCGTGTTTCCACAACACACAGTACCATTCCCAACCTTACTGGCCACAGTACTGGGAAACACTGGCGAGTCTACCTTTTGCCGTGGCCCAGCCTACCGGCAGTCTCACGAGCGGCCTCTCTGCCCACAACCACTTTCCAGCTAAGTGCTGGCAGAGAACCTCAGCCAAGCGCTGATTGGGGCCTCTACACAGACAAATACAGGGTTATCGCACACATTGCAGAAGCCTCTAGCGACGGGCTAGTAATGCTCCTCGACAGGCACCTCACTGTCGGTCGTCTCTTCCCCGTAGCCAATCCCAGGATACGCTGAATTCTTCCGCTACTACTCCCCTAGCAGAAACTACACTATTCCTGATCGGCGGCGGCTCACTTAGCCTTCAGGCGGGACTAAGTTGGGAGAGTTTAGGCTACCCAGGGCCATCCTCAGTACCACTGCTACCCCACGTCACCTCTGTGGATACAGACACGTCATCAGTTAAAGGTACTGGAGAAACCAGGAAGCAACATACACACTCGGGCATTGACATTTTGCTTGTAGCTCCAACAGATGGCACTGGTCTTGAATCGCCACATCACCAGAGGTCACTCACTACTACCTCACTTGTTAACAAAGGCAGGAATCTTGAGCCATTTGCAGGAATCAGACTGTCTCCACTAGAAGGCGTCGTCCATATGACAGCAGATATTGTGGGGTTAGAGAGCTGACTCACAGATGGAGCTGACGTCGCTACTCCATACACCGACGATGTAGTCGGGTTCATAACACTAGGTCTCTTTATTTGCATAGAGTGTTTACACAGGTTTAGTTATGTTCTGTTATTTGTATTAATAGTAAGCATTAATACTCTGCGTATATCAATGAGATATTTATTTCTGGTATGGTGATTATGGGTTCTATTACACCTGTCCAGGAAGAGTTTCAGAACAGGGTTTGCATTTAAGAACAAGGTTTTGTACATGTAAATAGGACAAGAGAATGTGTGGATTGAATTAATGTTCAGCATGTTTAGGGATTTAAAAAGAGGGGCTGTGTGTTGTCTGAAAATAGAGTTAGATATTGTTCTGATAGCAGTATTTTTTGCTGGGTGATGATGGGCTTGAGATAATTTGCAGTAGTTTAACCCCATGCACAGATTCCGTATGTAAGATAGGGATAGATTATCGAGTAGTATAATTAAAGGAGAACAGAGTGGGAAACATAATATTTTATTTTAGAGAGTAAAGTTTTTGAGCCTTTTTTGACTATGTGTTGTATGTGGGTGCTGAAGTTGAGTCTCTTATCTATCTATAGGCCAAGGAACTTTCCATAATTTTTATTGCTGATGTTAACTTTGTCTACCTGAAGTTGAATTAGTTTTAATGATTTGCTTCCAAATAAAATGTAGTAAGTATTTTTCAAGTTTAGTGCGAGTTAGTTAACATCCATGAGTGGACTTTTTTCATTCGTTATTTACAACATTATCTAGTGTGTTTGGGTTGGGGTCTGAGTAGAAAAAGATAGTATCGTCAGCAAATAGCATAGGTTTAAGAATGTTAGAGACATTAGGCAAATCATTGGTGTATATAAGAAGTAGGAGAGGTCCTAGAATGCTGCCCTGTGGCACTCCTACAGATAATGATTGAGTGGGGGCGGTTATATAATTGATGGCAACATATTGGTGTCTGTCTCCAAGATCGGAGAATATAGTTCAGGGCAAGACCTCGGATTCCATAATAGAGAAGTTTAAGTAAGAGGTAGTTATAGTTAACAGTACCAAAGGCCTTTCTCAGGTCAATGAAGAACCCAACTGGGAACTCATTTTTGTCAAGGGCTGTGTAGATTATATCAAGTAGATATAATTCCTCTTGTAGATTATACCAAGCAAATATAATTACAGATATAGAGTTACTCGTGCTTTTTTAGGGATATCAGGTAGAGTGACATTCTAGAGATTTGTTGAATATCAGAGCTATGGGTGGGGCAAGTGCATGAACGGCACTCGTGTAAACCATAGATGGTATTTCACTAGTGTTCCCAGCTTTGATTTTAGTGAGTAAATGATAGACATAACATCTGCCGAGCTGACTGGTAAAAGGAAAAGAGAGTTAGGATAGCTAACGGTAAGATATGTAGTAACATGTGTCTGAGGGATTTTTTTGGGGGAGGTGAGCACCAACAGATGGAAAGAAGCTATTAAATTCAGTTGTCATTTCTAAGTCTGTTGCAGGTGGGTAACCATCCTTGGAGAGTTTTATCTGCGTGTTATGTGATTGTTGTTTAGATCCTTGATTGACTTAATATGCTTTTCATGTTTCCTTTTGCTTCTTTGAATCTACGCCCATAATAGGAATGTTTCGTTCTTCCTGTTATACTGGTAAGCATTAATGAGTATCTCTTAATTAATTAATTTTATTAACTATGTATTTTATAACTAGGCCAATACTATGTTTTTTTCATATTCATGTTTCATGATGATTGCTTTGAGTGTGCCACTCGTGAGCAAGGGGTTGTTTAATCTTTTGGCAGTTATTTGCTTGGTGAGGAGAGGACAATGACTGTTGTAGAGGCTATACAGTTTTGGAAAAGAAGGTGTTGACAAATGAATTTATATCCTGTGTATTATTGAATTCAGATTCCAAGTTTACATTGTGAAGTGCATTTGTGAGATTGACTATTGCTGCTTTGCTGTGTAACCTGAAGGTAAGTTTCTTGGTATCCAATGGTGTTATGTCCATGATTACTAAGAAGATGGTTGGATAGTGGTCAGTTGTTCTGTCAGTGATAATAACAGATGCAAGGGGGGTTATGATATTCCATAAGTGATCCAAGGTTGTTGCGGATGTTTGAGTAATTCGGGTGGGCCTGGTGATTGTGGGGGTTAGCAATCAGGAGTTCATGCTGTTTAGGAAATTGTCAACATGAGGTCTATATCGTTGACACACGTCAATATTGAAGTCACTTACTAGAATAACGTGACTTTTGTTGAACTTGTTGTTTATGATTAGATTTCTTAGGTGATCTGAGAATGCAGTTGTATTAGTATTGGGAAACCTATTGATAGCTCCAATTGTCAAGGAGGATTTGAGGGGTTTAATCGAGAATTGAGCAAAGGTAGATTCACAATAGTCGTCTCTATCACTAATAACACTAGTGAAAATGAAGGTGTTATAGTAATAGATAGCTGTGCCACCTCCTTTTTTATTTGGTCAACAATTGTGAATGGCTTTATAACTGGGTAAGTTGTAAAGTTGGGTATGGTCCTTACTTAGCCATGTGCAGGCGATGAGTCACAATAACGGGGCTAAAGTATGTTGACCAGACCACACACTAGAAGGTGAAAAAACGACGACGTTTCGGTCCGTCCTGGACCATTCTCAAGTCGATTCGAAACGTCGTCGTCCCTTCACCTTCTAGTGTGTGATCTGGTCAACTTACTTAGCCATGTTTCTGATAAAATACTGAATGATAGTTTAGTACCTAATGCTGAGAGTAGTGCATTTATGTCATCAAAATGTTTATCTAGTGATCTGACATTTTGGTTGAATACTAATAGGTTTGTGTTATTTTGGAGTTTGTTTTTTGCAAGAATCCCTGTGTAGTACCTGCAGCAGTGATGATCAATATGATGGTTATTGTAGATTTGTGACAGCAGATTTAGTTCAGGGTCAATATCAGCTTGCATCTAGATACACTGGAGTCAAGATACAATCAAGTAATCTATTACAGAACAGTAAAGTACTAAATCTGCTTTAAATCTACTTTCTATAATTTTTACAAGTACAGTAACAGTAAAAATTTAGATTTATAAAAAAGCAATATTAAAAATTCAAATCTATGTCAATAGAATAAAAGTAACAGCAAAAAACAATACTGTAATTGACAAATGAAGAAATGAACAATATATAACGGTGGGATAAACAAGATAAAAAATATGTAAAATTAATGTGCTTATGATGTACTCACATAGTTGTGCTTGTTGGGGTTGAGCTCTGGCTCTTTGGTCCCGCTTAGATTTACCTACATTTATCTATGATTTTAAAATATTACAATTGTCAAATTCAGAACAAGAAACTATTTCCGTAACGACTTACACAAATGGTTTCAATAATGAATGAACTAAACAGGAGTACATTAGTCTAAATCAGACCTTACATCTTGGCTAATAGTGAGTAACATTTAGCTTACAGTTTGAGAGGTGATATATGTTGGGAAAATAAAGCGTAGTTTACCATTAGAGCAGTGAGAAATATTGCCACATTTTATATTACAAAAGTAGACGATGAGAATACAATCAGATTCTAAGGGTAACCCAGAGCAAAATCTCTCCCAACACTGTAACATAGATCTGACTTCCATAGCACTCAAGATGCCTGTCAGTTGGTCGTCTCTTTACGACGGAAGTTCCTTCAAAATCTCTGTTATCCAGCTGGGGTCTTCCTGCTTTCTCTGCTGACCAGTCAGTTGCTTTATTCTATAATGTATATCTGCTGCACCATTATATACATCACTTATTCTTAAGTTGTGTTTCCTGGCAATGAAGTTGATATTTCTGGAAAAGTTGGAGTGGCCAGTGACAAGTGAGTGCCTGAAAAAGGAATTGATTGAGTTTGCTGGATTGGTGATTCCCTTCACACAAAAATATATAATTCTTTGTAAACAACTTCTCCATTTGCAGACGATGAATCACAGTAACGGTGCTGAAGACATGATGACCAAACCACACATCAGAAGATGGGAAAACGACGACATTTGGGTTCGTCTTGGACCATTATCAAGTCGTGTGTATCAAACACATGACTTGATAATGGTCCAGGACGGACCGAAACGTCGTCGTTTCTCCATCTTCTGATGTGTGGTTTCGTTAACGTAATTTCTTTACGTGTGGGTGTGCACATCATGCCTGATATGAGATAACAATGAGTGCGAGGATGGACACCCAAGATTAGCCTTGAACATTTCCTCCATTCACAATTAAGCATACCAAGATCAGCCTTTTGTTGGTCCTATAGTTCACATCTATACAGGCTTAAATATTGAGTGCTAAATAACCTTACGTTTGAAAGATATTAAGATGACCGAATTTACTCCTAATGACATTTGTTCTAACTTTAGGTCTCTAATAGCATAACAAAATTTGAAAAGTTGCCCCTTTGAGGATATAATATGCCACAGATATTTGTCAGTATACTTTACAGAAATCTCTGCTTAGTAAATATAATTTGGGATCAATATAAATTGAATCCAGTGAGTTAAAACAAGCTAGGGCACACTTGGCAGGATTCAACGTTAGGTTGTATTCTGCACTATATCTTTCACATATTGCTATCAAGGCGTCCATAGCATCTTTGGTGGGTGCGAGTAGAACTAGATCATCAGCATAACAGAAACATTGGCCGTAATACTGCCTGTGTGACAGCCAGCTTATGGCTCTTGGGGTCAAGATAGACAACAAATGATATAGGACTAAACACTGCACCTTGTTTGACTCCATTTTTAGGAAGAAATATTCATAGAGGACAATACTCCAATTCACAGCTAATATACATACCTCATAAGAAATATATAAATAATCTAGTAATGACAGGGCATACTTCTCTGTTAAGCAATTCTCTAAAAATTTGATGCATGCAACTTTTTCAAAAGCTTTGGAAGCATCAGGAAATAAAGAGAGAACAGAACTACCTTACGAGTTGTAGAACTGAATCGTTTCCGCCACCATGAAACTACAGAGCGTTGTTGAGTCAACCTGTTCTCGCGAGCGTTCCCAACGTCAAGAACTGTCGTACTGAAGTGCCTTATCCTAACCTACCAGACGACTCACGAACAGAAAAAGGCATATGATATCAATTGCGTGAGCTGCTACCATTTTCTAATGCGACAATTTTTGGCTTTAGGTAAAGTATACGTCAAAATGCGACGTGGTATTAGGAGGACGCGAGACTGAGCAACCATTTCTGTATGCAAACTGAAGGTCAGAGGCGTCCAGTTGGTTAGCTGGAACGTCAGTAAGTAATCAAATTCTTTGTTTAATTTAGTGTTATTAGTGTTTAGTGGGGGAGTAAAGTGTTATCACTTTACTCCCCCTGCGGGCACAAAATTGGGACAACTATTTTTCTCTTGAATCTGAGCGAGCGACATATTTTTATGTCTGATGAACAAATATTTCTATAAAATTCAATTCTTATCCGATCGACTTGTGAATAGTATGAAGATGTTTGCCATGAAATTTACGTTTTTTAATAGCCACATAGCCTGTTTGGGAGAACGGAATTGTCTTGTATCTTCGTGGTAGAACTATTGTATTGTTGACATTACGAGTGTAAGGGACGAAGTTTCTTTATTTGGTGCCGGTCTAACGCATCCTTGTGTGATATTTTATACATATATTCTTCTAAAACAATCTATTGCGAACACATTGGTACAAAAATGAAATACGTACGTAGAAAATTAAGGTCAAGACAGTGGAAAGAATATTCACTTTTCAATACTGGTTTCACTAATATGCGGTAACAGGTAACACTTCGCCCACTTCCCACACTCTTGCGGGTGGGCCGCTACCATGATTCTACATTTATATGCATATGTCCGTGTAGAGAATTTTATTATAATCTCAGAGATACCAAATTTAACGCTATAGGACAAGTGTGGAGTAGACAACCCTAAAAAGAATGAAAACATCTCGTAAGACTTCGAGACAACAACAACAAGTGATCATGGCTGGTGTACCCGGGAACCATAACGCCTCCCCCGGCGTAAGCCCCCATCCCCGCCAGGGGCCCCTGGGTGATGGTCCACACCCGGGGCCCTGCGGTGGGGATCCCAACCCGGGGCCCTCCACCAGTACTGGTACAGGTGACTCTACAACAGACGATGAAGGTTACCGCCTAGTCCAAGGTAGAAACAGCAGGAACCGGGACAGGTTACATCGACAGGATGAGCAGCAACAGCAACCTCAACAACAACAACAACAACAACAACGACAAGACGAAGACAGTGAGTGGCACACCCTAATCTTTCCTACAATGAGATTGACAGCAGCAGAGAAGTACAGATGGATTATTGAGGCCGCCCGCGCCCACAGAGCAGAGTATCGTATAGAGAGCAGGTGTGTAGGTGGCAATGTTAGTGCACGGGTGCAGGGACACAGAGCCCTGAAGTACTTCACAGAGACCAGTCTCAAGTATCAAGGTAAGGATGTTAAATTGTTGGAAGCAAACCCACAGACAAGACAAACTAAAATTATAATTAAGAACTATAGTATTCATGTTGACGTGGAATTTCTCAAGGACTATGAAGAGATTGTTTGGGTCGAGCGCAACACTGGACCAGGGGGTCTGGCCAAAAATCAAGCAATTGCTATGTGGAAGGGAGACCTGCCCCCAGTCATTCAAATACCAGGCATGAGGGAGTGCAAAGTGGAGAGGTATATCGGCAGCCCGTCCTTGTGTGGCAACTGTCAACGTTGGGATCACAGAACATGGCAATGTGATCGCCCAACTAGGTGTGAGTGTTGCAGTGGCTCTCACGACACCAAGCAGTGCCTAGCTAAGCTTACACCGGGTGGGGGTGGCGGGGTAACACCTAAATGTGCCAACTGTAAGCAGCCCCACCATGCTTGGAACAGGTATTGCAGGGAGAGGCCTGCATGGCGGGGCTCGAAACCACCGAATCAAACCGCAGGTGGACCAGTGAACACGGGCGGGAATGGCACCGTTAACAGTACCACAGCAAGCCAGGGTCCAGTTCAGGGACCAGCCCAGGGTCCAGCTCACAGTAGACCGACAACAGTCTGGGGTAGTGATCACTCAGTGAACAGGGGAACTCAGGGTGGGGTGGGGAATCAGGCGTGGGGCGGGGGCGGTGTAGCCAGCCACCGCCGCTCCCCCATCCCTGAGGCCTTCCCACCTCTCTCCCCTCCAGGGAACCCACCCACCCATACCCCAATCACTACGCACGGTGTCACACCACCACCACCACCAACCCTCCCAATCCATACCAATGAATCAGACCCCACCACTGTCTGCCATCCGCCTCCCCATCCAGACACTCCTGACCCCCAGGAGGTCGTCACTCAGGTTTGTGTTGCAGCAATATTAGACTGCATGATAAAATCTCATCCAGTCGTCCACCAAATACTGCAAAAACAGACGGAACTTGAGAAAGCCCTCTGCCAGATTAAGACGACTCAGGAAAAAATCCTCAAAATCCTGCAACAGCAGAGTCCATCAAGTGGAGGACCTGCAAGCCAGAGCCTGGTGCAAGATGATGCAACACATACTGCCGAGGTCCGTCAGCAGACACAACCAGGACACCAGCCCACACAGTGACACCAGTGCACACAGAAACACCAGTGCACAAAGTAACAGCAGTGCACACAGTGACACCAGTGCACACAGTGACACCAGTGCACACAGTGACACCAGTGCACACAGTGACACCAGTGCACACAGTGACACCAGTCCACACAGTGACACCAGTGCACACAGTGACACCAGTCCACACAGTGACACCAGTGCACACAGAAACATCAGTGCACAAAGTAACAGCAGTGCACACAGTGACACCAGTGCACACAGTGACACCAGTGCACACAGTGACACCAGTGCACACAGTGACACCAGTGCACACAGTAACACCAGTGCACACAGTAACACCAGTGCACACAGTGACACCAGTGCACACAGTAACACCAGTGCACACAGTGACACCAGTGCACACAGTAACACCAGTGCACACAGTAACACCAGTACACACAGTAACGCCAGTACACACAGTGACACCAGTGCACACAGTAACACCAGTGCACACAGTAACACCAGTGCACACAGTAACACCAGTGCACACAGTAACACCAGTACACACAGTGACACCAGTGCACACAGTAACACCAGTGCACACAGTAACACCAGTACACACAGTGACACCAGTGCACACAGTAACACCAGTGCACACAGTGACACTAGTACACACAGTAACACCAGTACACACAGTAACGCCAGTACACACAGTAACACCAGTACACACAGTAACGCCAGTACACACAGTAACACCACACACCATGGAATACACGATGACACATGTGAACATAATAATTACACACGTGCAGCTGATGACAAACAACCTCAAAATGGATAATCACAATGAACAACATCTCACTATACTACAATGGAACTGTAATGGAGTTCGCAATAGAATTAATGACATCATACAGTACGTCCGTGAACACCAAACTGATGTAATAACCGCTTTACCCCGTTGTAATAACCGCGGCCTCTATTGTAATAACCCAATGTTCCCCAGTATTAATCCTGTTATCTTGTGATCTCTCATAATCGTACTATACGCTCTCTGTTGTAATTCTCCGTCTCTCTTCACTCAATACCCCAGCTTAACACTGTTACAGTCCAGCATGACCCCTCACTGGACTGCCACGTATGTAAGAGGAATATCAAATGAGGAAGATACACCAAGGACAAGGGTTATTAGTTAAAAAAAAACAATAACAAAACACATTTACACTGCCACCACCTTCCCGACCAACCATACCTGAATGTGTCTATCACCGATCCCCCAGGAAGGCAAGGAATCAGTAACCATGGGACTCCGGGTAATATGAATTTCAGAAATAAATTTTGGAAAATTAGTTTGTGTAATTTACGTTACTTATTTGAATCCAAGGGCAACTTTAGTATCTATTAATAGTAGGAGAACATGGGGGCTTCCAATACAACACCTAAAAATGACAAAGTAGCAAAATATATCAAAGGGGAGTTAAGTGAATACCACTGGACAAGCTATACAATTTATTTTATGAAACATGTAAATTAAGACAATTTGAACACATCACCTATTCTATTTCCCTAGAGGCACAATGGATATTTACCGAGGACACAAAACTCAAGTGCTACTATACCTTAAATACCCGCACTACGGCCACGATGTTGATGGCTGCCCTCAGCCCCGAGGATACGGGCTTACGGCCCTGTTCCTAATACACTCCCAAGACACACTGATGAAATTTAGTTTTTCCAACTTATTGCTGGGAAGGATTACTCCTCCCACCATCTAATACAGCCCCAGGGCTCCACCCATTATTTTGGCAATGGCCAACCATTTAACACGTAGGCCTGAGGTCTGGCTCTCTAGGGCCAATAAGGACTTGGCCCTTATCTCAGGCCAAACACCTTCACTGATCTGTCGTGGAAAGCTACATGAATTCCTGAAGATTGAGTCAGCTCTCCCCAGCTAAAGAGAAGGGGGACAAGGCGCGTCTATGGAGCCCAGGCACCTGCGAGCAATGTTTACAAAACTGATAATTTATGTTCAAGCCTGTCTCCTCTAAGATAGGAGTAGGGACATTTGACTCTGCCTGGTATGGGGAAGGCCGCTGCTGAGAGGGAAAGAGAGGGAATGAGAGGGGAACATCTGAGTGGGGAAGTTCAGTGGGAGAAGCCAAGGTATCCACGACCACCCTACCCTCAGGTCAACTTCTTGACCCTGACAAATGGGCGACAGGGGGGGGAAAGAGGAGGAGACGAATGACGGCCAAGGGGAGGGGAGAAGGAAGGAAAGGAGGGGAGAAAGGAGAAGGAAAGGAGGGGAGAAGGGAGAACCAATGAGTTGAGCCCCAGATCATTACACAGAGATGGCTGGGATACTCTGTGGCAAGATGCTGGGTGTCCCAGAGATGGCTGGGATACCCTGTGGCAAGATGCTGGGTGTCCCAGAGATGGCGGGGATACTCTGTGGCAAGATGCTGGGTGTCACAGAGATGGCTGGGATACTCTGTGGCAAGATGCTGGGAGTCCCAGAGATGGCTGGGATACTCTGTGGCAAGATGCTGGGTGCCCCAGAGATGGCTGGGATACTCTGTGGCAAGATGCTGGGTGCCCCAGAGATGGCTGGGATACTCTGTGGCAAGATGCTGGGAGTCCCAGAGATGGCTGGGATACTCTGTGGCAAGATGCTGGGTGCCCCAGAGATGGCTGGGATACTCTGTGGCAAGATGCTGGGTGTCCCAGAGATGGCTGCTTGTCACAGACCAGACCAAGAACTAGTGCTCTAACCATCATATTATCAACAGGATTTAAGACAAAACAAATATTTTACAATCAAAGGATTTCTGATTGCCTTAAAAGACAAACTGTTTATGAATTTCGTGATGAAATTATAAAATTATGAGAGAGAAAGGAAGGTCGGTAAAGATTCCTCTGGGCCTGTATTACATGTAATACTCTCAGAGATAAGTATTCCACACTATACAGCAGAGCTGTATACAGGACACGAGGCTGAACCTGACCTTACTACAGTTCTCTGTTAGATCTGTTTATATTTGGCTCCTAAAGTTTTAATATTGAAATAAATTTATTTCAAAATATATTTCATGTTTTGAAATTAAAATAAATTTATTGAGATATAAATTACTCACAGAGAGTTGAAGCAGCTCAAGCTATTCTCACACCGTCCAGTCCAACGTGTTCATATTTACCTGAATTTGCCTGAGGGCCACTATCTCTCGAGTGGCCTCGACGAGGACAGAACGATCAACAAATTCTTCAACATTTTAAGTTTCGATGAGTTCAGCCGTGTCATGTCTGGTTTACAGTGTTGTTAACCCTGTAAACTCTCAACTATTCCTCGTATGGGAGCCCACTTAGAGCATAAAGGCATAAACACACAAGGGCATAAAGCCCAGGAGCTCCCGCCATCTACAGGGACGTCCGCGCCTTGGCCCCGCCCACCTCTCTCAGGATTGGTGCGCCAGCCAGCCAATCACAGCCGGCCGGCCGCTCAGCAGCCAGACTTGCTCTCAGTCAGCTACAAGTTCTCTCGTCGCCAAGTTGTGCCGTTGACTCCTTGGCAATTGAACTGTGACCCAACCCAGCTCTACAGACGCTTACAGCAGAATGATGTCCAAATAAACCCATCCCACCCATCCTCATCCTTCCCCTTCCACCCCCCCATCCTCCTGTAACACCGCTCTCTTGTATCACCGCCACTATTAAAATGCACCACTACAATGATGGAACACCAAACTATCCTGAGTAACACTTCCTCATCGGTTGCACTTAATAACACTGTTATGAGCTGACATATGATGGTTACACCGGAACCAAAGGTACACTGCCAATAAGGAAATGCTAACACAAGGATTAAATACGCTGCCACCATCTGCCTTTGACCATTGAAACTATATCAAGCAACGAGGCAAGAAACATTGCTTGACTAGGAGAGTACTTTCTATGACTGTCATTAATTATGAAAATGGTTGTCAGCCACTATATCCAAAAGGCTAAGAGGATTCAACAATTGACAAAGACGGGAAATTTAACGAGTTTATTGAGACCAAAATTATGTCAATCACCACTTATAAATGCTACTCTAACACTGGCAAAAAGTTAAGAACGTTGGACATGGAACAAAACTCAGAGATCACACACATTACCTTAAGCTATCTGTCTCTCCCTGGCTGAGATGTTCTTCACAGACCCGCTCTCGATCCCGGTGTACCGTACTCTGCCCTCCTATGTTCCTACAGGCCCTCTATATACAACCCCCACAGGGGGGAGGGGGAGATCTGCTGTTGCTACCCACCAAAAGTGTACAAACACTCAAGAAATATTTCAAAAAGCTTGTTTGACATTCACCATACACTCTTCAAGAGAGGAGTTATTAATTACGTGTGTGGCTGACCTCTGACCTGGCCAAAAGGGGGAGATCCAGGGATGTTTACACATAAGTATCTGGAGTCTAATTCCCTTACATGAAATATTACATACTTGAAACTATGCTGACTAAGACTAACCCAGGAATTTTTAATCAATATACAAGATAAACCGGAGGTCATCTGGGCTGACCTCTTGGAGAAGGCTTCCCTGGGTGTGAACTCTAAGGGGGGGGAGGTCCAGGGTGTTACACTCCTCATTCTCTCCCTGCCTGTACCACAACACTCCACACACACACTCACACAATAAACAATGCACAACCTACTAATCATAGAATTAAGATGTGAATTAGGCTGTCTTTCTAAACTGTTTCTACCTCTTGTATTTCGCCATTCTAAACGATCATTCCCGAGCGGTAGCCAAAACTGGGTGCTTGAAATTCTCGCGAAGGTTTGATCGGGCAACTAACAGCCTTGTAGCAGGCTTAGGCTATCGATAGGTTTAATTACCAACTGTTCAAGTAGCTCTAGTTGCCTAACAACCAGAAGTTAGCGGCCTCGGCCGAACTATCACCCATCAGCCACTTAGTCTACCAAGACACAACACAAACATCCACCTTAGTATAGATTAGACTAGGCTTCCTGGCCCCCACAAGGTTGTCGACCAAAGTCAGCTTCACTGACGAATCTGGCCAGATTCGTTCTCCAGCCGAACTACTTGAAGTAATTCATGAGATCACCAAGATTACCTACAAAAAATGTGTTCAAAATAACAACTGGAGCCATCTTGTTGGTACACAACGTAGACCTTCCAGAACTCCTTTCGACCGACAGTCTGAACAAACTATTGGAGAAGGTGGATCACAGTCTACCCCCCGGCCAACTTCCAAGCCAAACGCACCATTTTTGTACATAGGATCCATGACATCATCATGGATCACTCAGTTGACGAGATATCTGCAGAAATCTGGAGATAAAATAGGGATATTAAAATAATTCAGGCCCACTGGTTTACAACTCAGTCCCACAACAACCAAGTACTGAAGCTAACTCTGGCTTCACCGGAGCAAGCAGCACAAGTCTGTAACCTTGGCTTTTCTGCATTTGGCATCAAGTCTGGCCCTGACCAAATCACCCTACAGAGGTTTCTCAAGCTCAAACAATGCTTCAAATACTTCCTGTATGCCCACTGTTCCAGTGCATGCAAAATTGAAATCCCCAAGTGCAGCAGGTGTGCAGGGGAACACAACTACAGGGAATGCACAAGCTCAACACCCAAATGTGCACTATGCAATGGTGCACGCCTTGCAATCTCTCATTTGTGTCCCCATAAACAGGATGCAATCAAGCAAGCAAGGGAAACGGTGACAACAGCCCGTCAACAAGCAGCAATCACCATTCCTGCCCCTCCTCCACCAGTAAACGCCAGGGGTAACCCCAACCAACAAGAGGCACAATGGCCTGCCCCCTGTCCACATGTCCAAGGACTCGCTGGCCTATCTCCTAACAACACAACAGCCGCCGGCCAGGCCCAAGCACAACCCAACAACTCCAACCCAAATACTCTCCACCCCCAGGCCTCATCCAACGCTCAAGAGACACCAAACTCCCAGAATCACCCCGGTCCCTCCACCCCGACAAACTAGCAAACACCCAGGTCCACCATTCCTACAGTAGTCCCAGACAGGATTATACTCAAAGCCCTCACAAGCACCCTTGCCATAAGAAACCCTAGACGCAATCAGTGCCTCACACACCGCAGTTCCACACACCACTGTTCTAAGAGGCTCAGGGCCAACTCTAGCAGCCGAAGTTCATCCCCTGATTACAGGATAAGGGCAAGCAACCCCCCCCCCCTAATACTCCATCTGTGAGTGACTCTAGCACTACAGACGTGGACATCGAGAACAGTAGCGTCAACAAAGACCCCTCAATTGTACAGCAACGTGAGGAAAATCTCATCCAACCCCCTGCCGGAACGAGGAACATGATCCCTGGTCCAAAAGACCTATCCTCCACCTACACACACATCAGAAGCCAAACCGAAGTTAACAACACTGGAACTCGAGCCAAACAAACACATACGACTCACAACCAACAACGGGGATCACCATTCTTCAAGTGAATATCAGACACTACTTCAACAACAGATACCTCCTCACCCTGGAGGTAGCCAGACTTAACCCAGATATTATCTTACTCAATAAAGCAACGGTTAGACAGGACCAGCACATCTCTTTTTGGGGATATTCTACTATGCAGGTCAACAGTGGGGGATGCACAGCGGGGTGGCAATCCTAATAAAGAGAAGGATTTCCTACCGCCTCATCCTCATAGAAGATGACCACTTCCTTGCAATAGAATTCACCACCTCACACGGCCCCCTAATCGTCTGCACCGCATACCTACCCCCAAGACTCGCTTACCTCCCCTCTATCCCACTCAACAGGCTGCTCGACAGGACACTCCCAACTATAACTCCAGGAGACCTGAATGCCCACCACCACCAGGCCCTATTTAACGCTCCTACCAGAGCAGACCTAAAGGGCAGACAGCTCTTCAATTTAATGCAAAACAGAGACCTCTCCTTCGAAGGCCCCCACTTCAAGACATTCTTTACTGGCACTGTGAGGGGACTCCCTTGACATAGTACTGACCAACAGAGACTGTGACCTGTTCCACTGCAGAGTGACCCCAGGCAAGAACGTGAGGTCGGATCACATACATGTGGTCACCACCTTCTAAGCTACCCCCCTTCCAGTTTGTGACACCTCCCAGGTGACTATGACACCTTCCTCACTGACGACCCCATCATCGAGTTTGACAACCTACCCACCCAAACAATAGACCAAACACTATCAGAGCTCTATCATCTGCTTATCAAGTGGTATCCTATCTCCGGATTCACCACCTAATACTACCAACCTCCTCAAGTAGATCAAGTCTTATAATACAATGTTGCACTGTCAGCAAGAGAATATATATTTATAAACATGTGCAAGGAAAATTGGTGTATGAATGCAATACCACATATATATCAGTATAAATGTTCCTTAATATATAACAATGATCAATCGATCACCCTCACAACCACAGGGAGCCGGTCGGCCGAGCGGACAGCACGCTGGACTTGTGATCCTGTGGTCCTGGGTTCGATCCCAGGCGCCGGCGAGAAACAATGGGCAGAGTTTCTTTCACCCTATGCCCCTGTTACCTAGCAGTAAAATAGGTACCTGGGTGTTAGTCAGCTGTCACGGGCTGCGTCCTGGGGGTGGAGGCCTGGTCGAGGACCGGGCCGCGGGGACACTAAAAAGCCCCGAAATCATCTCAAGATAACCTCAAGATAACCCTATCAGTCCTAGAACACTTACATCTGTAGGTAATCCAGCCTACGATTGTAACTCTAAACTTCAGTATAAACTCTCCTCTGCACAAGAATGGCAAACAATCACTCACCTTTCACTGTGTCTTGCACGCTAATGACAGCCAAATACTCTATCACCTCCAGACATGTAATCATTTAGAACTTCCCTTCCACATCTGGAAGTTAACTACCCTGATCTCTTCATGTTCTTCCAGGTTTATCTACCAGGGTCCTCTGCAGCTCCTCCAGGCTGCTACACCATGAAGTTTCCCTTGGGCAACTATGGTGCTTCGCCACTTCTACTAGGGTCCTCCATAGCTCTCCTGGCTGCTACACCATGAAGTTTTCCTTGAGCAACAATGGTGCTTCACTACTTCTGCTAGGGTCCTCCACAGCTCTCCTGGCTGCTACACCATTAAGTTTCCTCGAGCAACTATGGTGCTTCACCGCCTCTACAGAAGCACGTGACACTCCTCTTCACTGCTTCTCCTCACAGCTCGAGGTCCTCTCCTCCACTACCTTGGAGTCTCATCAATTACTCCCTCTGTGCTGGCTTCGAAGTTCTCAGCAACTTCTTCCCCAAAGACAAACCTGCAACCCATTGACACTCCAATAAAAATGTTTCCCCTTAAACACATAAACAAAAATAACCACACAATATGTTTGCCTCCAACATCTATCTGCTCTCTACATACTGTGAGAGTGGATACCCCCGTTTTGGGCTGGTCCATGCTCTGCCTCGCCCGGCGGTCCTCACTCTGGAAGGAATCCTCCGCTGTCAGGAGCTGGGTTTCCTCAGTCACCTGCCAGCACTCATAGGAGACGGACGTCGCTCCGTCCTCCAGGATGTTACTCCCTCTCCACTCTCTTATTTTAGGCCTGCTGCCTTATCAAAACATGTCTAACTTATCAATACACATTGCTATTGTCGCTGGGCACACGACCAACTACAAGTAATCACTATGAACTAGCTTAAATCGTGCATACCGCAGATTGTCTGGTCGAGGGCGCTCCTCCCTCTGACAAAGCCTGGTCAGGGCGCTCCCACGGCCCATGATAACGTCTCTGGGCGGCTTAATAAACACTCCTCGCCGTCCAGGACTTGAGACTACAACGCTCCCAGCTCGATTCCACAGCTGGAACGTCTGCACACTTCTCCTCTCTTGGAGATATATCACTAGGGGTTCCTTTCTGACGGGAGCTCAGACGGAGCACGGCTTCCCCCTGCGATGTCTGGCACTCAAGTGAACTCAAAGCCCTCCAGAAGCGAGCCTCACGCCTCCAGCAAATTATCCACATCTCCTAACCAGTCATTTATCTATTTTCTTATTCACTGCCCATAATCTCAAATTGTTCATCATATCCAACCAACTATTTTACATCTGTATCTTCACCTCTATATTTCCTGGACCTTCTAGTCAGGTCAGGCTTGATAGAATAATTCTCAAAGGGAAGACTCGTTTTTCGGCTACCTGGGATCATAACACTACCCTATCACATATCCACCTTATGTGTATGAATGGGTGTGTGTGTGTGTGTGGAAGCAAGCTAGTGGAGACATCTGGGACGCCAGAATGTCGGTACCGTCTAAGAATCATCCGCCAGTTATGGCTGCAATAAGGAAGGCGGTACTTCAAGGACACAGGGTGGCCGGAAGCGCACAAGGGCTGGTTGTGTGGAGGGCCAGAGGACATATGTGACAGATGTGGATTTGGGAGTTGACATTTGGCTGGAGCAATTGACGGAAGGTAGTTCTGTCCTGCACGTCAGACTGGGCGGTGATCCAATGGAAGCCGAGGGTACATCAACAGAGTAAGTGAGGATATCAGTGGGTGGACATGTCCCAGTCTGGTTGCCTCCACACCTCAGTGTAGCAGTGTAGACCTCTTTGTGGTTTACGTGAGTATGCATCTTAAGTAGCATATTATGATGCTACTGATGTAAGCATCATACTGATGAGATGTTAGGGGGTGGGTGCTAGAGCTCCTAGTTAGCGTTCCAATTTCCCGGGTGTTAAGGGCGCAACACAAATATTAAGTGGCAGACTAAAGCATAACTAACGAACCTGCGACACAGCAACACAATATCATCAGAAATACACCTGCTCTCGCACACGACAGCACCTATATGACTTATTGCTTATAGTCACTATTTCGCTTATAAATAAATACATATGTGATATATTCCAAGCAATATTTTTTCCTTTCAAGGGACTAACTTTTTCTCAGTTTTATTAAACAATAGAGATTTTATAAAAAATTGACTATATCCTAGGTTACTTTAAAATTTATTTAAATATTTTAATTTTGTTTTATTATTTTTATAAAACTGTAATATCAGTATAGGTATAGGTTCAGTACTAATTGTATATCTTAACATACTAAGAAGGTTAGGTTAGGTTGTGGTTTTATATTCAGCTTTTCAAGGTAAACTCAATTATTCACAATAAATTAGTATGTCACATATGCACCTATTCATAAGCAAGATATTGACTATAAGCAAGTGCGAGAACGGGTTGCAGAAGTGATATACGAGTGGTAGAAAGAGGCCTACGTTTTGGAATTCAAGTGTGGTGCTAACCATAGCTGGCGGCTATCTTGAGGTTAACTTGAGATGGTTTCGGGGCTTAGCGTCATCACGGCCCGGTCCTCGACCAAGCCTCCTTTATGTTATACTCCCTTAGGAAGCAACCCACAGCAGCTGTCTAACTCTCAGACACCTATTTACTGCTAGGTAACAGGGGCATCAGGGTGTAAGAAACTCTGCCCATTTGTTTCCGCCTCCACCGGGGATCGAACCCCGAACCTTAAGACTATGAATCCGAAGCGCTGTCCACCCAGCTGTTAGGCCCTATTCAGGGGCATTCAAAGAGTTAAAGGAGGAATAGAAGGCTATACTACAGGCTCAAGGCCTTTCCCAGTATTTATAGCTAAGTGGATTAGTGTGCTGGGCAACATGAATATTATCGTGTACTAATATTATTAATCAACAAACAATAAAGAAAATATATATATAAACAGAGAAGTAAGATATATTCTTTTGGGTGAGTATCCTCCCAGAGCGCCAGCTATGTAGCAGAGATGGCAGGAAGTTATGATAAATGTGACCAGTGTAATTGTGCTGTGGGGCCCAGGTCCAAACATCCAACCACATGCGAGGGTTGCAAGTTTGTATATGACGGCTTGTGTCTCATGATCTCGGTCCCCTTGTGTGAGACATACACCAACGGTGGCCTTGTGTGAGACATACACCAACGGTGGCCTTGTGTGAGACATACACCAACGGTCCCCTTGTGTGAGACATACACCAACGGTGGCCTTGTGTGAGACATACACCAACGGTCACCTTGTGTGAGACATACACCAACGGTCACCTTGTGTGAGACATACACCAACGGTCACCTTGTGTGAGACATACACCAACGGTCACCTTGTGTGAGACATACACCAACGGTGGCCTTGTGTGAGACATACACCAACGGTCCCCTTGTGTGAGACATACACCAACGGTCCCCTTGTGTGAGACATACACCAACGGTCCCCTTGTGTGAGACATACACCAACGGTGGCCTTGTGTGAGACATACACCAACGGTGGCCTTGTGTGAGACATGCACCAACGGTGGCCTTGTGTGAGACATGCACCAACGGTCACCTTGTGTGAGACATACACCAACGGTCCCCTTGTGTGAGACATACACCAACGGTGGCCTTGTGTGAGACATACACCAACGGTGGCCTTGTGTGAGACATACACCAACGGTGGCCTTGTGTGAGACATACACCAACGGTCACTTTGTGTGAGACATACACCAACGGTGGCCTTGTGTGAGACATGCACCAACGGTCACCTTGTGTGAGACATACACCAACGGTCCCCTTGTGTGAGACATACACCAAAGGTGGCCTTGTGTGAGACATACACCAACGGAGGCCTTGTGTGAGACATACACCAACGGTCACCTCGTGTGAGACATACACCAACGGTGGCCTTGTGTGAGACATACACCAACGGTCCCCTTGTGTGAGACATACACCAACGGTCACCTTGTGTGAGACATACACCAACGGTCCCCTTGTGTGAGACATACACCAACGGTCCCCTTGTGTGAGACATACACCAACGGTCCCCTTGTGTGAGACATACACCAACGGTCACCTTGTGTGAGACATACACCAACGGTCCCCTTGTGTGAGACATACACCAATGGTCACCTTGTGTGAGACATACACCAACGGTCCCCTTGTGTGAGACATACACCAACGGTCCCCTTGTGTGAGACATACACCAACGGTCCCCTTGTGTGAGACATACACCAACGGTCACCTTGTGTGAGACATACACCAACGGT
Organism: Procambarus clarkii; assembly: GCF_040958095.1. NCBI lineage: Eukaryota > Metazoa > Arthropoda > Malacostraca > Decapoda > Cambaridae > Procambarus > Procambarus clarkii. The sequence goes on along the minus strand of NC_091195.1, from coordinate 14,226,408 downwards.
CCCCTTGTGTGAGACATACACCAACGGTCACCTTGTGTGAGACATACACCAACGGTCACCTTGTGTGAGACATACACCAACGGTCACCTTGTGTGAGACATACACCAACGGTGGCCTTGTGTGAGACATACACCAACGGTCACCATGTGTGAGACATACACCAACGGTGGCCTTGTGTGAGACATACACCAACGGTCACCTTGTGTGAGACATACACCAACGGTCACCTTGTGTGAGACATACACCAACGGTGGCCTTGTGTGAGACATACACCAACGGTCACCTTGTGTGAGACATACACCAACGGTCACCTTGTGTGAGACATACACCAACGGTCACCTTGTGTGAGACATACACCAACGGCCACCTTGTGTGAGACATACACCAACGGTCACCTTGTGTGAGACATACACCAACGGTCACCTTGTGTGAGACATACACCAACGGTCACCTTGTGTGAGACATACACCAACGGTGGCCTTGTGTGAGACATACACCAACGGTCACCTTGTGTGAGACATACACCAACGGTGGCCTTGGGTGAGACATACACCAACCGTCACCTTGTGTGAGACATACACCAACGGTCACCTTGTGTGAGACATACACCAACGGTGGCCTTGTGTGAGACATACACCAACGGTGGCCTTGTGTGAGCTATACACCAACGGTGGCCTTGTGTGAGCCATACACCAACGGTCACCTTGTGTGAGACATACACCAACGGTGGCCTTGTGTGAGACATACACCAACGGTCACCTTGTGTGAGACATACACCAACGGTGGCCTTGTGTGAGACATACACCAACGGTCACCTTGTGTGAGACATACACCAACGGTGGTCTTGTGTGAGACGTACACCAACGGTGGCCTTGTGTGAGACATACACCAACGGTCACCTTGTGTGAGACATACACCAACGGTGGTCTTGTGTGAGACGTACACCAACGGTGGCCTTGTGTGAGACATACACCAACGGTGGTCTTGTGTGAGACGTACACCAACGGTGGCCTTGTGTGAGACGTACACCAACGGTGGCCTTGTGTGAGACGTACACCAACGGTGGTCTTGTGTGAGACATACACCAACGGTCACCTTGTGTGAGACATACACTAACGGTCACCTTGTGTGAGACATACACCAACGGTGGCCTTGTGTGAGACATACACCAACGGTCACCTTGTGTGAGACATACACCAACGGTGGTCTTGTGTGAGACGTACACCAACGGTGGCCTTGTGTGAGACATACACCAACGGTCACCTTGTGTGAGACATACACCAACGGTGGTCTTGTGTGAGACGTACACCAACGGTGGCCTTGTGTGAGACATACACCAACGGTGGTCTTGTGTGAGACGTACACCAACGGTGGCCTTGTGTGAGACGTACACCAACGGTGGCCTTGTGTGAGACGTACACCAACGGTGGTCTTGTGTGAGACATACACCAACGGTCACCTTGTGTGAGACATACACTAACGGTCACCTTGTGTGAGACATACACCAACGGTGGCCTTGTGTGAGACATACACCAACGGTCACCTTGTGTGAGACATACACCAGCTGTCACCTTGTGTGAGACATACACCAACGGTCACCTTGTGTGAGACATACACCAACGGTCACCTTGTGTGAGACATACACCAACGGTCACCTTGTGTGAGACATACACCAGCTGTCACCTTGTGTGAGACATACACCAACGGTCACCTTGTGTGAGACATACACCAACGGTCACCTTGTGTGAGACATACACCAACGGTCACCTTGTGTGAGACATACACCAACGGTCACCTTGTGTGAGACATACACCAGCTGTCACCCTGTGTGAGACATACACCAACGGTCACCTTGTGTGAGACATACACCAACGGTGGCCTTGTGTGAGACATACACCAACGGTGGCCTTGTGTGAGACATACACCAACGGTGGCCTTGTGTGAGACATACACCAACGGTCACCTTGTGTGAGACATACACCAACGGTCCCCTTGTGTGAGACATACACCAACGGTCACCTTGTGTGAGACATACACCAACGGTGGCCTTGTGTGAGACATACACCAACGGTCACCTTGTGTGAGACATACACCAACGGTCCCCTTGTGTGAGACATACACCAACGGTCCCCTTGTGTGAGACATACACCAACGGTCACCTTGTGTGAGACATACACCAACGGTCACCTTGTGTGAGACATACACCAACGGTCACCTTGTGTGAGACATACACCAACCGTCACCTTGTGTGAGACATACACCAACCGTCACCTTGTGTGAGACATACACCAACGGTGGCCTTGTATGAGACATACACCAACGGGAACTGTAGGTAAGCACCACTAGGTAAGTACTATCAGGTAAGCACTGTCAGGTAAGTACTGACAGGTAAGCACTGACAGGTAAGTCCTGACAGGTAAGCTCTGACAGGTAAGCACTGACAGGTAAGCACTGTCAGGTAAGCACTGACAGTTAAGCACTGACAGGTAAGCACTGACAGGTAAGCACTGTCAGGTAAGCACTATCAGGTAAGCACTCTCAGGTAAGCACTCTCAGGTAAGCATTGACAAGTAAGCACTGACAAGTAAGCACTGACAGGTAAGCACTCTCAGGTAAGCACTGACAGGTAAGCACTGTCAGGTAAGCACTCTCAGGTAAGAACTGACAGGTAAGCACTGACAAGTAAGCACTCTCAGGTAAGCACTGACAGGTAAGCACTGACAGGTAAGCACTGACAGGTAAGCACTGACAGGTAAACACTCTCAGGTAAGCACTGACAGGTAAGCACTGACAGGTAAGCTCTGACAGGTAAGCTCTGACAGGTAAGCACTGACAGGTAAGCACTGTCAGGTAAGCACTGACAGTTAAGCACTGACAGGTAAGCACTGACAGGTAAGCACTGTCAGGTAAGCGCTATCAGGTAAGCACTCTCAGGTAAGCATTGACAAATAAGCACTCTCAGGTAAGCACTGACAGGTAAGCGCTGACAGGTAAGCACTGACAGGTAAGCGCCTGTCAGGTAAGCACTGACAGGTAAGCACTCTCAGGTAAGCACTGGCAAGTAAGCACTGACAAGTAAGCACTGACAGGTAAACACTCTCAGGTAAGCACTGACAAGTAAGCACTGACAAGTAAGCACTGACAGGTAAGCACTGACAGGTAAACACTCTCAGGTAAGCACTGACAAGTAAGCACTGACAGGTAAGCACTGACAGGTAAGCACTGATAGGTAAACACGGTTGAGAGGCGGGACCAAAGAGCCAGAGCTCAACCCCCGCAAGCACAACTCGGTGAGTACAACTAGGTGAGTACAGACAGGTAAGCACACTCAGGGAAGCACTCTCAGGTAAGTACTGACAAGTAAGCACCTGTGTGATCTGTGTCAAGAACTTAATGTATATATATATATATATATATATATATATATATATATATATATATATATATATATATAACTGAAAACTCACACCCCAGAAGTGACTCGAACCCATACTCCCACAACTGGTATGTACAGGGACGCCTTAATCCGCTTGACCATCACGACCGGACAAAAGGAAGTGATAGCCGAGGCTATATGAACCACTTCCCCGCCGGCACTCGGATGGTAATCTTGGGCATAGCATTTTATCAAATCACCTCATTCTTTGGGGCACACGTGAGGAACACAAATGCAAACAAGCCTGAATGGTCCCCAGGACTATATACAACTGAAAACTCACACCCCAGAAGTGACTCGAACCCATACTCCCACAACTGGTATGTACAGGGACGCCTTAATCCGCTTGACCATCACGACCGGACAAAAGGAAGTGATAGCCGAGGCTATATGAACCACTTCCCCGCCGGCACTCGGATGGTAATCTTGGGCATAGCATTTTATCAAATCACCTCATTCTTTGGGGCACACGTGAGGAACACAAATGCAAACAAGCCTGAATGGTCCCCAGGACTATATACAACTGAAAACTCACACCCCAGAAGTGACTCGAACCCATACTCCCACAACTGGTATGTACAGGGACGCCTTAATCCGCTTGACCATCACGACCGGACAAAAGGAAGTGATAGCCGAGGCTATATGAACCACTTCCCCGCCGGCACTCGGATGGTAATCTTGGGCATAGCATTTTATCAAATCACCTCATTCTTTGGGGCACACGTGAGGAACACAAATGCAAACAAGCCTGAATGGTCCCCAGGACTATATACAACTGGAAACTCACACCCCAGAAGTGACTCGAACCCATACTCCCACAACTGGTATGTACAGGGACGCCTTAATCCGCTTGACCATCACGACCGGACAAAAGGAAGTGATAGCCGAGGCTATATGAACCACTTCCCCGCCGGCACTCGGATGGTAATCTTGGGCATAGCATTTTATCAAATCACCTCATTCTTTGGGGCACACGTGAGGAACACAAATGCAAACAAGCCTGAATGGTCCCCAGGACTATATACAACTGAAAACTCACACCCCAGAAGTGACTCGAACCCATACTCCCACAACTGGTATGTACAGGGACGCCTTAATCCGCTTGACCATCACGACCGGACAAAAGGAAGTGATAGCCGAGGCTATATGAACCACTTCCCCGCCGGCACTCGGATGGTAATCTTGGGCATAGCATTTTATCAAATCACCTCATTCTTTGGGGCACACGTGAGGAACACAAATGCAAACAAGCCTGAATGGTCCCCAGGACTATATACAACTGAAAACTCACACCCCAGAAGTGACCCGAACCCATACTCCCACAACTGGTATGTACAGGGACGCCTTAATCCGCTTGACCATCACGACCGGACAAAAGGAAGTGATAGCCGAGGCTATATGAACCACTTCCCCGCCGGCACTCGGATGGTAATCTTGGGCATAGCATTTTATCAAATCACCTCATTCTTTGGGGCACACGTGAGGAACACAAATGCAAACAAGCCTGAATGGTCCCCAGGACTATATACAACTGAAAACTCACACCCCAGAAGTGACTCGAACCCATACTCCCACAACTGGTATGTACAGGGACGCCTTAATCCGCTTGACCATCACGACCGGACAAAAGGAAGTGATAGCCGAGGCTATATGAATCACTTCCCCGCCGGCACTCGGATGGTAATCTTGGGCATAGCATTTTATCAAATCACCTCATTCTTTGGGGCACACGTGAGGAACACAAATGCAAACAAGCCTGAATGGTCCCCAGGACTATACACAACTGAAAACTCACACCCAGAAGTGACTCGAACCCATACTCCCACAACTGGTATGTACAGGGACGCCTTAATCCGCTTGACCATCACGACCGGACAAAAGGAAGTGATAGCCGAGGCTATATGAACCACTTCCCCGCCGGCACTCGGATGGTAATCCGAGTGGTTCATATAGCCTCGGCTATCACTTCCTTTTGTCCGGTCGTGATGGTCAAGCGGATTAAGGCGTCCCTGTACATACCAGTTGTGGGAGTATGGGTTCGAGTCACTTCTGGGGTGTGAGTTTTCAGTTGTATATAGTCCTGGGGACCATTCAGGCTTGTTTGCATTTGTGTTCCTCACGTGTGCCCCAAAGAATGAGGTGATTTGATAAAATGCTATGCCCAAGATTACCATCCGAGTGCCGGCGGGGAAGTGGTTCATATAGCCTCGGCTATCAGTTCCTTTTGTCCGGTCGTGATGGTCAAGCGGATTAAGGCGTCCCTGTACATACCAGTTGTGGGAGTATGGGTTCGAGTCACTTCTGGGGTGTGAGTTTTCAGTTGTATATAGTCCTGGGGACCATTCAGGCTTGTTTGCATATATATATATATATATATATATATATATATATATATATATATATATATATATATATATATATATATATATATATATATATATATATAAAGAAAATGTACATTGGGTTTATGAAAGTAAATAGTATTGATGTTTCTACATTGTTGTAAAGTCACTAACGCGGAGAGCGTTTCGGGCAGATCTTTAATCTTAAAGATAATTAAGTTTGTATTTGTCGCAAAGTTTTAAGAATATTATTACACACATTGTAAAAAACATAACTATGATATAAGTTATGTTCAACCTAACAACTATAATATAAGTTATGTTCAACCTAACAACTATGATATAAGTTATGTTCAACCTAACAACTATGATATAAGTTATGTTCAACCTAACTACTATGATATAAGTTATGTTCAACCTAACAACTATGATATAAGTTATGTTCAACCTAACAACTATGATATAAGTTATGTTCAACCTAACAACTGTGATATAAGTTATGTTCAACCTAACAACTATGATATAAGTTATGTTCAACCTAACAACTATGATATAAGTTATGTTCAACCTAACAACTATGATATAAGTTATGTTCAACCTAACAACTATGATATAAGTTATGTTCAACCTAACTACTATGATATAAGTTATGTTCAACCTAACAACTATGATATAAGTTATGTTCAACCTAACAACAATGATATAAGTTATGTTCAACCTAACAACAATGATATAAGTTATGTTCAACCTAACAACTATGATATAAGTTATGTTCAACCTAACAACTATGATATAAGTTATGTTCAACCTAACAACTATGATATAAGTTATTAGCAGTGATTACAATGGTGAAGGTGAATGTCTTAAGCATTGGTGGAGGTGGGTAGCACAAGATACAGGGCGAGTTTAAAGCTCTAGGTAGGAAACTACGAGGATGAAACTATGTACTTTTTGCTTTTACTTTTGAATAAGGCATAGGCTGGACAGCTTTTATTTCGTTGGGGAGTGACTTCCATAGACTAGGTGTTACGGCCTCTTTGGGTCGTAACCGGGTTCTTGATGGATGAACCTAAGTGATAGTATCCGGCCCCAAGTCGGTAGTGGCTTTCATGAAGTAGACTAGGTAATGCAATAAATAAAAAAGGGGGGATTAACACAACTGATTCCTTTATCAATATATTCCCATCACCTTAAATAAAAACATTAAAATAAAATATTACTACACATAGATGTATATACAGGTGTCTCACACTGAGCACTCTACGACGCTAACACAATGCAGCCTTCGTCAATATTCGTGTTTCCACAACACACAGTACCATTCCCAACCTTACTGGCCACAGTGCTGGGAAACACTAGCGAGTCTACCTTTTGCCGTGGCCCAGCCTACCGGCAGTCTCACGAGCGGCCTCTCTGCCCACAACCACTTTCCAGCTAAGTGCTGGCAGAGAACCTCAGCCAAGCGCTGATTGGGGCCTCTACACAGACAAATACAGGGTTATCGCACACATTGCAGAAGCCTCTAGCGACGGGCTAGTAATGCTCCTCGACAGGCACCTCACTGTCGGTCGTCTCTTCCCCGTAGCCAATCCCAGGATACGCTGAATTCTTCCGCTACTACTCTCCTAGCAGAAACTACACTATTCCTGATCGGCGGCGGCTCACTTAGCCTTCAGGCGGGACTAAGTTGGGAGAGTTTAGGCTACCCAGGGCCATCCTCAGTACCACTGCTGCCCCACGTCACCTCTGTGGATACAGACACGTCATCAGTTATAGGTACTGGAGAAACCAGGAAGCAACATACACACTCGGGCATTGACATTTTGCTTGTAGCTCCAACAGATGGCACTGGTCTTGAATCGCCACATCACCAGAGGTCGCTCACTACTACCTCACTTGTTAACAAAGGCAGGAATCTTGAGCCATTTGCAGGAATCAGACTGTCTCCACTAGAAGGCGTCGTCCATATGACAGCAGATACTGTGGGGTTAGAGAGCTGACTCACAGATGGAGCTGACGTCGCTACTCCAGACTCCGACGATGTAGTCGGGTTCATAACACTAGGTCTCTTTATTTGCATAGAGTGTTTACACAGGTTTAGTTATGTTCTATTATTTGTATTAATACTAAGCATTAATACTCTGAGTATATCAATGAGATATTTATTTCTGGTATGGTGATTATGGGTTCTATTACATCTGTCCAGGAAGAGTTTCAGAACTGGGTTTGCATTTAAGAACAAGGTTTTGTACATGTAAATAGGACAAGAGAATGTGTGGATTGAATGAATGTTCAGCATGTTTAGGGATTTAAAAAGAGGGGCTGTGTGTTGTCTGAAAATAGAGTTAGATATTGTTCTGATAGCATTATTTTTTACTGGGTGATGATGGGCTTGAAATAATTTGCAGTAATTTAATCCCATGCACAGATACCGTATGTAAGATAGGGATAGATTATCGAGTAGTATAATTAAAGGAGAACAGAGTGGGAAACATAATATCTTATTTTAGAGAGTAAAGTTTTTGAGCCTTTTTCGGCTATGTGTTGTATGTGGGTGCTGAAGTTGAGTCTCTTATCTATGTATAGGCCAAGGAACTTTCCATAATTTTTATGGCTGATGTTAACTTTGTCTACCTGAAGTTGAATTAGTTTTAATGATTTGCTTCCAAATAAAATGTAGTAAGTATTTTTCAAGTTTAGTGCGAGTTAGTTAGTTAACATCCATGAGTGGACTTTTTTCATTCATTATTTACAACATTATCTAGTGTGTTTGGGTTGGGGTCTGAGTAGAAAAAGATAGTATCGTCAGCAAATAGCATAGGTTTAAGAATGTTAGAGACATTAGGCAAATCATTGGTGTATATAAGAAGTAGGAGAGGTCCTAGAATGCTGCCCTGTGGCACTCCTACAGATAATGATTGAGTGGGGGAGGTTATATCATTGATGGCAACATATTGGTGTCTGTCTCCAAGATAGGAGAATATAGTTCAGGGCAAGACCTCAGATTCCATAATGGAGAAGTTTAAGTAAGAGGTAGTTATAGTTAACAGTACCAAAGGCCTTTCTCAGGTCAATGAAGAACCCAACTGGGAACTCATTTTTGTCAAGGGCTGTGTAGATTATACCAAGCAGATATAATTACTCGTGTTGATTATATCAAGTAGATATAATTCCTCTTGTAGATTATATCAAACAAATATAATTCCAGATATAGAGTTACTCGTGCTTTTTTAGGGATATCAGGTAAAGTATGACATTCTAGAGATTTGTTGAATATCAGAGCTATGGGTGGGGCAAGTGCATGAACGGCACTCGTGTAAACCATAGATGGTATTTCACTATTGTTCCCAGCTTTGATTTTAGTGAGTAAATGATAGACATAACATCTGCCGAGCTGACTGGTAAAAGGAAAAGAGAGTTAGGATAGCTAACGGTAAGATATGTAGTAACATGTGTCTGAGGGATTTTTTTTGGCGAGGTGAGCACCAACAGATGGAAAGAAGCTATTAAATTCAGTTGTCATTTCTAAGTCTGTTGCAGGTGTGTAACCATCCTTGGAGAGTTTTATCTGCGTGTTATGTGATTGTTGTTTTGATCCTTGATTGACTTAATATGCTTTTCATGTTTCCTTTTGCTTCTTTGAATCTACGCCCATAATAGGAATGTTTCGTTCTTCCTGTTATACTAGTAAGCATTAATGAGTATCTCTTAATTAATTAATTTGATTAACTATGTATTTTATAACTAGGCCAATACTATGTTTTTTTCATATTCATGTTTCATGATGATTGCTTTGAGTATGCCACTCGTGAGCAAGGGGTTCTTTAATCTTTTGGCAGTTATTTGCTTGGTGAGGAGAGGACAATGACTGTTGTAGAGGCTATACAGTTTTGGAAAAGAAGGTGTTGACTAATGAATTTATATTCTGTGTATTATTGAATTCAGATTCCAAGTTTACATTGTGAAGTGCATTTGTGAGATTGACTATTGCTGCTTTGCTGTGTAACCTGAGGGTAAGTTTCTTGGTATCCAATGGTGTTATGTCCATGTTTACTAAGAAAATGGTTGGATAGTGGTCAGTTGTTCTGTCAGTGATAATAACAGATGCAAGGGGGGTTATGTTATTCCATAAGTGATCCAAGGTTGTTGCGGATGTTTGAGTGATTCGGGTGGGCCTGGTGATTGTGGGGGTTAGCAATCAGGAGTTCATGCTGTTTAGGAAATTGTCAACATGAGGTCTATATCGTTGACACGCGTCAATATTGAAGTCACTTACTAGAATAACGTGATTTTTGTTGAACTTGTTCTTTATGATTAGATTTCTTAGGTGATCTGAGAATGCAGTTGTATTAGTATTGGGAAACCTATTGATAGCTCCAATTGTCAAGGAGGACTTGAGGGATTTAATCGATAATTGAGCAAAGGTAGATTCACAATAGTCGTCTCTATCACTAATAACACTAGTGAAAATGAAGGTGTTATAGTAATAGATAGCTGTGCCACCTCCTTTTTTATTTGGTCAACAATTGTGAATGGCTTTATAACTGGGTAAGTTGTAAAGTTGGGTATGGTCCTTACTTAGCCATGTGCAGGCGATGAGTCACAATAACGGGGCTAAAGAATGTTGACCAGACAACACACTAGAAGGTGAAAGGACGACGACGTTTCGGTCCGTCCTGGACCATTCTGAAGTTGATTCGAAACGTCGTCGTCCCTTCACCTTCTAGTGTGTGGTCTGGTCAACTTACTTAGCCATGTTTCTGATAAAATAATGAATGATAGTTTAGTACCTAATGCTGAGAGTAGTGCATTTATGTCATCAAAATATTTATCTAGTGATCTAACATTTGGGTTGAATACTAATAGGTTTGTGTTATTTTGGAGTTTGTTTTTTGCAAGAATCCCTGTGTAGTACCTGCAGCAGTGATGATCAATATGATGGTTATTGTAGATTTGTGACAGCAGATTTAGTTCAGGGTCAATATCAGCTTGCATCTAGATACACTGGAGTCAAGATACAATCAAGTAATCTATTACAGAACAGTAAAGTACTAAATCTGCTTTAAATCTACTTTCTATAATTTTTACAAGTACAGTAACAGTAAAAATTTAGATTTATAAACAAGCCATATTAAAAATTCAAATCTATGTCAATAGAATAAAAGTAAGAGCAAAAAACAATACTGTAATTGACAAATGAAGAAATAAACAATATATAACGGTGGGATAAACAAGATAAAAAATATGTAAAATTAATGTGCTTATGATGTACTCACATAGTTGTGCTTATTGGGGTTGAGCTCTGGCTCTTTGGTCCCGCTTAGATTTACCTACATTTATCTATGATTTTAAAATATTACAATTGTCAAATTCAGAACAAGAAACTATTTCCGTAACGACTTACACAAATGGTTTCAATAATGAATGAACTAAACAGGAGTACATTAGTCTAAATCAGACCTTACATCTTGGCTAATAGTGAGTAACATTTAGCTTACAGTTTGAGAGGTGATATATGTTGGGAAAATAAAGCGTAGTTTACCATTAGAGCAGTGAGAAATATTGCCACATTTTATATTACAAATGTAGACGATGAGAATACAATCAGATTCTAGGGCTAACCCAGAGCAAAATCTCTCCCAACACTGTAACATAGATCTGACTTCCATAGCACTCAAGATGCCTGTCAGTTGGCCGTCTCTTTACGACGGAAGTTCCTTCAAAATCTCTGTTATCCAGCTGGGGTCTTCCTGCTTTCTCTGCTGACCAGTCAGTTGCTTTATTCTATAATGTATATCTGCTGCACCATTATATACATCACTTATTCTTAAGTTGTGTTTCCTGGCAATGAAGTTTATATTTCTGGAAAAGTTGGAGTGGCCAGTGACAAGTGAGTGCCTGAAAAAAGAATTGATTGAGTTTGCTGGATTAGTGATTCCCTTCACACAAAAATATATAATTCTTTGTAAACAACTTCTCCATTTGCAGACGATGAATCACAGTAACGGTGCTGAAGACATGATGACCAAACCACACATCAGAAGATGGGAAAACGACGACATTTCGGTTCGTCTTGGACCATTATCAAGTCATGTGTATCAAACACATGACTTGATAATGGTCCAGGACGGACCGAAACGTCGTCGTTTCTCCATCTTCTGATGTGTGGTTTCGTTATCGTAATTTCTTTACGTGTGGGTGTGCACATCATGCCTGATATGAGATAACAATGAGTGCGAGGATGGACACCCAAGATTCGCCTTGAACATTTCCTCCATTCACAATTAAGCATACCAAGATCAGCCTTTTGTTGGTCCTATGATTCACATCTATACAGGCTTAAATATTGAGTGCTAAATAACCTTACTTTTGAAAGATATTAAGATGACCGAATTTACTCCTAATGACATTTGTTCTAACTTTAGGTCGCTAATAGCATAACAAAATTTGAAAAGTTGCCCCTTTGAGGATATAATATGCCACAGATATTTGTCAGTATACTTTACAGAAATCTCTGCTTAGTAAATATAATTTGGGATCAATATAAATTGAATCCAGTGAGTTAAAACAAGCTAGGGCACACTTGGCAGGATTCAACGTTAGGTTGTATTCTGCACTATATCTTTCACATATTCCTATCAAGGCGTCCATAGCATCTTTGGTGGGTGGGAGTAGAACTAGATCATCAGCATAACAGAAACATTGGCCGTAATACTGCCTGTGTGACAGCCAGCTTATGGCTCTTGGGATCAAGATAGACAACAAATGATATAGGACTAAACACTGCACCTTGTTTGACTCCATTTTTAGGAAGAAATATTCATAGAGGACAATACTCCAATTCACAGCTAATATACATACCTCATAAGAAATATATAAATAATCTAGTAATGACAGGGCATACTTCCCTGTTAAGCAATTCTCTAAAAATTTGATGCATGCAACTTTTTCAAAAGCTTTGGAAGCATCAGGAAATAAAGAGAGAACAGAACTACCTTACGAGTTGTAGAACTGAATCGTTTCCGCCACCATGAAACTACAGAGCGTTGTTGAGTCAACCTGTTCTCGCGAGCGTTCCCAACGTCAAGAACTGTCATACTGAAGTGCCTTATCCTAACCTACCAGACGACTCACGAACAGAAAAAGGCATATGATATCAATTGCGTGAGCTGCTACCATTTTCTAATGCGACAATTTTTGGCTTTAGGTAAAGTATACGTCAAAATGCGACGTGCTATTAGGAGGACGCGAGACTGAGCAACCATTTCTGTATGCAAACTGAAGGTCAGAGGCGTCCAGTTGGTCAGCTGGAACGTCAGTAAGTAATCAAATTCTTTGTTTAATTTAGTGTTTAGTGGGGGAGTAAAGTGTTATCACTTTACTCCCCCTGCGGGCACAAAATTGGGACAACTATTTTTCTCTTGAATCTGAGCGAGCGACATATTTTTATGTCTGATGAACAAATATTTCTATAAAATTCAATTCTTATCCGATCGACTTGTGGATAGTATGAAGATGTTTGCCATGAAATATACGTTTTTTAATAGCCACATAGCCTATTTGGGAGAACGGAATTGTCTTGTATCTTCGTGGTAGAACTATTGTATTGTAGACATGGCGAGTGTGGGCGACGAAGTTTCTTTATTTGGTGCCGGTCTAACGCATCCTTGTGTGATATTTTATACATATGTTCTTCTAGAACATTCTATTGCGAACACATTGGTACAAAAATGAAATACGTACGTAGAAAATTAAGGTCAGGACAGTGAAAAGAGTTTACACTTTTCCGGGTTGCCGCTCGATCACCCAAAACACCAGGAGCACTTTGCACTATTTTTGTTGTTGTTTGCCGGGCGCGCTAAAGTGTGTTCATAGTCCGTTTAGGGCAATAGTTCTGTAGTTGTCAGTGGAGGACACAGAAGCTTGACAGTTCTTAGGTATGGTAACAAGTACAGTGTTTATTACAGGTGGTGCTGTACCTGAAGTGTTTATTACAGGTGGTGCTGTACCTGGAGTGTTTATTACAGGTGGTGCTGTACCTGGAGTGTTTATTACAGGTGGTGCTGTACCTGGAGTGTTTATTACAGGTGGTGCTGTACTTGGAGTGTTTATTACAGGTGGTGCTGTACCTGGAGTGTTTATTACAGGTGGTGCTGTACCTGGAGTGTTTATTACAGGTGGTGCTGTACCTGGAAGTGTTTATTACAGGTGGTGCTGTACCTGGAGTGTTTATTACAGGTGGTGCTGTACCTGGAGTGTTTATTACAGGTGGTGCTGTACCTGGAGTGTTTATTACAGGTGGTGCTGTACCAGGAGTGTTTATTACAGGTGGTGATGTACCTGGAGTGTTTATTACAGGTGGTGCTGTACCTGGAGTGTTTATTACAGGTGGTGCTGTACCAGGAGTGTTTATTACAGGTGGTGCTGTACCTGGAAGTGTTTATTACAGGTGGTGCTGTACCTGGAGTGTTTATTACAGGTGGTGCTGTACCTGGAGTGTTTATTACAGGTGGTGCTGTACCAGGAGTGTTTATTACAGGTGGTGCTGTACCTGGAGTGTTTATTACAGGTGGTGCTGTACCAGGAGTGTTTATTACAGGTGGTGCTGTACCTGGAAGTGTTTATTACAGGTGGTGCTGTACCTGGAGTGTTTATTACAGGTGGTGCTGTACCAGGAGTGTTTATTACAGGTGGTGCTGTACCTGGAGTGTTTATTACAGGTGGTGCTGTACCAGGAGTGTTTATTACAGGTGGTGCTGTACCTGGAGTGTTTATTACAGGTGGTGCTGTACCTGGAGTGTTTATTACAGGTGGTGCTGTACCAGGAGTGTTTATTACAGGTGGTGCTGTACCTGGAGTGTTTATTACAGGTGGTGCTGTACCTGGAGTGTTTATTACAGGTGGTGCTGTACCTGGAGTGTTTATTACAGGTGGTGCTGTACCTGGAGTGTTTATTACAGGTGGTGCTGTACCTGGAAGTGTTTATTACAGGTGGTGCTGTACCTGGAGTGTTTATCACAGGTGGTGCTGTACGTGGAAGACAAAAGACTGTAAGACACACAGACAGACAAACAGTTCCAACATTCCATGTTAATGGTTGTTAATCATAACTCTCAATGTTTAGCTTTCATAACCATTACAGGTGTTAGAGTGTGCAGGTGTTTAACATTAGGGGCAGGACGCATACAGGTCTCGCATACAGCTGCAGTTAGGTCACTTTCACTCTCATCTCTCCTATCTCTCCCACTCTTGTACAACCTTAAATATTTCTCTTTGGAAACATGAGATGTATTATTGTACCAGAGACTTCGTCACTATTATTGTACCAGAGACTTCGTCACTATTATTGTACTAGAGGCCTCGTCACCATTATTGTACCAGAGGCCTCGTCCGTGACTTGTCACCATTATTGTACCAGAGGCCTCGTCCATGACTTGTCACCATTATTGTACCAGAGGCCTCGTCCGTGACTTGTCACCATTATTGTACCAGAGGCCTCGTCCATGATTTGTCACCATTATTGTACCAGAGGCCTCGTCCGTGACTTGTCACCATTATTGTACCAGAGGTCTCGTCCATGACTTGTCACCATTATTGTACCAGAGGCCTCGTCCGTGACTTGTCACCATTATTGTACCAGAGGCCTCGTCCATGACTTGTCACCATTATTGTACCAGAGGCCTCGTCCATGACTTGTCACCATTATTGTACCAGAGGCCTCGTCCATGACTTGTCACTATTATTGTACCAGAGGCCTCGTCCGTGACTTGTCACCATTATTGTACCAGAGGCCTCGTCCGTGACTTGTCACTATTATTGTACCAGAGGCCTCGTCCGTGACTTGTCACCATTATTGTACCAGAGGCCTCGTCCATGACTTGTCACCATTTGCGTCAACAGAATGATCCTACCCTTCCTCACCCTGTGGCAGGATGATGACGGGTAGGACCTGTGCCCTGAGGCAGGATGATGACGGGTAGGACCTGTGCCGTGTGGCAGGGTGAGAAAAGGTAGGACCTGTGCCCTGTGGCAGGGTGAGAAAAGGTAGGACCTTTGCCCTGAGGCAGGGTGAGAAAAGGGAGGACCTGTGCCCTGTGGCAGGGTGAGAAAAGGTAGGACCTTTGCCCTGTGGCAGGGTGAGGAGGAGTATAGGACGTTTGATAAACAAAAAATCAAAAGTATGTTTGTAATGGAGGAAAAAATGTGTCATCAGTAAATAAGAGAATTGTATAAACTTTGGTGACGTTCTCACTCTGAAACTGCCAGAGACTCTTTTATGTATGTTATTTGTTGTTGTTATTATTATTGTTATTATTATTATTATTATTATTATTATTATTATTATTATTATTATTATTATTATTATTATTATTATTATTATTATTATTATTATTATTATTATTATTATCATTATTATTATTATTATTATTATTATTATTATTATTATTATTATTATTACTACTGTATATGCTCATTAAAAGTATCTTTGTTTACTTTGCACAATGGGGATGGATTCGGGCATGGAGGGCATTTTCAGTCAGTGTCCTCCGTTATCATTTACAGAATTCCTGTAAATCATAAAGGAGAGCATATATTGAAAATTAATTGGTCTGGTGACTGAGATTAGAAGTGCTGTCAGCATCATGAGACATGACAACAAGTGGCAACAGTGAGTACATTGCCTGTTGTCGTGTGGTTGTTTGGTCATATCCTCCAGCGGCATGAGTAATCTCCTGTGTAGTAGTACACTGGCTCCTGCAGTTTATTATACTTTGTAATGCTGTCTTATTTTTGTATTGTAATGACCCATGTACTCATAGTCTTGTGGCTAAAGCTCTCTCTCTCTCTCTCTCTCTCTCTCTCTCTCTCTCTCTCTCTCTCTCTCTCTCTCTCTCTCTCTCTCTCTCTCTCTCTCTCTCTCTCTCTCTCTCTCTCTCTCTCTCTCTCTCTCTCTCTCTCTCTCTCTCTCTCTCTCTCTCTCTCTCTTTCTCTCTCTCTCTCTCTCTCTCTCTCTCTCTCTCGTTCTCTCGTTCTCTCTCTCTCTCTCTCGTTCTCTCTCACAAGAACATACAGGTACGGTGGGTACAGTTACAACACACAAGAACATACAGGTACGGTGGGTACAGTTACAACACACAAGAACATACAGGTACGGGATACAGTCACAACACACAAGAACATACAGGTACGGTGGATACAGTCACAACACACAAGAACATACAGGTACGGTGGATACAGTCACAACACACAAGAACATACAGGTACGGTGGATACAGTCACAACACACAAGAACATACAGGTACGGTGGATACAGTCACAACACACAAGAACATACAGGTACGGTGGATACAGTCACAACACACAAGAACATACAGGTACGGTGGATACAGTCACAACACACAAGAACATACAGGTACGGTGGGTACAGTCACAACACACAAGAACATACAGGTACGGTGTATGTTCTTGTACGGAAGGTACGGAACATACAGATAATACCACCAATGGCGGTAAACTCCGCCAGCTGACCTCGATAGCAGCCCAGGCAGAACTACCGGAAGAGGACCAGTAACACCGACTACGACGACCAACACCTCCAACAGCCCAGCAGACAACAACAGCCTCAATAGCCCAGCAGACAACAACAGCCTCAACAGCCCAGCAGACAACAACAGCCTCAACAGCCCAGCAGACAACAACAGCCTCAACAGCCGATCAGACAACAACAGCCTCAACAGCCGAGCAGACAACAACAGCCTCAACAGCCGAGCAGACAACAACAGCCTCAACAGCCGAGCAGACAACAACAGCCTCAACAGCCGAGCAGACAACAACAGCCTCAACAGACGAGCAGACAACAACAGCCCCAACAGCCGAGCAGACAACAACACCTCCAACAGCCCAGCAGACAACAACAGCCTCAACAGCCGAGCAGACAACAACAGCCGAGCAGACAACAACAGCCTCAACAGCCCAGCAGACAACAACAGCCTCAACAGCCGAGCAGACAACAACAGCCTCAACAGCCGAGCAGACAACAACAGCCTCAACAGCCGAGCAGACAACAACAGCCTCAACAGCCGAGCAGACAACAACAGCCTCAACAGACGAGCAGACAACAACAGCCCCAACAGCCGAGCAGACAACAACACCTCCAACAGCCCAGCAGACAACAACAGCCTCAACAGCCGAGCAGACAACAACAGCCTCAACAGCCCAGCAGACAACAACAGCCTCAACAGACCAGCAGACAACAACAGCCTCAACAGCCGAGCAGACAACAACAGCCTCAACAGCCCAGCAGACAACAACAGCCTCAACAGCCGAGCAGACAACAACAGCCTCAACCGCCGAGCAGACAACAACAGCCTCAACAGCCCAGCAGACAACAACAGCCTCAACAGACCAGCAGACAACAACAGCCTCAACAGCCGAGCAGACAACAACAGCCTCAACAGCCGAGCAGACAACAACAGCCTCAACAGCCGAGCAGACAACAACACCCTCAACAGACCAGCAGACAACAACAGCCTCAACAGCCGAGCAGACAACAACAGCCCCAACAGCCGAGCAGACAACAACACCTCTAACAGCCCAGCAGACAACAACAGCCTCAACAGCCGAGCAGACAACAACAGCCTCAACAGCCCAGCAGACAACAACAGCCTCAACAGACCAGCAGACAACAACAGCCTCAACAGCCGAGCAGACAACAACAGCCTCAACCGCCGAGCAGACAACAACAGCCTCAACAGCCCAGCAGACAACAACAGCCTCAACAGACCAGCAGACAACAACAGCCTCAACAGCCGAGCAGACAACAACAGCTTCAACAGCCGAGCAGACAACAACAGCCTCAACAGCCGAGCAGACAACAACAGCCTCAACAGACCAGCAGACAACAACAGCCTCAACAGCCGAGCAGACAACAACAGCCTCAACAGCCGAGCAGACAACAACAGCCCCAACAGACCAGCAGACAACAACAGCCTCAACAACCGAGCAGACAACAACAGCCTCAACAGCCGAGCAGACAACAACAGCTTCAACAGCCGAGCAGACAACAACAGCCTCAACAGCCGAGCAGACAACAACAGCCTCAACAGCCGAGCAGACAACAACAGCTCCAACAGTCAACAGACTAAGAGAGACCCCTGGAGAACCAGGGGAAGGAATAGTGACAACAACAGACTGAGAGAGACCCCTGGAGAACCAGGGGGAGGAATAGTGACAACAACAGACGGAGAGACCCCTGGAGAACCAGGGGGAGGAATAGTGACAACAACAGACTGAGAGAGACCCCTGGAGAACCAGGGGAAGGAATAGTGACAACAACAGACTGAGAGAGACCCCTGGAGAACCAGGGGAGGAATAGTGACAACAACAGACTGAGAGAAACCCCTGGAGAACCAGGGGGAGGAATAGTGACAACAACAGACGGAGAGACCCCTGGAGAACCAGGGGGAGGAATAGTGACAACAACAGACTGAGAGAGACCCCTGGAGAACCAGGGGAGGAATAGTGACAACAACAGACTGAGAGAGACCCCTGGAGAACCAGGGGGAGGAATAGTGACAACAACAGACTGAGAGAGACCCCTGGAGAACCAGGGGGAGGAATAGTGACAACAACAGACTGAGAGAGACCCCTGGAGAACCAGGGGGAGGAATAGTGACAACAACAGACTGAGAGAGACCCCTGGAGTACCAGGGGAAGGAATAGTGACAACAACAGACTGAGAGAGACCCCTGGAGTACCAGGGGAAGGAATAGTGACAACAACAGACGGAGAGAGACCCCTGGAGTACCAGGGGGGGAATAGCGCCAACCACAGAGAAGGTAACAGGTACCAACATCTTAACCTTTTTTATCAGATCCAAAAACAGAGATTGGAGTAGGAACAGAAACTTAGACGATCCAGAGGACCACTGGCGTCCAGACGACGACGACGACGCTGGAGGAGGACGGAGTACCAACCCCAGAGATAGTAACCAGCCGCCAAGAGGAGACGACCCGACGGGAGGACGACCTGCCGAGACGGCGACGGTGTAACAGTGCAAGTATTTTGCACTCTTTCATGTATAATTGTGAGTTGTAATTGTGTGCGTGTGTGTGTGTGTGTGTGTGTGTGCGTGCGTGTGAGTGTGTGTTGGTGAGGAGGCTGCGGCAGTGGAGGAGTGGACCGGCCTGGCTAGTCCTATTGAACAAAGAAGCCCTGTTCTGGCTTGCGAGAGTACCCACCCTGGCTCGGCCAGAGAGATGGGTGGTAGTTTTCAGTTAGCGACCGCATTACAGAGAGAGAAGGTGACCAGCCAGTCTTCCTCACCCTGACGGGTGACACTCCAGGCACCCTCAGGGTGTATCCGTCTGAGTTGTGAGGTAAGAGTGTCAGTAATGCATTGTCTTGATTGGGTGTCTTAGTGGTGACGAGCTAGTGGAGTCTGAACTATTTAGCCATGTATGGTGTGGGCGTGTATGGAGTGGGTGATCCCCACCCCCTTTTTAATTTGGTCAATATTGTGTTAAATAATAGAATGTCAAAGGATTAAACATCAATTGCTGAAAATGAAATAATTTGGTAATAAACATCTATGTGTAGAATAACAAACTTGACTTTTGTTCAGTCCTCTTTTTGAATCAATGTCCACTCAAGTAAGAGTTAAGGCTAGAGAGACATCTTGATGAACACGTGAGAGATAACTAAATTAAGCAGTGTTCCTGTCGCATTGTTTAAGTGGAAGTGAATTTAGATTCAATGACAGATAGTGGCAGCAAACATCAGAACATCTTAGAATAATAACATCATTCATAGAGTATAGAATAAAAAATCAGTCTACTCTCCCCTTTCTTCTTATTCCTCCTGCATCACTCTACTCCTCCTCCTTCATTCTCTCCCTCCTGCCTCCCCTCTTCCCGTTCGCTTCCCGTTTTCTATTCTCTCTCGCCTCTTCCCCATGTTCTATCTACCCATCCCCTCTCTTCTCTTCCCTCCTCTCTCCTTCTTCCTCTTTACTTTGTTTTTGATTTTCTACACAAGCCAACCCCCCCCCCCCCCCGTTACAATGGTGCCAGCGGTTTAGGATATTAATTATCCTCGACTCACGTGTCTTGAGCTCGGACCTGCTACTAGTAGAGAAACTTAGTGACTAGAAAATTGGCGATTTTCGCGATTTTAATTTGGCGATTTTTATATTGGCGATTTTCATTTTAATTCGCGAGTTTGGCAATTTTGTTAACATCACGCGTGCCATACATTAAAATGTAGAGTAATTTTCATTGAAATTAAAGAATCATTATAAGTTTTTGTTAAACTTTGTGGTAATTTACATACGGGAAACTAGTTGAAAGTTTGGGGTATGCGCTTCGCTCTGAAATCTATGGACAGAAATTAGTTCTCGTTTCTCTTCATAGCTTCCAGGGGTGTACAACCCAGTTATAGGTTGTACAGCAATCTGTTCGGCAGGTTGTCTGGGAAATTATCAGTGGAGGACGCTTACTGATACATTTCTGAGGTACATGGAGTTGCCTCGAGTTCTAGATCTTAACGATAAGGCCGCAGACGGTGCTCCGTCACCTAGAGTGTAGCTGAGTTATCATCATAGAGGGGGTCATGTTGGCAGCGAGACTGACCTCAAACATTCTGGTCGTGAATTGTGTCTTAGGAAGGACGGCTGCTAGTGTTGGATGTTTTTCCCCAAGGGCGGGTCAGACGTAGTTAACAGGCGTAGCTTACCGAGGAACAATCGTAGTTTTAATCACCACGAGAGTTAATCTTAAAGTGAATTAGAATAGTCCCTAGATTAACTATCTAGCATTAGAAACCTAGAAATTAAATGTCAGGTTAAGCTTTTACATAGTGTAAGGGATTTATTGTGTATTTTGTTAAATGTGGGAGAAGTTCAGAGCTAGAGGTGTAGCTTTTGTGGAGTTAATTTTCATTATGTTAGGTTTAAAGATCAGTCAGTCCAGTGCTCGACTATACTTGGCTTGGGGAAGACTATACTCGTGTTAGCACATTTAACTATTGACACCTGGTCCTGGACAGCATACTGTGGCTCTTACACTCTGTTCTCAGGTTGGAGTGGAGGAGTTATGGTTGAAGACTCCCAGGGGAGGAGGAGAGTGTTGACTACCAACAACCTCCGCGACCACCAGGGCGGAGCAGTACTCTCTCTCAAGGTCATCCCTCATGCAGACGTCCACCGACCAGCTGTGGACCCGTGGTGGGGCACTACAGGTCCAGACGGACCCCGGGACGACCCTCGGGTCGTTCCCCACACAGAGGCTTCAAGAGTGACACCTTCAGTCACGCCTCAAGTACGACCCCAGTCTGCACTCTTGGAGGATGACCCTCTCAGGCTGTCCTCAGTAGACCCCAATATCACCGGGGTACCCAAAATTGGACCCCAGATGACGATGTCCCACTATCATCAGGACCCCAGCGGTTCCCAGGTTGTCCTGTCGATGACACCACTGGTTGCGGAAGAACAACGACCCCAGTCCGGTCCATTATCATCGGTCCATCAACAACGGACCCCAGTGGACCCCATGTTGCCTGTCATCATCGCACGCCAACCTCCAGTGGACCCCAAGCTGACTACGGTGGACTCTGGTTGTCTGTTACTATTAAGACGACCCCAGTGGACCCCTTGTTGCCGGTTCCCAACTTTAGGCGACCCCATTGGACCCCAGTGTGGTCCCCAGGTTGTCCTGTCGACGACCCCACTGGATGAACGAGAAAGAAGGAAGAAGAAAGAAGGAAGAAGAAAGAAGAGAGAAAGAAGAAGAAAGAAGAGAGAAGAAAGAAGAGAGAAGAAAGAAGAGAGAAGAAAGAAGAAGGAAGAAAGAAGAAGATGCATGGGCCACCGTGTACTACCAGCCTGTGACGGTTGGCGCCCGGCCCCTAGTGATGGTCATTGGTCACTAGCGGGGCCCAAGAAGATGCTCACACTTGGCACTTAGTCTGGTGCTTGGTGTTGGGGGCACTACACGCAAGGACGCTGTGTCAAGACCAGCCCGGTTGCCTTCATTGGCTGCCACTTGCTGGCAGATACAACATCTTGTGGCCGTGTGTGAGGCAGCGTGACAGTACAGACCGAAGACTCCGTCGAGGGATGTGGGCAGAAGGACGTCGCTGGAAGAGCAGCGCGGGTCTGTAGTTTGGGAGTGAAAATTGCCGCCCCAATGGTCGCGCCAGGACCCCAAAAACGCTGGCCAGTAGATGCTCGGCGTGGGCTGACCCTGACGTGACGGGGGCTGCCGAGTAAGCGGTATAGTGCACCTAGTAGGCTCTTGGCTCTGGCCCCGGTTAACAGCGTTGTTGTGGCGCCTGAAGGAGCAGCATCCGGAAACTGATGAATCGGGAAGCATTGTTACGACCTTCATTCCTGCCTGCAAATCGTGTCTCCCAGTGCCACATCTTCAGAGACTTTTACAAGACATTTTAGTCTACTGAAAAATATTGAAAAAAAAAAATATTTGTTTAAAAGAATAGACCCAGTGAAAATTTATACTGAAATATTTTAGCTAGGATTTTGTAATTATTTTTTTTCTTAGGATGTATTTTCTTGTATTTTTTTATGCACCTTGTTGATATGTTTTTTTTTTTTATGTCTCCACTAAATGAAGTTTTCGAGTGTGATTCAATCTTGAGTGGATCCCACTACAAAAAGCTTCATTTTGGGGGAGATAGGGGGATATGTAACAGTGCAAGTATTTTGCACTCTTTCATGTATAATTGTGAAGTATAATTGTGAGTTGTACTTGTGTGTGTGTGTGTGTGTGTGTGCGTGTGGGTGTGTTGGTGAGGAGGCTGCGGTAGTGGAGGAGTGGGCTGGCTTGTGCTGAGTCCTATTGAACAAAGAGGTGCCTTGTGTACTGCAGGACCCGCCTGGGCCCTATAAGGGTTAGTTTTGTTTCTCGGGCCTTATTTGGGCATGAGGAAGAGAGTACACAGCTTTCCCCACGTTGGGGAGGGCCAAGAAATTCAGTTAGCGACCACCTTACAGAGAGAGAAGGTGACCAGCCAGTCTTCCTCACCCTGACGGGTGACACTCCAGGCACCCTCAGGGTGTATCCGTCTGAGTTGTGAGGTAAGAGTGTCAGTAATGCATTGTCTTGATTGGGTGTCTTAGTGGTGACGAGCTGAACCATTTAGCCATGTATGGTGTGGGCGTGTATGGAGTGGGTGATTCTCCCCCCCCCCTTTAATTTGGTCAATATTGTGTTAAATAGTAGGATGTCAAAGTGTTAATTGGAATAATTTGAGAAAGTTTGGATTCAATAAATATCTGTGTAGAATAACAAACTTGACTTTTGTTTAGTCCTCTTTTGAATCAATGTCCACTCAAGTAAAAGAGATATCTAGATGAACACGTGAGAGATAACTAAATTAAGCAGTGTTCCTGTCGCATTGTTTAAGTGGAAGTGAATTTAGATTCAATGACAGATGGTGGCAGCAAACATCAGAACATCTTAGAATAACATCATAGATAGATCATAGATAGAATAAAAAATCAGTCTACTCCCCCTACTCTACTTATTCCTCCTACATCACTCTACTCCTCCTCCTTCATTCCCTCCCGGCAATGTGATGTTATAGTGGCCAGAATACGCCTGGGATATAGACGTATCTGGCAGCTTTCTCAAAACCCAAATGTCGAGTACACAATGTGTCAACTTTGTGAAAGAGAAAACATGCACTCTCTTGAACATTATATTGTAGAATGTCCCATACTGACTGACTTTCGCCCTCCTGGGATAAGGTATGCTGAACTCTGTAGTTACTATATGAGTACTGGAACACTTGATGATATATTGGACTTGTATCCAAAATTGACCATGTAATGTATCAATCATACAATGTATGTATGTGATGTAACTATATAACCTGAGCTTGTAAAAGCACCTTCATCACCTTCAGTGATTAAGTGCTTAATTGCACACTAGTTTCTTTATCAGCTACCTCACCCTGTCAGGGTAAATGAGACAAATGTATGTGAATGCATGTATGTGTGTATATATGTATGTGTATGTGTGTGTGTGTATGTATATGTATGGGTATAAAGCAAATATGGAAGCTGATCAGAATTACATTTCACCTTTGTGAATGTACATTAATGACACTATGTAAAAGACACATCTAACACTTTATGTAGGGCATACGTAAATCTGTGTATCTTTGTATTTACGTATGTAGGTTAGCTTAGCATTTTAAAAGCACCGAATCACCTTCTGTGGTTGAGTGTTCAATAAACCCTTGAACTGTATGTTTAACACTTCTCTAACCCTGTCCATGGAGGACAGAAGAAGAAAATGTATATATGCTGGTTAGCATTGTAAATGTGTGGCCACGTCTGTGGTAGAAAATAATAAAAAAAAAAAAAAAAAAAAAAAAAAAAAAAAAAATCTCTCCCTCCTGCCTCCCCTCTTCCCGTTCGCTCCCCGTTTTCTATTCCCGCTCGCTTCTCTCTCTACCTCAGTTCCCGCCGCACCTCCCCCGTGTTCTATCCACCTATCCCTCCTCCTCTTTTCTCCTCTCTCCTGCTTCCTTTACTTTGTTCTGATTTACTACTCAATTATAACAATCCCCCCCCGTTACACAGTGGTGTCTCCTCAGAGGAGACAATGTGGGCCCTGTGACAGTGGTGTCTCCTCAGAGGAGACAATGTGGCCCCTGTGACAGTGGTGTCTCCTCAGAGGAGACAATGTGGCCCCTGTGACAGTGGTGTCTCCTCAGAGGAGACAATGTGGGCCCTGTGACAGTGGTGTCTCCTCAGAGGAGACAATGTGGGCCCCTGTGACAGTGGTGTCTCCTCAGAGGAGACAATGTGGGCCCCTGTGACAGTGGTGTCTCCTCAGAGGAGACAATGTGGGCCTTGTGACAGTGGTGTCTCCTCAGAGGAGACAATGTGGGCCCTGTGACAGTGGTGTCTCCTCAGAGGAGACAATGTGGCCCCTGTGACAGTGGTGTCTCCTCAGAGGAGACAATGTGGCCCCTGTGACAGTGGTGTCTCCTCAGAGGAGACAATGTGGCCCCTGTGACAGTGGTGTCTCCTCAGAGGAGACAATGTGGCCCCTGTGACAGTGGTGTCTCCTCAGAGGAGACAATGTGGCCCCTGTGACAGTGGTGTCTCCTCAGAGGAGACAATGTGGCCCCTGTGACAGTGGTGTCTCCTCAGAGGAGACAATGTGGGCCCTGTAACAGTGGTGTCTCCTCAGAGGAGACAATGTGGGCCTTGTGACATTGGTGTCTCCTCAGAGGAGACAATGTGGCCCCTGTGACAGTGGTGTCTCCTCAGAGGAGACAATGTGGCCCCTGTGACAGTGGTGTCTCCTCAGAGGAGACAATGTGGCCCCTGTGACAGTGGTGTCTCCTCAGAGGAGACAATGTGGCCCCTGTGACAGTGGTGTCTCCTCAGAGGAGACAATGTGGGCCCTGTGACAGTGGTGTCTCCTCAGAGGAGACAATGTGGCCCCTGTGACAGTGGTGTCTCCTCAGAGGAGACAATGTGGCCCCTGTGACAGTGGTGTCTCCTCAGAGGAGACAATGTGGCCCCTGTGACAGTGGTGTCTCCTCAGAGGAGACAATGGGGCCCCTGTGACAGTGGTGTCTCCTCAGAGGAGACAATGTGGGCCCTGTGACAGTGGTGTCTCCTCAGGGGAGACAATGTGGCCCCTGTGACAGTGGTGTCTCCTCAGAGGAGACAATGTGGCCCCTGTGACAGTGGTGTCTCCTTAGAGGAGACAATGTGGGCCCTGTGACAGTGGTGTCTCCTCAGAGGAGACAATGTGGCCCCTGTGACAGTGGTGTCTCCTCAGAGGAGACAATGTGGGCCCTGTGACAGTGGTGTCTCCTCAGAGGAGACAATGTGGGCCCTGTGACAGTGGTGTCTCCTCAGAGGAGACAATGTGGGCCCTGTGACAGTGGTGTCTCCTCAGAGGAGACAATGTGGGCCCTGTGACAGTGGTGTCTCCTCAGAGGAGACAATGTGGGCCTTGTGACAGTGGTGTCTCCTCAGAGGAGACAATGTGGGCCCTGTGACAGTGGTGTCTCCTCAGAGGAGACAATGTGGGCCCTGTGACAGTGGTGTCTCCTCAGAGGAGACAATGTGGGCCTTGTGACAGTGGTGTCTCCTCAGAGGAGACAATGTGGCCCCTGTGACAGTGGTGTCTCCTCAGAGGAGACAATGTGGGCCCTGTGACAGTGGTGTCTCCTCAGAGGAGACAATGTAGGCCCTGTGACAGTGGTGTCTCCTCAGAGGAGACAATGTGAGCCCTGTGACAGTGGTGTCTCCTCAGAGGAGACAATGTGGGCCCTGTGACAGTGGTGTCTCCTCAGAGGAGACAATGTGGGCCCCTGTGACAGTGGTGTCTCCTCAGAGGAGACAATGTGGGCCCTGTGACAGTGGTGTCTCCTCAGAGGAGACAATGTGGGCCCTGTGACAGTGGTGTGTTTGTATCATCAGCGGTGTTGTGGCTGATAGTGAGAGAGACGCTGCTCGTCACCGCAGGCGTCACCAGGATGCCCATCCTCCCTACCCTTTACCCCTTTCCTAACTTTTCATCGCGTTCCCTTCTCCTTCATCCCCTTCCTTACTCTTCACCACCTTCACTACCCTTCACCACCTACCCTACCCTTCACCACCTTCCCGACCCTAAACTATCTACCCTACCCTTCACCACCTTCCCTTCCCTTCCCTTCACCGCCTTCCCTACCCTTCATCACCTTCCCTTCCCTTCACCACCATCCCTTCTCTTCACCACCTTCCCTACACTTCATCACCTTCCCTACCATTCACCACCTGCCCTAGCCTTCACTATCTTCCCTATCCTTCACCACCTTCCCTACCCTTCACATCCTTCCCGATCCTTCACCACCTTCCCTACCCTTCACCACCTTCCCTACCCTTCACCACCTTCCCTACCCTTCACACCTTCCCTACCCTTCACCACCTTCCCTACCCTATCAACACCTTCCCTTCCCTTCAACACCTTCCCTACCCTAACCTTCACCACCTTCCCTACCCTTCACCACCTTCCCTACCCTTCACCACCTTCTCTACCCTTCAACACCTTCCCTATCCTTCACCACCTTCCCTACCCTTCACCACCTTCCCTACTCATCAACACCTTCCCTACCCATCAACACCTTCTCTACCCTTCACCACCTTCCCTACTCATCAACACCTTCCCTACCCATCAACACCTTCTTTACCCTTCACCACCTTCCCTACCCTTCACCACCTTCCCAACCCTTCACCACCTTCCTTACCCTTCACCACCTTCCCTACCCTTCACCACCTTCCCTACTTTTCACCACCTTCCCAACCCTTCACCACCTTCCCTACCCTTCACCACCTTCCCTACCCTTCACCACCTTCCCTACCCTTCGCCACCTTCCCTACCCTTCACCACCTTCCCTACCCTTCACCACCTTCCCTACCCTTCAACACCTTCCCTACCCATCAACACCTTCCCAACCCTTCGCCACCTTCCCTACCCTTCACCACCTTCCCAACCCTTCACACCCTTCCCTATCCTTCATCACCTTCCCTACCCTTCACCACCTGCCCTACCCTTCACCACCTTCCCTACCCTTCACCACCTTCCCTACCCTTCACCACCTTCCCTACCCTTCACCACCTTCCCTACCCTTCACCACCTTGCCTACCCTTCACCACCTTCCCTACCCTTCAACACCTTCCCTATCCTTCACCACCTTCTCTACCCTTCACCACCTTCCCTACCCTTCACCACCTTCCCTACCCTTCAACACCTTCCCTACCCATCAACACCTTCTCTACCCATCAACACCTTCCCTACCCCTTCACCACCTTCCCTACTCATCAACACCTTCCCTACCCTTCGCCACCTTCCCTACCCTTCACCACCTTCCCAACCCTTCACACCCTTCCCTATCCTTCATCACCTTCCCTACCCTTCACCACCTGCCCTACCCTTCACCACCTTCCCTACCCTTCACCACCTTCCCTACCCTTCACCACCTTCCCTACCCTTCACCACCTTCCCTACCCTTCACCACCTTCCCTACCCTTCACCACCTTCCCTACCCTTCACCACCTTCCCTACCCATCAACACCTTCCCTACCCTTCACCACCTTCCCCACTCTTCAACACCTTCCCTACCCTTCACCACCTTCCCTACCCATCAACACCTTCCCTACCCTTCACCACCTTCCCCACTCTTCAACACCTTCCCTACCCTTCACCACCTTCCCTACCCTTCACCACCTTCCCTACCCTTCAACACCTTCCCTACCCATCAACACCTTCCCTACCCATCAACACCTTCCCTACCCATCAACACCTTCCCTATCCTTCACCACCTGCCCTACCCTTCACCACCTTCCCAACCCTTCCCTACCCTTCACCACCTTCCCTACCCTTCACCACGTTCCTTACCCATCAACACCTTCCCTACCCCTCACCACCTTCCCTACCCATCAACACCTTCCCTACCCTTCACCACCTTCCCTACCCTTCACCACCTTCCCTACATATCACCACCTTCCCTACCCTTCAACACCTTCCCTACCCCTTCACCACCTTCCCTACCCTTCACCACCTTCCCTACCCATCAACACCTTCCCTACCCTTCGCCACCTTCCCTACCCTTCACCACCTTCCTAACCCTTCACACCCTTCCCTATCCTTCATCACCTTCCCTACCCTTCACCACCTGCCCTACCCTTCACCACCTTCCCTACCCTTCACCACCTTCCCTACCCTTCACCACCTTCCCTACCCTTCACCACCTTCCCTACCCTTCACCACCTTCCCTACCCTTCACCACCTTCCCTACCCATCAACACCTTCCCTACCCTTCACCACCTTCCCCACCTTCCCTACCCTTCACCACCTGCCCTATCCTTCATCACCTTCCCTACCCTTCACCACCTTCCCTACCCTTCAACACCTTCCCTACCCATCAACACCTTCCCTACCCATCAACACCTTCCCTACCCATCAACACCTTCCCTATCCTTCACCACCTGCCCTACCCTTCACCACCTTCCCAACCCTTCCGTACCCTTCACCACCTTCCCTACCCTTCACCACGTTCCCAACCCATCAACACCTTCCCTACCCCTCACCACCTTCCCTACCCATCAAAACCTTCCCTACCCTTCACCACCTTCCCTACCCTTCACCACCTTCCCTATTCATCAACACCTTCCCTACCCTTCACCACCTTGCCTACCCTTCACCACCTTCCCCACCCTTCACCACCTTCCCTACCATTCACCACCTTCCCTACCCTTCACCACCTTCCCTACCCTTCACCACCTTCCCTACCCTTCACCACCTTCCCTACCCTTCACCACCTTCCCTACCCTTCATCACCTTCCCTACCCTTCACCACCTTCCCTACCCTTCACCACCTTCCCTACCCTTCACCACCTTCCCTACCCTTCACCACCTTCCCTACCCTTCACCACCTTCCCTACCCTTCACCACCTTCCCTACCCTTCACCACCTTCCCTACCCTTCACCACCTTCCCTACCCTTCACCACCTTCCCTACCCTTCACCACCTTCCCTACCCTTCACCACCTTCCCTACCCTTCACCACCTTCCCTACTCTTCACCACCTTCCCCACCCTTCACTACTTTCCCTACCCTTCACCACCTTCACTACCCTTCACAACTTTCCCTACCCTTTGCCACCTTCCCTACCCTTCACCACCTTCCCTACCCATCACCACCTTCACTACCCATCACCACCTTCACTATCCTTCACCACCTTCCCTCCCCTTCACCACCTTCCCTACCCTTCACCACCTTCCCTACCCTTCACCACCTTCCCTACCCTTCACCACCTCCCCTACCCTTCACCACCTTCCCTACCCTTCACCACCTTCCCTACCCTTCAACACTTTCCCTACCCTCCACCACCTTCCCTACCCTTCACCACCTTCCCTACCCTTCACCATCTTCCCTACCCTTCAACACCTTCCCTATCCTTCACCACCTTCCCTACCCTTTACCACCTTCCCTACCCTTCACCACCTTCCCTACCCTTCACCACCTTCCTTACCCTTCACCACCTTCCCTACCCTTCACCACCTTCCCTACCCTTCACCACCTTCCCTACCCTTCACCACCTTCCCTACCCTTCACCACCTTCCCTACCCTTCACCACCTACCCTACCCTTCACCACCTCCCTACCCTTCACCACCTTCCCTACCCTTCACCACCTTCCCTACCCTTCACCACCTTCCCTACCCTTCACCACCTTCCCTACCCTTCACCACCTCCCTACCCTTCACCACCTTCCCTACCCTTCACCACCTTCCCTACCCTTCACCACCTTCCCTACCCTTCACCACCTCCCTACCCTTCACCACCTTCCCTACCCTTCACCACCTTCCCTACCCTTCACCACCTTCCCTACCCTTCACCACCTTCCCTACCCTTCACCACCTCCCTACCCTTCACCACCTTCCCTACCCTTCACCACCTTCCCTACTCTTCACCACCTTCCCTACCCTTCACCACCTCCCTACCCTTCACCACCTTCCCTACCCTTCACCACCTTCCCTACCCTTCACCACCTTCCCTACCCTTCACCACCTTCCCTACCCTTCACCACCTCCCTACCCTTCACCACCTTCCCTACCCTTCACCACCTTCCCTACCCTTCACCACCTCCCCTACCCTTCACCACCTTCCCTACCCTTCACCACCTTCCCTACCCTTCACCACCTTCCCTACCCTTCACCACCTTCCCTACCCTTCACCACCTTCCCTACCCTTCACCACCTCCCTACCCTTCACCACCTTCCCTACCCTTCACCACCTTCCCTACCCTTCACCACCTTCCCTACCCTTCACCACCTTCCCTACCCTTCACCACCTTCCCTACCCTTCACCACCTTCCCTACCCTTCACCACCTCCCTACCCTTCACCACCTTCCCTACCCTTCACCACCTTCCCTACCCTTCACCACCTCCCCTACCCTTCACCACCTCCCTACCCTTCACCACCTTCCCTACCCTTCACCACCTTCCCTACCCTTCACCACCTTCCCTACCCTTCACCACCTTCCCTACCCTTCACCACCTTCCCTACCCTTCACCACCTTCCCTACCCTTCACCACCTTCCCTACCCTTCACCACCTTCCCTACCCTTCACCACCTTCCCTACCCTTCACCCAACCCGTTCTCGTTATAGCACGTCACATTCTGACGTATACTTTACCTAAGGACAAAAACTGATGTACAAGAAGATTGTTGCGGCTCGCGAAACTGAGGTGATGTCCCGTTTTCTGTTCTTGGTGATGTTTGGTGAGATGTGGATGTGAGTGTTGGCGGCAGGGCAGCAATGGCCTTATTCTGTATATTTATAGTGGGCCTTAAAGTGGGTGGGCCGACAAGCAGCTCCACATCTCACCAAACATCACCGGGTGACCACCACCCTGGAAATTACACTTGTTGGTGTTCTCATTGATAACAAGTCGATTTTTTCTAGGGGCCACATTCAAAATATAACGAAAACAGTTTCTAAAACAGTTGGCATTCTTTCTAAAATCAGATATTATGTACCTCGGCCTTGCTTGTAACGCTCTATTATTCTCTCATCTATCCTTATCTCAACTATGGTATATGTGCTTGGGGTTCTATTACCCAAAATTATCTTCGTCCTCTAATTACCCCATATAAATTAGCTATTAGAACAATAACAAACTCTGGCTCTAGACAGCACCCTGACATTTATTTAAATTTTTTAATTTGTTAGATATTATGTCACTGCACATCCTCTCGGTGTACTCTATATATATTAAACTCTGAACTGTAATGCCAATCCTGACCTTAAACGCTTCCTAAAGAGTTGTAACAGAACTCTTGGGGGCACCACACTAGAAACAAATATCTATTTCATAATTCAAGATTGAGACTAAACTAAACTAGAAACGCTATGCAAATCAAGGGACCCAGAATGTGGAATGACCTTCCCAATCACGTCAAAGACTGTCCATCTCTCAACCAGTTTAAGAGAAACGCTAAGTACTACCTAATCGACTCCATGTAACATTCCTTACCTCCTAAATGTCAACCACTGTCTTCCTATTATCAAACATCATTAATGAGTAACTTGTAAAACTGCTAATAACTGACATATATAAACTTAAGAAAATTGTAGTCTGTCAGTTTATTTACTCAAAATTACTATCGCTCGTCAGTTGCAATTGTTGTTGTTAATTCGACATGTAATTATGGTAATTCTTTCTTCTACTTCAGTTCACTTCATGCTTTTGATCTCATTTAGTCTTAAGTCTTAGTTTTTAAGTGTTTTTCCCACATCTTGTATGAAACGGTGTGCATATTAGTGGCAACCAGGCTGTGACTCATACGTCAGGCTGCGAGCAGCCGTGTCCAACAGCCTGGTTGATCAGTCCAGCAACCAGGAGGCCTGGTCGACGACCGGGCCTCGGGGACGCTAAGCCCCGGAAGCACCTCAAGGTAACCTCAAGGTATGTTACCACACTAGTCCAAGAACTGAGATATGAGCTACGAGGAAAGGCTACAGGAGCTACACCTCACGTCCCTGGATGACGGAAGAGTAAGGGGAGACATGATCACCACCTACAAAATTTTCAGGAACTGACAGGGTGGGACAAGGTCCAACTAATTAGCACGTGTGGAACATGAACAAGGGGACGCAGGTAGAAACTTAATACCCAAATGAGCCACAGAGACATTAGAAATACTTTTTCAGTGTCAGAGTAGTTAACAGATGGAATGCATTAGACAGTGATGTGGAGGAGACTGACTCCATACACAGTTTCATATGTAGATTTGATAGAGCCGAAGAATCAAGAATCTGTACACCAGTAGATTGATACTTGAGAGGCAGGACCAAAGAGCCGAAGCTCAACCCCCGCAAGCACAACCTGCTGAGACGAGACGGGAAGTGACGCATGCGCACTGGAGGCGCGGGGCCAAGCAGGGGTCCCACAGAGGGAGTGTCAGTAGAGGTGGTGTTCCCCCGGACCTCCCAGCCAGCGGGCGTGTGTACTCATACTTACACTAATATACTCTGGCCCTGTGTGTACATTCTCTACCGTTTGATATTACACGTAATGGTAAATAGGGGTAATATTCCCTGGTGAAATAATAATAATAATAACTCCTTGTGATAAGTATACAAGGCCGAGTGTGAGTATACAAGGCCGTGTGATGGTGCAATCACTGGTATGTGGAGCCTTGAGCCGTCATATCCTGGCTGGTCGCCGTAAACGTATCAACAAAACTATTGAACATTTTTACGAGTGAAAAATGTTGAGAACGGGCAGCAGATTTATTTATATACGAGAAAGTACAATGGGATGTGTCAGTGTAGAACTTTAAGTGATTATTTACTTTCTTTTGGTACTTTCTTGGTACTATTGTACCAAGTACAATTGGTACTTTCTTGGAGAGACACAAACACGTACAGTATGTTGATTCTCTGCTATATGGTGGACTGACAGGTGTGTGGACAGTGTTGTAGTGAAGTTATCAGTGAAGAAAGTGTTAAGTGTAAAATTCCCTGCTGTATAGTGGACTGGCAGGTGTGTGGACAGTGTTGTAGTGAAGTTATGGAGGAAAATATTGTTAAGTGACTCACATATTTATATTTATCGTCATTGTTTAAGTTACTGGCAGTAAATTTATTTGAAATGGTTTTATAATTTACTAGTAGGGACACCCGGGTCTCTCTCTCTCTCTCTCTCTCTCTCTCTCTCTCTCTCTCTCTCTCTCTCTCTCTCTCTCTCTCTCTCTCTCTCTCTCTCTCTCTCTCTCTCTCTCTCTCTCTCTCTCTCTCTCTCTCTCTCTCTCTCTCTCTCTCTCTCTCTCTCTCTCTCTCTCTCTCTCTCTCTCTCTCTCTCTCTCTCTCTCTCTCTCTCTCTCTCTCTCTCTCTCTCTCTCTCTCTCTCTCTCTCTCTCTCTCTCTCTCTCTCTCTCTCTCTCTCTCTCTCTCTCTCTCTCTCTCTCTCTCTCTCTCTCTCTCTCTCTCTCTCTCTCTCTCTCTCTCTCTCTCTCTCTCTCTCTCTCTCTCTCTCTCTCTCTCTCTCTCTCTCTCTCTCTCTCTCTCTCTCTCTCTCTCTCTCTCTCTCTCTCTCTCTCTCTCTCTCTCTCACTTCCCTCTCTCTCTCTCTCCCCCTCCACCCTCTCTCTCTCTCTCTCTCTCTCTCTCTCTCTCTCTCTCTCTCTCTCTCTCTCTCTCTCTCTCTCTCTCTCTCTCTCTCTCTCTCTCTCTCTCTCTCTCTCTCTCTCTCTCTCTCTCTCTCTCTCTCTCTCTCTCTCTCTCTCTCTCTCTCTCTCACTTCCCTCTCTCTCTCTCTCCCCCTCCCACCCTCTCTCTCTCTCTCTCTCTCTCTCTCTCTCTCTCTCTCTCTCTCTCTCTCTCTCTCTCTCTCTCTCTCTCTCTCTCTCTCTCTCTCTCTCTCTCTCTCTCTCTCTCTCTCTCTCTCTCTCTCTCTCTCTCTCTCTCTCTCTCTCTCTCTCTCTCTCTCTCTCTCTCTCTCTCTCTCTCTCTCTCTCTCTCTCTCTCTCTCTCTCTCTCTCTCTCTCTCTCTCACTTCCCTCTCTCTCTCTCTCCCCCTCCCACCCTCTCTCTCTCTCTCTCTCTCTCTCTCTCTCTCTCTCTCTCTCTCTCTCTCTCTCTCTCTCTCTCTCTCTCTCTCTCTCTCTCTCTCTCTCTCTCTCACTTCCCTCTCTCTCTCTCTCCCCCTCCCACCCTCTCTCTCTCTCTCTCTCTCTCTCTCTCTCTCTCTCTCTCTCTCTCTCTCTCTCTCTCTCTCTCTCTCTTCCCTCTCTCTCTCTCTCCCCCTTCCCCCCCCTCTCTCTCTCTCTCTCTCTCTCTCTCTCTCTCTCTCTCTCTCTCTCTCTCTCTCTCTCTCTCTCTCTCTCTCTCTCTCTCTCTCTCTCTCTCTCTCTCTCTCTCCCTCTCTCTCTCTCTCTCTCTCTCTCTCTCTCTCTCTCTCTCTCTCTCTCTCTCTCTCTCTCTCTCTCTCTCTCTCTCTCTCTCTCTCTCTCTCTCTCTCTCTCTCTCTCTCTCTCTCTCTCTCTCTCTCTCTCTCTCTCTCTCTCTCTCTCTCTCTCTCTCTCTCACTTCCCTCTCTCTCTCTCTCCCCCTCCCACCCTCTCTCTCTCTCTCTCTCTCTCTCTCTCTCTCTCTCTCTCTCTCTCTCTCTCTCTCTCTCTCTCTCTCTCTCTCTCTCTCACTTCCCTCTCTCTCTCTCTCCCCCTCCCACCCTCTCTCTCTCTCTCTCTCTCTCTCTCTCTCTCTCTCTCTCTCTCTCTCTCTCTCTCTCTCTCTCTTCCCTCTCTCTCTCTCTCCCCCTTCCCCCCCCCTCTCTCTCTCTCTCTCTCTCTCTCTCTCTCTCTCTCTCTCTCTCTCTCTCTCTCTCTCTCTCTCTCTCTCTCTCTCTCTCTCTCTCTCTCTCTCTCCCTCTCTCTCTCTCTCTCTCTCTCTCTCTCTCTCTCTCTCTCTCTCTCTCTCTCTCTCTCTCTCTCTCTCTCTCTCTCTCTCCCTCTCTCTCTCTCTCTCTCTCTCTCTCTCTCTCTCTCTCTCTCTCTCTCTCTCTCTCTCTCTCTCTCTCTCTCTCTCTCTCTCTCTCTCTCTCTCTCTCACTTCCCTCTCTCTCTCTCTCTCCCCCTCCCACCCTCTCTCTCTCTCTCTCTCTCTCTCTCTCTCTCTCTCTCCCTCTCTCTCTCTCTCCCCCCCCCCTCTCTCTCTCTCTCCCTCTTCACATTTCTCCCTATCTGCCTCTGTCTCCATCTTCCTCTGTCTTTTGACAACTGTAAAAGTCACATGTTCTCGCAGCTGCGGGCTCGGGATGATGGGAAGAAAATATATGTTAATATTCCTGTGATCAGTCCGTAATAACTGCTTTCAAATTGTTGTTTACCAAGTATTTGTCCGGAGGCCGGAACCCTAATGTTGTGGGGCTGACTGTGTGACTGTGGCGGGCTGTTCTCTCCTGAACTGTGTTACTGGTTCACAAGGAACACTGTTGCTGGTTCACAAGGAACACTGTTGCTGGTTCACAAGGAACACTGTTGCTGGTTCACAAGGAACACTGTTGTTGGTTTACAAGGAACACTGTTGCTGGTTCACAAGGATCACTGTTGCTGGTTCACAAGGAACACTGTTGCTGGTTCACAAGAACACTGTTGCTGGTTCACAAGGAACACTGTTGCTGGTTCACAAGGAACACTGTTGCTGGTTCACAAGGAACACTGTTGCTGGTTTACAAGGAAAACTGTTGCTGGTTCACAAGGAACACTGTTGTTGGTTCACAAGGAACACTGTTCCTAGTTCAAAAGGAACACTGTTGCTGGTTCACAAGGAACACTGTTGCTGGTTCACAAGGAACACTGTTGCTGGTTCACAAGGATCACTGTTGTTGGTTCACAAGGAACACTGTTGCTAGTTCAGAAGGAACACTGTTGCTGGTTCACAAGGAACACTGTTGCTGGTTTACAAGGAACACTGTTGCTGGTTCACAAGGAACACTCTTGCTGGTTCACAAGGAACACTGTTGCTGGTTCACAAGGAACGCTGTTGCTGGTTCACAAGGAACACTGTTGCTGGTTCACAAGGAACACTGTTGCTGGTTCACAAGGAACACTGTTGCTGGTTCACAAGGAACACTGTTGTTGGTTCACATGGAACACTGTTGCTGGTTCACAAGGAACACTGTTGTTGGTTCACGAGGAACACTGTTGCTGGTTCACAAGGAACACTGTTGCTAGTTCAGAAGGAAGACTGTTGCTAGTTCAGAAGGAAGACTGTTGCTAGTTCAGGAGGAAGACTGTTGCTAGTTCAGGAGGAAGACTGTTGCTAGTTCAGAAGGAAGACTGTTGCTAGTTCAGAAGGAAGACTGTTGCTAGTTCAGAAGGAAGACTGTTGCTAGTTCAGAAGGAAGACTGTTGCTAGTTCAGAAGGAAGACTGTTGCTAGTTCAGAAGGAAGACTGTTGCTAGTTCAGAAGGAAGACTGGTGCTAGTTCAGAAGGAAGACTGTTGCTAGTTCAGAAGGAAGACTGTTGCTAGTTCAGAAGGAAGACTGTTGCTAGTTCAGGAGGAAGACTGTTGCTAGTTCAGAAGGAAGACTGTTGCTAGTTCAGAAGGAAGACTGTTGCTAGTTCAGAAGGAAGACTGTTGCTAGTTCAGAAGGAAGACTGTTGCTAGTTCAGAAGGAAGACTGTTGCTAGTTCAGAAGGAAGACTGTTGCTAGTTCAGAAGGAAGACTGTTGCTAGTTCAGAAGGAAGACTGTTGCTAGTTCAGAAGGAAGACAGGTTATTCAAGTTACTTGAAAGACTGGAAGTTTCAGTTTAGTACATAAATATATTGAATAAAGGTAAGAGTATTCTGGGATATATTTCTAGATGTTGTAGCACCAATATATCTAATAGAATTGTTCACCTTGCTCCTGCCCTTGTTGAGCCCCAGTTGGATTATACTGTTCATTGTTGGTCTCTGTATTACAGAATGAACATAAGTTCACTTGGTCTTGTTCAGAGAATAGTAACAATCAATAACAGGAATTAGAAACCTCCTTTATGAAGAGAGATTAAGAAAAACTAAATTCACATTCTCTATAAAGTCGACGAATAAGGGGCGAGATTATTGAAATATATAAATAGATAGATGGGATATAAATAAGGTTTTAAATACAAAAAATTAAGGTAACACTGGATATAAATTGGACAAGTTTATATTCATGAAAGACCTGTGTCAATGTTCGTATGGAAACGGTTGTTGATTTATGTACAAATTATCAGGTAAGACAATAGGTGTGGGATCGGCGGATTGTTTCAAGCGTAGGTTAGACACACGTGAATGAGTTTGGGAGAATATAAATGGGAGCGGTGTGGTAAGGAAGAATGGGTGCTATGCAGTTCATGTTATTCTTATGTTGTTATATAGTACTATGTGTGATACCCCAGATCAGTATCTGTGTCTGTCTCTCTCTCTGCGTGTTTACTTATGTGTCTTCCTCTTTCTCTGTATTGACCTAGTTGTGCTTGTGGGGGTTGAGCTCTGCTCTTTCCGCCCGCCTCTCAACTGTCAATCACTCAACTGTTACTACCTAACTAACTCCCCCCCCCCCCACACACACACCCAGGCAGCAGCCAGCAACAGTCGTCTAACTCCCAAGTACCTATTTACTGCTAGGTAGCCTCCATATACGCCTCTAGACGGCCCTTTATGTGCCTCTAAGCGGCCCTTTATGTACCTCTAGGTGGCCCTTTATGTGCCTCTAGGCGCCCCTTTATGTGCCTCTAGGCGGCCCTTTATGTACCTCTAGGCGGCCCTTTATGTGCCTCTAGGCGGCCCTTTATGTGCCTCTAGGCGGCCCTTTATGTGCCTTTAGGCGGCCCTTTATGTACCTCTAGGCGGCCCTTCATGTGCCTCTAGGCGGTCCTTTATGTGCCTCTAGGCGGCCCTTTATGTGCCTCTAGGCGGCCCTTTATGTACCTCTAGGCGTGCCCCTTTATGTGCCTCTAGGCGGCCCCTTTATGTGCCTCTAGGCGGCCCTTTATGTGCCTCTAGGCGGCCCTTTATGTACCTCTAGGCGGCTCCTTTATGTGCCTCTAGGCGGTCCTTTATGTGCCTCTAGGTGGCACCTTTATGTGTCTCTAGGCGGCCCTTTATGTACTTCTAGGCGGCCCTTTATGTACCTCTAGGCGGCCCCTTTATGTACCTCTAGGCGGCCCTTTATGTGCCTCTAGGCGGCCCTTTATGTGCCTCTAGGCGGCCCTTTATGTACCTCTAGGCGGCTCCTTTATGTGCCTCTAGGCGGCCCTTTATGTGCCTCTAGGCGGCCCTTTATGTACCTCTAGGCGGCCCCTTTATGTGCCTCTAGGCGGCCCTTTATGTGCCTCTTGGCGGCCCCTTTATGTGCCTCTAGGCGGCCCCTTTATGTGCCTCTAGGCGGCACCTTTATGCACCTCTTGGCGGCCCTTTTATGTACCTCTTGGCGGCCCTTTATGTACCTCTAGGAGGCCCTTTATGTACCTCTTGGCGGCCCTTTATGTACCTCTAGGCGGCCCCATTATGTGCCTCTAGACGGCCCTTTTATGTACCTCTGGGCGGCTCCTTTATGTGCCCTTTGGCGGCCTCTATATGTACATCATGGAGGCCCTTTATGTACCTCTAGGCGGCCTCTTTGTGTATCTCTAAGCGGCCCCTTTATGTGCCTCTTGCCCGCTCTTTTAAGTGCCTCTAGGCGATTAGTTTTTTTTACATCTAGGCGGCCTCTTTATGTACCTCTAGGTGGCACCTTCATGTTCCTCTAGGTGGCACCTTTATGTACCTCTAGGCAGCCTCTTTATGTACCTCAAGGCGGCCTCTTTATGTACCTCTAGGCGGCCCTTTATGTGCCTCTAGACGGCCCCTATATGTACCTCTAAGCGGCCCCTTTATGTGCATCTAGGCGGCCCTTTATGTACCTCTAGTCGGCACCTTTATGTACCTCTAGGTGGCACCTTTATGTACCTCTAGGCGGCCCCTTTATGTACCTCTAGGCCGCCTTTTATGTACCTCTAGTCGGCACCTTTATGTACCTCTAGGTGGCCCTTTATGTACCTCTAGGCGGCCCTTTTTGTACCTCTAGGTGGCCCCTTTATGTACCTCTAGGCGGCTCTTTATGTGCCTCTAGTCGATCCCTTTATGTACCTCTAGGCGGCCCTTTATGTACCTCTATGAGGCCCCTTTATGTACCTCTATGAGGCCTCTTTATTTGCCTCTTGGTGGCCCTTTATGTGCCTCTAGCCTGCCCCTTTATGTACCTCTAGGCGGCCCCTTTATGTGCCTCTAGGCGGCCCCTTTATATGCCTCTAGGCGGCCTCTTTAGGTGCCTCTAGGCGGCCCCTTTATGTACCTCTAGGCGGCCCCTTTATGTACCTCTAGGCGGCCCCTTTATGTACCTCTATGCGGCCCCTTTATGTACCTCTAGGCGGCCCCTTTATGTACCTCTAGGCGGCCCCTTTATATGCCTCTAGGCGGCCTCTTTAGGTGCCTCTAGGCGGCCCCTTTATGTACCTCTAGGAGGCCCCTTATGTACCTCTTGGCGGCCCTTTATGTACCTCTTGGCGGCCCTTTTATGTACCTCTAGGTGGCCCCTTTATGTACCTCTGGGCGGCTCTTTTATGTACCTCTAGGCGGCCCCTTTATGTACCTCTAGGCGGCCCTTTATGTACTTCTAGGCGGCCCTTTTATGTACCTCTAGGTGGCCCCTTTATGTACCTCTGGGCGGCTCCTTTATGTACCTCTAGGCGGCCACTTTATGTACCCTTTGGCGGCCTCTATATGTACATCTAGGCGGCCTCTTTATGTACCTCCAGGCGGCCTCTTTATGTACCTCTATGCGGCCTCTTTATGTACCTCTAGGTGGCACCTTTATGTACCTCCAGGCGGCTCCTTTATGTACCTCTAGGCGGCTCTTTATGTACTCTAAGGTGGCCCTTTAGGTGCGTCTAGGCGGTCCTTTATATACCTCTAGGCGGCCCCTTTATGTACCTCTAGGCGGCCCTTTATTTACCTCTAGGCGGCTCATTTATGGACCTCTAGGCGGCACTTTACGCACCTCTAGGCGGCCCCTTTATGTACCTCCAGGCGGCCCCTTTATGTACCTCTAGGCGGCCCCTTTATGTGCCTCTAGGCGGCCCCTTTATGTACCTCTAGGCGGCCCCTTTATGTGCCTCTAGGCGGCCCCTTTATGTACCGCTAGGCGGCCCTTTTATGTGCCTCTAGGCGGCTCATTTATGTACCTCTAGGCGGCCCCTTTATGTGCCTCTAGGCGGCCCTTTATGTACCTCCAGGCGGCCCCTTTATGTACCTCTAGGCGGCCCCTTTATGTGCATCTAGGCGGCCCCTTTATGTACCTCTAGGCGGCCCCTTTATGTGCCTCTAGGCGGCCCCTTTATGTACCTCTAGGCGGCCCTTTTATGTGCCTCTAGGCGGCTCATTTATGTACCTTTAGGCGGCCCCTTTATGTACCTCTAGGCGGCCATTTTATTTGCCTCTAGGCGGCCTTTTTTTGGCTTCTAGGCGGCCATTTTATGTGCTTTCAGGCGGCCCCTTTATGTACCTCTAGGCGGCCCCTTTATGTGCCTCTAGGCGGCCCCTTTATGTACCTCTAGGCGGCCCCTTTATGTGCCTCTAGGCGGCCCCTTTATGTACCTCTAGGCGGCCCTTTTATGTGCCTCTAGGCGGCTCATTTATGTACCTTTAGGCGGCCCCTTTATGTACCTCTAGGCGGCCATTTTATTTGCCTCTAGGCGGCCTTTTTTGGCTTCTAGGCGGCCATTTTATGTGCTTTCAGGCGGCCCTTTTTTGGGTCTCTAGGCAGCCATTTTATGTGCCTCTAGGCGGCCCTTTAAGGGCATCTAGGCGGCCCTTTATGTGCCTCTTTGCGGCCCCTTTATGTACCTCCAGGTGACCCATTATATTCCTCTAGGCGTCACTTTATGTGCCTCTTGATGGCCCTTTATATGTCTCTAGGCGGCCTCTTATGTGCCTGTACACGGCCCCTTTATGTACCTCTAGGAGGCCTTTTATGTACTTCTAGGCGTCACTTTATGTGCCTATAGGCGGCCCTTTATGTGCTTATTCGCGGCCTTTTATGTACCTCTAGGCGGCCCCTTATGTGACTATGGGGGCCCCTTAATGTTTTTTTTTTTTTTTTTTTTTTTTTGAGATATATACAAGAGTTGTTACATTCTTGTAGAGCCACTAGTACGCGTAGCGTTTCGGGCAGGTCCCTGGAATACGATCCCCGCCGCGAAGAATCGTTGTTACAACCAAGTACACATTTTACTGTTGCGTTAAACAGAGGCAACAGTTAATATTTGCGCCCAGTAAATCCTCCCCGGCCAGGATACGAACCCATGACATAGCGCTCGCGGAACGCCAGGCGAGTGTCTTACCACTACACCACGGAGACTGTAAATGTACCTCTAGGCGTCCCTTTTATGTGCTTTTAGGCGGCCTCTTTATATGCCTCTAGGCGGCCCGTTTATGGGATTTTAGGGGGCTATTCTAGGAGCCTCTAGGCAGCCATTTTTTTTTTGCATCTAGGTGGCCGTTTTATGTGCTTTAAGGCGGCCGCTTAATAGGCCTCTTGGTGGCTATTTAGGGGCTTCTAGACGTCCATTTTATGTGAATGTAGGCGGCCATTTTATGTGCCTCTAGGCGGCCATTTTATGTGCCTCTAGGCGGCCATTTTATGTGCCTCTAGGCGGCCATTTTATGTGCCTCTAGGCGGCCATTTTATGTGCCTCTAGTCGGCCATTTTATATGATGAGCCTCTACGCGGCCCTCCATCATTGCTCCTATAAGAGACTCTCAGGGGACGGAAGTTTACTTGTAGTAAACTCCATGTAAGTTGTTAACATTATACTGTGAATATTGTCCACAAGAGAGCGGAGGGGGAGAGGGCGATCTACACAGAAGCTCAGCTGGGAACCCTAGCAAGAAAATAAATAAATAATTCAAAGCCTAATTAATATGATATAGCAAAGTTCGTGGTAGGGGGGGTAGCTTTGGTACTCTTTAAAGTTGTACTCCCTACATATATGCCATTCCCTGTTGGGCACATACCCAGCAGGAATTACTGTTAGAAATTAGGTGAGGCTAGCTCCCTGAGTAGGGTCTTCTAGCTCGCATAGACAGAGAAGCAGACATTATTTTTTATTGATACAGATTTATCATTTCTTGTTCTATTTTGTGTTGATGCAGTTAACAACTTATTATTACTACCTTCGATATAACTTTTCATCCTTTTGACAACATCAATAATATCAACTATACTTTCCGAAGAATGTGTAAACATAGCTTCCTGAATCTCTCTTAATAAGGGAGATTTCTAATTCCTGAGATCAACTTTGTCATTCTTCTCTTTACGGGTTCAAGTTAAATTATGTCCAGTATATTGTATGTTGACCAAACTGAACTGCATAATCTAAATAGGTCCTTACAAGAGCAAGATAAAGGCAGAGAATAACATTACTAAATGCTACACCGTATATTTCTGTGTGAGAAAATGAGCACCATTACTCTACCTAAACCAGAAGCCAACACCACAATGATCACAGGAGTTAGGTCAAAATATTGACAAGTTTTAAGTTATAAAATATATAAAAAAATTCAGGAGGCAGACTTTGGAACTTTATTTGTTTTAGTGATCTCAAAAATGTATTTCTGACCCAATGTTTAACACTAACATCTTGTTTTAATAACGTTAAATTGTTCTTCCAGATGACAGAATTCTGAAGAGTATAAAGACAGAAGAA
This sequence comes from Procambarus clarkii, assembly GCF_040958095.1. Classification (NCBI taxonomy): domain Eukaryota; kingdom Metazoa; phylum Arthropoda; class Malacostraca; order Decapoda; family Cambaridae; genus Procambarus; species Procambarus clarkii. The sequence continues at coordinate 14,182,318 of NC_091195.1, read as the reverse complement.
ATTAACTAGTTAAAGAACAAATTGAAAATAACAAATAAAGCTGGAACCGAATATTGCATTAACATGTGAACACATTTTGTAAAATTTGGTTTATTTGGAAATCACTTATATTTGTGGTCAATTAAGTGACTGTATTGTGGTTAATGCAGTCGGATCATCACCGATTAGATCCGAGTTTGATTCCCTGGCAGTGTGAGATGCTCAGCCTCCTGATACCTCTGTTCACCTAGCAGTAAACATTAACCTGGAAATTAGTCAACTGTTGAGGGATGCATCCTGAGGAAGGTTTGTCGTTGGCTTAGGAAGGCCTACACAAGCCTAACAAGCTGCCCGTCTCCGACAGTGAGAAACAATGTTATGTTTTTAAACATAATATAATAACAAAACCAGCGTGGGACATTTACTGCTTGTGTGAAACTTGACAACAGTTGTGTGAGGTGAGAATCATACGGCCCAATATGGCGGCCTCGAGTCCTGTTATCCAACCGGAAGATGTGAACAGACTGCGGTATGGACTGGCTGTGACTAAGGCAGGACGAGACGCGCTAGCAAGTGTGTTTATGTGGTCGTACCGGGGCACCTTCCCAGTAGTGGCTTACCTCACTCAGGACTTGGGGTACACCAATGCTCAGTACAGGCGTGTCTTCGATGATCACCAGAGGGATAAACTCAAAGATTCCTCTGACGCTGCAACTTTTGACATCACCCTGTTGTATAAACTCCTGCAACATGTGTGTGGTCTGGCTATGAAGGATGACCCCACGTGGACCACTCCAAGACCTCTGGGACCATCACTTGAACACCTCATTTACAGCCTGAAGCAACACCGAAACACGTTGGCCCATGATAATGTGGGAATGTCAGAGCAAGATCTTACGTCAACACTGACGGAGCTCAGTGACTTATTGGCTAAGATGCTGGCTGAGGCCGGCGTCCGGTGTGGGACAAACAGCCAGGATGTGGACCACGTGACCAGAGATGTCACCAAGTATATTGGTGGTCTGCTAGCGAAGGTCAGAGAGCCGCTGGATCCCTCAGATGTGGCATACTTGCCTCAGCTCCGCCAGGAGATTAAGATGTTCAAAAGCCACATCACAGAAGAGGTTAAGCAGATGAGCAAGCAGGAGCTAACTGACGGGTATAAACTTCTGTACCAGATTGTTCCCGCACCCTGGCTCCTCCTCAACATTAACTACAACCCAAGTCTTGCTTTTACACGACTACGACTCCTTGAAGATCCTGTCATAGGGGCAAGACCCTCCCACGCTGCCAAGGGTCAGGATATAAACTTTGAAGACATCTTGAGTATGAGACGAGAGGACGGAAGAGTCCCTGAGTGTGTCCTCCTGACGGGGGAAGGTGGTATGGGCAAGACAACTTTACTCAAGCTCATCCTCGAGAAGTGGGTAGAGGACCCTGCTGCCATACGTCACCTGGGCACTGTGGACCTCGTTTTCTATGTACAGTGCAGGGACTCACATCTTAATACCGTCGATGATCTCCTCCGCCAGTTGCTGCCTCAAACACTTCTTGATTCTGGTGCTGACTTCCAGCTGTTTAAGGAGATAATATTGAGCTTAAATATATTAGTCCTGATTGACGGCTACGACGAGGTCAACGACCATTCAGGAAGGCTGGTGAAGGAGCTGTTGCACCTGCCTGGCAAGGATGTGAGGTTGGTGATAACCACACGGCCGGGGTGGGACCATCAACTGTCACAGCTCGTCCCACACACCAGACCTCGCTGCAACATCCTCGTCTTGGGCATCACTCCAGAACGTCGCGTGGAGTTCGCCGAGAGAACCATCAAGGTGCTGGTGGAGGAAGAGAGCCAACGGAGTGTCATCACAGGGAGGTTTACCCAGCGGCTGGAGCAGATGAGTCAGTTCCTGGGTGAGTACCTCAACACGCCACTCACCTTGACCTTGTTGGCGCTGCTGTGTGTCGAGGCTCCAGAAGAATTTAACAACCTCACCACAAACACTCAAGTCTACGAGAAGATTCATGACTTCATAACCAACAAATTAGTGTCCAGACTCACAGCCAAACACGTGACCGAACCCAAAGGAAAATGTGACGAAAATGTGAAAAAGTTTTTGAGGTTCTTAGAAGAGATTAGTTTAAGAGGGATCCAGAGGCAGGAGTACGACCTTTGGCCGGAGACGGAAGCGGAGATTAGGGAGAAGTGTGACACTCTGCGACTGCCACAGGAGGAGGTCTTGTCCAACTATTTCACAAGAACCAGCTACCGTCGGGGCCTCAATGTGGTGTGGGTGTTTGGCTATTTTCACGCCAGGTACCAGGAGTATTGTGCCAGCAGGAGGCTGGTCGATCTCTTGTTGAGGGCTGAGCAAGACCGAGGTGATCCAGCATCACACCGTGTATCAGGGGAAAGCTCTACAATCATTGACCTCTTGGTGGATGTTGTACGTAAGGAAAAACGCTCCTTGGGAGATCACCTGAGAGTGTCAAAGTTTGATTTTAGCGTGCTACAAGAGTTTATTGAGCGCCCCAGATGGCAGAACATTTTAGTCAGCACTACCGGGGTGTTGTGTGCCCGGGGAGTAGAGCACAGGTTCATTACTCACATAATTGACCTGTGCGTGATGGATTTACGTTTGACTGACGAGCTGTATAAGCATGTAGCAGAGTCCCGCGGGAGTGAGCACGTCATCCAAGCCGTGTGTGAGAAGCTGCGTACAAAACAAGAGTGGCTAATAGAGAGTGTTGTCTCGTGTGTTGTCCTGCCGCTTGTTCTTAAGAAGGTGACACCTAACAACATTTACCTAATCATATACGATTCATCCAAACTAAAGCAGTGTCTGTCTACACTGTCAGTGCTGGCAAAAATGAAGGTAACCATATCCTTAGATCTTGACTATAGTTTATACAGCAAAGAGAGAAGTGTTATATCAAAACAATGTTTGGAGAGGCTGACAGCCCCCGGCAGTAAGTGTACCTTAAAGCGGTTTACTGGTGTCTCGTCTGAGGCAGCCATACCCCTCCTGCCTCACACCCTCGAGAGCCTCCAACTGTGCCTCACACCACAGCAACTGCCCGTCCAACTGTCCGTCCTCATCCGTCACCTGCCTCACCTTCCTCACCTGCAGCGTCTTGGTAAATATTCATATTTTCCACCATAATTTTTAAGGTTATTTATTAATACCAAAATTACGCAAAGAGCTTCATTCATCATGTTTAAAATAGTAATTCAGATTTACATTGTTTACATATATGTTTACAACCTTATGGACGAAAGATTCCTTATATTGTTTACAAATATAGTCACCTTAAGGATGACAAACACCTTACATTGTTTACAAATATAGTCACCTTAAGGGTGACAAACCTTCTACTTTGATTACAAATATAGACTTATTAAGGGCGACTACTCCATGAATAATAAATTTTCGAAACATTCCGCTGCTGTATATATTCTTGTGCATAAATAATTTCATGAAGTATTTAGCGACGCCAAACTTTTGGTTCAGATGACTTACCACTTTGACTTTGACTCGTGGTACAGATCTCCTTTCACTGTGACCTAATTCCTGTTCAAGATGACCTTTCACTGTGACCTAATTCCTGTTCAAGATGACCTTTCACTGTGACCTAATTCCTGTTCAAGATGACCATTCACTGTGACCTAATTCCTGTTCAGGATGACCTTTCACTGTGACCTAATTCCTGTTCAAGATGACCTTTCACTGTGACCTAATTCCTGTTCAGGATGACCTTTCACTGTGACCTAATTCCTGTTCAGGATGACCTTTCACTGTGACCTAATTCCTGTTCAGGATGACCTTTCACTGTGACCTAATTCCTGTTTAAGATGACCTTTTACTGTGACCTAATTCCTGTTTAAAATGACCTTTCAGTGTGACCTAATTCCTGTCCAAGATGACCTTTCACTGTGACCTTGATCCTTGGTTAATTAGACCTTCCGTAACTTTGATCCTTAATTCAGGTGACCCATCTATCCCTATGACCTTGATACTTGGTCCAGATGACCTTTCACTGTGACCTTGACTTAGTTTATATGACCTTTTAATGAGACCTTGACCATTGATAAAGATGACTATGACTGTGACCTTGACCATTGATACAGATGACCTTGACTGTGACCTTGACCACTGATACAGATAACCTTGGCTGTGACCTTCACAATTGAAATAAATAACCCTTGAATGTGACCTTGAAAATTGATACAGATGACCTTGACCGTGGCTTTTAAAATCTATTAATACATTGTTTAGATGCTATAATTACTCTCCAAAATACGGACTTGTCATCAGGTAATAAACCCAGCAGTAAGGTGAGTGGATGGCTCAGTATGTCTTCTTGTTATATCTTAGAACATACCAGTAACGACAGTGACTGTATCTTAGTGTATGTCTTCAGCCATTCTCCTGGACGCCACGGGCTACGTGGACCCGGACACCCTGGACGCCACGGGCTACGTGGACCCGGACACCCTGGACGCCACGGGCTACGTGGACCCGGACACCCTGGACGCCACGGGCTACGTGGTCCCGGACACCTTGGACGCCACGGGCTACGTGGACCCTGACACCCTGGACGCCACGGGCTACGTGGACCCGGACACCCTGGACACTCTGCCGTACCAGGGAAGGACGCTCATCCTGACCATCAGGCGGCGAGTCACTGATGACGACCCCGCCATAGACTGGTGCTGCCACCTGGCGGCTCAGCTGTGTCCTCCCTCAAGAGGAGGGTATACTGCCCTGGACTTCTCTGACATGCGTCCCACCAGTACGTATTGACGACATTTTAACTCGTGAATATCTGTAACTCAGTTGTTTAATTCACAGTGCTTCCAGTGGTTTCAAAAATAGTTTTACATTAAAAGTTATGAATTAGAGAAGTTATAGGACTTCTTGAGTAACTTTGAGCACCGTTTAGCGACCAAGAATATTCATTAAGCAAGCTTCACTGCTTATAAGATAACACTGATCAATATTTAGCCCAACATTGTCTTGCTTAATACAAGCTAGATTTACTTGATATAAGTTTTCTTTGGCATGAGTGTGTGACATAGACAGGTGTGGGTGGGGAGAGTAGCCAGCTGTGGGCTTTAGTGTTCCCTCTCATGTGCAGGTGTGGGTCGGGAGAGTAGCCAGGTGTGGGCTTCCGTGTTCCCTCTCATCTACAGGTATGGGTCGGGAGAGTAGCCAGGTGTGACAACGTTTGTTTTCATGTATTAGCTACGTTATTGTGTGGTTGTAAATAAGTTGCCACAACTTACTGCACAACTTTGGCTAAACAATTTTGAGACCGTGTCGCAACCTTAAATGTTGCATAAAACTCGTTTTCCTGATTGATGGAATATATTTAAAAAATGTAGAAATATTTTAAAAATATATTTTTACATATACTAGAAATAAAACTGAAGCATAATAAAAGGCAGGTTAAAAATATTTTATTCATTACTTTCACTTAATGGAGAATCCATGGTAGTGGTGGTGGAATTGTTGCTGGGTTGTGGTTGGTGGCAGTGGTGGTAGGTTGTGATTGGTGGCAGTGGTGGGTGATGTTTATTGTTGGTGGTAGTGGTTGGTTCTAGTGGTGGTTAATAGTTGTGGTTGGTGGTGGTGGTGGTTGATTGCTGTGGTTGGTAATTGTGGTGGCTGATGGTTGTGATTAGTGGTAGTGGTGGTTAATGTTTATGGTGGTTGAGGTTGTGGTGGTTTAAAGTATTGGTGGTTGATAACTCTGGTGGTTGATATCTGTGATGGTTGATGGTGGTGATAGTTAATGGTTGTGGTGGTTGATGGTAGTGTTTGTTGATGGTTATGGTGGTTGATGGTAGTGTTTGTTGATGGGTATGGTGGTTGATGGTAGTGTTTATTGATGGTTGTGGTGGTTGATGGTAGTGTTTGTTGATGGGTGTGGTGGTTGATGGTAGTGTTTGTTGCTGGTTGTGGTGGTTGATGGAAGTGTTTGTTGATGGTTGTGGTGGTTGATGGTACTGTTTGTTGATGGTTGTGGTGGTTGATGGTAGTGTTTGTTGATGGATGTGGTGGTTGATGGTTGTGGTGGTTGATGGTTGTGGTGGTTGATGGTAGTGTTTGTTGATGGTTGTGGTGGTTGATGGTTGTGGTGGTTGATGGTAGTGTTTGTCTATAGTTGTGGTGGTTGATGGTAGTGTTTGTTGATGGTTGTGGTGGTTGATGGTAGTGTTTGTTGATGGATGTGGTGGTTGATAGTTGTGGTGGTTGATTGTTGTGGTGGTTGATGGTAGTGTTTATTGATGGTTGTGGTGGTTGATGGTAGTGTTTGTTGATGGGTGTGGTGGTTGATGGTAGTGTTTGTTGCTGGTTGTGGTGGTTGATGGAAGTGTTTGTTGATGGTTGTGGTGGTTGATGGTACTGTTTGTTGATGGTTGTGGTGGTTGATGGTAGTGTTTGTTGATGGATGTGGTGGTTGATAGTTGTGGTGGTTGATGGTTGTGGTGGTTGATGGTAGTGTTTGTTGATGGTTGTGGTGGTTGATGGTTGTGGTGGTTGATGGTAGTGTTTGTCTATAGTTGTGGTGGTTGATGGTAGTGTTTGTTGATGGTTGTGGTGGTTGATGGTAGTGTTTGTTGATGGATGTGGTGGTTGATAGTTGTGGTGGTTGATTGTTGTGGTGGTTGATGGTAGTGTTTGTTGATAGTTGTGGTGGTTGATTGTTGTGGTGGTTGATGGTTGCGGTGGATGATGGTAGTGTTTGTTGATAGTTGTGGTGGTTGATTGTTGTGGTGGTTGATTGTTGTGGTGGTTGATAGTTGTGGTGATTGATGGTAGTGTTTGTTGATGGTTGTGGTGGTTGATGGTAGTGTTTGTCTATAGTTGTGGTGGTTGATGGTAGTGGTGGTTGATGGTAGTGTTTGTTGATGGTAGTGGTGGTTGATGGTTGTGGTGGTTGATGGTAGTGGTGGTTGATGGTTGTGGTGGTTGATGGTTGTGGTGGTTGATTGTTGTGGTGGTTGATTGTTGTGGTGGTTGATTGTTGTGGTGGTTGATTGTTGTGGTGGTTGATTGTTGTGGTGGTTGATTGTTGTGGTGGTTGATTGTTGTGGTGGTTGATTGTTGTGGTGGTTGATTGTTGTGGTGGTTGATGGTTGTGGTGGTTGATTGTTGTGGTGGTTGATTGTTGTGGTGGTTGATTGTTGTGGTGGTTGATGGTTGTGGTGGTTGATTGTTGTGGTGGTTGATGGTTGTGGTAGTTGATTGTTGTGGTGGTTGATTGTTGTGGTGGTTGATGGTAGTGGTGGTTGATGGTTGTGGTGGTTGATTGTTGTGGTGGTTGATTGTTTTGGTGGTTGATGGTTGTGGTGGTTGATTGTTGTGGTGGTTGATTGTTGTGGTGGTTGATGGTAGTGGTGGTTGATGGTTGTGGTGGTTGATGGTAGTGGTGGTTGATGGTTGTGGTGGTTGATGGTTGTGGTGGTTGATTGTTGTGGTGGTTGATGGTTGTGGTGGTTGATTGTTGTGGTGGTTGATTGTTGTGATTGTTGTGGTGGTTGATTGTTGTGGTGGTTGATTGTTGTGGTGGTTGATTGTTGTGGTGGTTGATGGTTGTGGTGGTTGATTGTTGTGGTGGTTGATTGTTGTGGTGGTTGATTGTTGTGGTGGTTGATGGTTGTGGTGGTTGATTGTTGTGGTGGTTGATTGTTGTGGTGGTTGATTGTTGTGGTGGTTGATGGGTGTGGTGGTTGATTGTTGTGGTGGTTGATGGTTGTGGTGGTTGATGGTTGTGGTGGTTGATGGTAGTGTTTGTTGATTGTTGTGGTGGTTGATTGTTGTGGTGGTTGATGGGTGTGGTGGTTGATTGTTGTGGTGGTTGATGGTTGTGGTGGTTGATGGTTGTGGTGGTTGATGGTAGTGTTTGTTGATGGTTGTGGTGGTTGATGGTAGTGTTTGTCTATAGTTGTGGTGGTTGATGGTTGTGGTGGTTGATGGTAGTGGTGATTGATGGTTGCGGTGGTTGATTGTTGTGGTGGTTGATGGTTGTGGTGGTTGATTGTTGTGGTGGTTGATTGTTGTGGTGGTTGATTGTTGTGGTGGTTGATTGTTGTGGTGGTTGATTGTTGTGGTAGTTGATGGTTGTAGTGGTTGATTGTTGTGGTGGTTGATTGTTGTGGTGGTTGATTGTTGTGGTGGTTGATTGTTGTGGTGGTTAATGGTTGTGGTGGTTGATTGTTGTGGTGGTTAAAGGTAGTGGGGGTTGATTGTTGTGGTTGTTGATGGTTGTGGTGGATGATGGTAGTGTTTGTTGATAGTTGTGGTGGTTGGTTGTTGTGGTGGTTGATGGTAGTGTTTGTTGATGGTTGTGGTGGTTGATGGTAGTGTTTGTCTATAGTTGTGGTAGTTGATGGTTGTAGTGGTTGATTGTTGTGGTGGTTGATGGTAGTGTTTGTTGATGGTTGTGGTGGTTGATGGTTGTGGTGGTTGATGGTAGTGTTTGTCTATAGTTGTGGTAGTTGATGGTTGTAGTGGTTGATTGTTGTGGTGGTTGATTGTTGTGGTGGTTGATAGTTGTGGTGGTTGATTGTTGTGGTGGTTGATGGTTGTGGTGGTTGATTGTTGTGGTGGTTGATGGTTGTGGTGGTTGATTGTTGTGGTGGTTGATTGTTGTGGTGGTTGATTGTTGTGGTGGATGGTTGTTGTGGTGGTTGATGGTTATGGTGGTTGATTGTTGTTCTGGTTGAATGTTGTGGTGGTTGATTGTTGTGGTGGTTAGAGGTAGTGGGGGTTGATTGTTGTGGTGGTTGATGGTTGTGGTGGATGATGGTAGTGTTTGTTGATAGTTGTGGTGGTTGGTTGTTGTGGTGGTTGATGGTTGTGGTGGTTGATTGTTGTGGTGGTTGATTGTTGTGGTGGTTGATTGTTGTGGTGGGTGATTGTTGTGGTGGTTGATGGTTGTAGTGGTTGATTGTTGTGGTGGTTGATGGTTGTGGTGGTTGATTGTTGTGGTGGTTGATTGTTGTGGTGGTTGATTGTTGTGGTGGTTGATTGTTGTGGTGGTTGATTGTTGTGGTGGTTAATGGTTGTGGTGGTTGATTGTTGTGGTGGTTAAAGGTAGTGGGGGTTGATTGTTGTGGTGGTTGATGGTTGTGGTGGATGATGGTAGTGTTTGTTGATAGTTGTGGTGGTTGGTTGTTGTGGTGGTTGATGGTTGTGGTGGTTGATTGTTGTGGTGGTTGATGGTTGTGGTGGTTGATTGTTGTGGTGGTTGATTGTTGTGGTGGATGATTGTTGTGGTGGTTGATTGTTTTGGTGGTTGATTGTTGTGGTGGTTGATGGTTGTTGTGGTTGATAGTTGTGGTTAATGGTAGTGGTTGGTGATAGTGGTTGAGGGCAGTGGTAGATGGTGGTTGTGGTCGTTTGTGGTTGACTGTACTGGTAGTTGTTGAGGTTCGTGATATTGGTGGTTGATTGTTGTATTTTGTGGTAGTGGTGGTTGATTATATTTGGCAGTAGTGGTGTTTGATTGTTGTTGGTGGTAGGGGTGGTTGATTGTTGTGGTTGGTGTTGGTTTATGGTTGTTGTTGATAGTAGTGGTGGTTGATTGTTGTGGTTGTTGATGATTGAGGTGGTTGATGATTGATGGTTATGGTTATTGATAGTAGTTGAAATTGAAATTGAAATAAGTTTATTGAGGTAAGTGAGGTAAGTGAGGTAAGGTAAGTGAAATGGGTGTTTTGACTCACATACATGTAGTGTTGCATGGTTTGGCTTCCCTCATACATTATACCTCTCCTCGCCACTTCTGCCTGTGGCTGAATATTTCTGATTTTGCTTCTTATTTGTCTCATTGTGAATTCACATTCGATGTCAACTTGTTGTTTTAATGTGGCACGTTTGGCCAAGTCATCCGCCACCTCGTTGAGCACTATTCCAACATGAGATGGAATCCACTTGAATTTCACATTGTGACCTTTCAGCTGTATCTCAGTTATTCTTTTCTTACAGTCCTCAACTATGGACATGAAGACTGGATTTCGACTGTTTAAGGACTCAAGTGCTCCTCGGCTATCGACAAATACAAAAACATCTTTGTCGTCATGACGTACTTCCTCCAAACACGGCAGAATGGCCTGCAGTTGAGCACTGATAGTAATGGTGGTTGGTTGTTGTAGTTAGAGGAGGAGGTCGAGGAGGAAGGAGGAGGAGTAAGGAGGAGAAAGAGGAGGAAGGAGAAGGTCGAGGAGGAAGGAGAAGGTCGAGGAGGAAGGAGAAGGTCGAGGAGGAGGGAGAAGGTCGAGGAGGAAGGAGAAGGTCAAGGAGGAAGGAGAAGGTCAAGGAAGAAAGAGGAGAAGGTCGAGGAGGAGGGAGAAGGTCGAGGAGGAAGGAGAAGGTCGAGGAGGAAGGAGAAGGTCGAGGAGGAGGGAGAAGGTCGAGGAGGAAGGAGAAGGTCAAGGAGGAAGGAGAAGGTCAAGGAAGAAAGAGGAGAAGGTCGAGGAGGAGGGAGAAGGTCGAGGAGGAGGGAGAAGGTCGAGGAGGAAGGAGAAGGTCAAGGAGGAAGGAGAAGGTCAAGGAAGAAAGAGGAGAAGGTCGAGGAGGAGGGAGAAGGTCGAGGAGGAAGGAGAAGGTCGAGGAGGAAGGAGAAGGTCGAGGGGGAAGAAGAAGGTCGAGGAGGAAGGAGAAGGTCGAGGAGGAAGGAGAAGGTCGAGGAGGAAGGAGAAGGTCAAGGAAGAAAGAGGAGAAGGTCGAGGAGGAAGAATGAGAAGGTCGAGGAGGAGAAGGTGTTGGTGGTGGCTGTTGGTTGTTGTTAGTGGATATTGATGGTTGAAGAACATAGAAGGATTAGGAAAAATAAGGAAGGCAGGAACGAGAAGGAAGTTTAAGGTAGGAGTAGGAAGATTACGGAAGGTGGAGTGGTGGAGAGTGGTGTGTGACAGTGGTGGAGAGTGGTGTGTGACAGTGGTGGAGAGTGGTGTGTGACAGTGGTGGAGAGTGGTGTGTGACAGTGGTGGAGAGTGGTGTGTGACAGTGGTGGAGAGTGGTGTGTGACAGTGGTGGAGAGTGGTGTGTGACAGTGGTGGAGAGTGGTGTGTGACAGTGGTGGAGAGTGGTGTGTGACAGTGATGGAGAGTGGTGTGTGACAGTGGTGGAGAGTGGTGTGTGGCAGTAGTGGAGAGTGGTGTGTGACAGTGGTGGAGAGTGGTGTGTGACAGTGGTGGAGAGTGGTGTGTGACAGTGGTGGAGAGTGGTGTGTGACAGTGGTGGAGAGTGGTGTGTGACAGTGGTGGAGAGTGGTGTGTGACAGTGGTGGAGAGTGGTGTGTGACAGTGGTGGAGAGTGGTGTGTGACAGTGGTGGAGAGTGGTGTGTGACAATGATGGGGAGTGGTGTGTGACAGTGGTGGAGAGTGGTGTGTGACAGTGGTGGAGAGTGGTGTGTGACAGTGGTGGAGAGTGGTGTGTGACAGTGGTGGAGAGTGGTGTGTGACAGTGGTGGAGAGTGGTGTGTGACAGTGATGGAGAGTGGTGAGTGGCAGTGGTGGAGAGTGGTGCGTGACAGTGATGGAGAGTGGTGAGTGACAGTGGTGGAGAGTGGTGAGTGACAGTGGTGGAGAGTGGTGTGTGGCAGTGGTGGAGAGTAGTGAGGGGAAGCAGTAAAGAGTGGTGACTACCCTCCTCCTCTGCACCACTTCCCTCCTCCTCCTCCTCCTCTGCACCACTGCCCTCCTCTTCTGCACCACTTCACTCCTCCTCCGCACCACTACCCTCCTCCTCCTCTGCACCACTACCCTCCTCCTCCGCACCACTACCCCTCTTTCTCCTCTGCATCACTACCCTCCTCATCCTCTGCACCACTACCCTCCTCCTCCTCTGCACCACTACCCTCCTCCTCTGCACCACTACCCTCATCCTCTTCTGCACCACTACCCTCTTCCTCTGCACCACAACCCTCCTCCTCTTCACCACTACCCTCCTCCTCCTCTGCACCACTACCCTCCTCCTAATCTGCACCACTACCCTCCTCCTCCTCTGCACCACTACCCTCCTCCTCTGGACAACTACCCTCCTCCTCCTCCTCTGCACCACAACCCTCCTCCTCTGCACCACTACCCTCTTCCTCCTCTGCGCCAATACCCTCCTCCTCCTCCCCTGCACCACTACCCTCCTTATCTGCACCACTACCCTCCTCCTCCTCTGCACCACTACCCTCCTCCTCCTCTGCACCACTACCCTCCTCCTCTGCACCACTACCCTCCTCCACCTCTGCACCACTACCCTCCTCCTCTGCACCACTACCCTCCTGCTCTGCACCACTACCCTCTTCCTCTGCACCACTACCCTCCTCCTCTGCACCACTACCCTCCTCCTCCTCTGCACCACTACCCTCCTCCTCCTCTGCACCACTACCCTCCTCCTCCTCTGCACCACTACCCTCCTCCTCTGCACCACTACCCTCCTCCTCCTCTGCACCACTACCCTCCTCCTCCTCTGCACCACTACCCTCCTCCTCTGCACCACTACCCTCCTCCTCCTCTGCACCACTACCCTCCTCCTCCTCTGCACCAATACCCTCCTCCTTTTCCTCTTCACCAATACCCTCCTCCTCTGCACCACTACCCTCATCCGCTTCTGCACCACTACCCTCTTCCACTGCACCACAACCCTCCTCCTCTGCACCACTACCCTCCTCCTCCTCTGCACCAATACCCTCCTCCTTTTCCTCTTCACCAATACCCTCCTCCTCTGCACCACTACCCTCATCCGCTTCTGCACCACTACCCTCTTCCACTGCACCACAACCCTCCTCCTCTGCACCACTACCCTTCTCCTATGCACCACTACCCTCCTCTTCCTCTGCATCACTACCCTCCTCCTCCTCTGCACCACTACCCTCCTCCTCCTCTGCACCACTACCCTCCTCCTCCGCACCACTATACTCCTTTTCTGCACCACTACTCTCCTCCTCCTCTGCACCACTACCCTCTTCCTCCTCTGCACCACTACCCTCCTCCTCTGCACCACTACACTCCTCCTCCTCTGCACCACTACCCTCCTCCTCCTCTGCATCACTACCCTCCTCCTCCTCCTCCTCCTCTGCACCGCTACCCTCCTCATCTTCTGCACCATTACCCTCCTCTTCCTCTGCAGCACTACCCTCTTCCTCCTCCTCCTCTGCACCACAACTCTCCTCCTCCTCCTCAGCACCACTACCCTCCTCCTCCTCTGCACCACTACCCTCCTCCTCCTCTGCGCCACTACCCTCCTCCTCTGCACTACTACCCTCTTCCTCCCCTGCACCACTACCCTCCTCCTCCTCTGCACCACTACCCTCCTCCTCTGCACCACTACCCTCCTCCTCCTCTTCACCAAGACCCTCCTCCTCTGCACCACTACCCTCCTCCTCCTCTGCACCACTACCCTCCTACTCCTCAGCACCACTACCCTAATCCCCCTCTGAACCACTACCCTAATCCTCCTCTGCACCACTACCCTCCTCCTCCTCTGCACCACTACCCTCCTCCTCCTCTGCACCACTACCCTCCTCCTCTGCACCACTACCCTCCTCCTCCTCTGCACCACTACCCTCCTCCTCCTCTGCACCACTACCCTCCTCCTCTGCACCACTACCCTCCTCCTCCTCTGCACCACTACCCTCCTCCTCCTCTGCACCAATACCCTCCTCCTTTTCCTCTTCACCAATACCCTCCTCCTCTGCACCACTACCCTCATCCGCTTCTGCACCACTACCCTCTTCCACTGCACCACAACCCTCCTCCTCTGCACCACTACCCTTCTCCTATGCACCACTACCCTCCTCTTCCTCTGCATCACTACCCTCCTCCTCCTCTGCACCACTACCCTCCTCCTCCTCTGCACCACTACCCTCCTCCTCCGCACCACTATACTCCTTTTCTGCACCACTACTCTCCTCCTCCTCTGCACCACTACCCTCTTCCTCCTCTGCACCACTACCCTCCTCCTCTGCACCACTACACTCCTCCTCCTCTGCACCACTACCCTCCTCCTCCTCTGCATCACTACCCTCCTCCTCCTCCTCCTCTGCACCGCTACCCTCCTCATCTTCTGCACCATTACCCTCCTCTTCCTCTGCAGCACTACCCTCTTCCTCCTCCTCCTCTGCACCACAACTCTCCTCCTCCTCCTCAGCACCACTACCCTCCTACTCCTCTGCACCACTACCCTCCTCCTCCTCTGCGCCACTACCCTCCTCCTCTGCACTACTACCCTCTTCCTCCCCTGCACCACTACCCTCCTCCTCCTCTGCACCACTACCCTCCTCCTCTGCACCACTACCCTCCTCCTCCTCTTCACCAAGACCCTCCTCCTCTGCACCACTACCCTCCTCCTCCTCTGCACCACTACCCTCCTACTCCTCAGCACCACTACCCTAATCCCCCTCTGAACCACTACCCTAATCCTCCTCTGAACCACTACCCTTCTCCTCCTCCTCTGTACCGCCCTCTTCCTCCTCTGCACCACTACCCTCCTCCTCATCCTCCTCTGCACCACTACCCTCCTCCTCCTCCTCTTCTGCGCCACTACCCTCCTCCTCCCCCTCCTCTGCACTACTACCCTCCTCCTCTGCACCACTACCCCTCCACCTCCTCCTCCTCTGCACCACTACCCTCCTCCTCCTCCTCTGCACCACTACCCTCCTCTGCACAACTACCTTCCTCCTCCTCCTCTTCCGCACCACTACCCTCCTCCTCTGCATCACTACCCCGCTCCTCCTCTGCACCACTTCCCTCCTCCTCCTCCTCCTCTGCACCACTGCCCTCCTCTTCTGCACCACTTCACTCCTCCTCTGCACCACTACCCTCCTCCTCCTCTGCACCACTACCCTCCTCCTCCTCTGCACCACTACCCTCCTCCTCCTCTGCACCACTACCCTCCTCCTCCTCCTTCTCTGCACCACTACCCTCCTCCTCTGTACCACTACCCTCCTCCTCTGCACCACTACCCTCCTCCTCCTCTGCAATACTACCCTCCTCCTCCGCACCTACTATACTCCTCCTCTGCACCACTACCCTCCTCTTTCTCTGCACCACTACCCTCTTCCTCCTCTGCACCACTACCCTC
Source organism: Procambarus clarkii (assembly GCF_040958095.1). Lineage (NCBI taxonomy): Eukaryota > Metazoa > Arthropoda > Malacostraca > Decapoda > Cambaridae > Procambarus > Procambarus clarkii. The sequence goes on along the minus strand of NC_091195.1, from coordinate 14,167,249 downwards.
CTCCTCTGCACCACTACCCTCCTCCTCCTCTGCACCACTACCCTCCTCCTCCTCTGCATCACTACCCTCCTCCTCCTCCTCTGCACCGCTACCCTCCTCATTTTCTGCACCATTACCCTCCTCCTCCTCTGCAGCACTACCCTCTTTCTCCTCCTCCTCTGCACCACAACTCTCCTCCTCCTCCTCAGCACCACTACCCTCCTCCTCCTCTGCACCACTACCCTCCTCCTCCTCTGCGCCACTACCCTCCTCCTCTGCACCACTACCCTCCTCCTCCACTGCACCACTACCCTCCTCCTCTGCACCACTACCCTCCTCCTCCTCTCCACCAAGACCCTCCTCCTTTGCACCACTACCCTCCTCCTCCTCTGCATCACTACCCTCCTCCTCCTCAGCACAACTACCCTCCTCCCCCTCTGCACCACTACCCTCCTCCTCCTCCTCCTCCTCCTCTGCACTACTACCCTCATCCTCCATTGCACCACTATCCTCCTCTTCCTCTGCACCACTACCCTCCTTCTTCTCTGCACCACTACCCTTCTCTTCCTCTGCACCACTACCCTCTTCCTCCTCTGCACCACTACCCACCTCCTCCTCTGCACCACTACCCTCCTCCTCTGCACCACTACCCTCCTCCTCCTCTGCACCACTACCCTCCTCCTCCTCTGCACCACTACCCTCCTCCTCTGCACCACTACCCTCCTCCTCCTCTGCACCACTACCCTCCTCCTCCTCTGCACCAATACCCTCCTCCTTTTCCTCTTCACCAATACCCTCCTCCTCTGCACCACTACCCTCATCCGCTTCTGCACCACTACCCTCTTCCACTGCACCACAACCCTCCTCCTCTGCACCACTACCCTTCTCCTATGCACCACTACCCTCCTCTTCCTCTACATCACTACCCTCCTCCTCCTCTGCACCACTACCCTCCTCCTCCTCTGCACCACTACCCTCCTCCTCCGCACCACTATACTCCTTTTCTGCACCACTACTCTCCTCCTCCTCTGCACCACTACCCTCTTCCTCCTCTGCACCACTACCCTCCTCCTCTGCACCACTACACTCCTCCTCCTCTGCACCACTACCCTCCTCCTCCTCTGCATCACTACCCTCCTCCTCCTCCTCCTCCTCTGCACCGCTACCCTCCTCATCTTCTGCACCATTACCCTCCTCTTCCTCTGCAGCACTACCCTCTTCCTCCTCCTCCTCTGCACCACAACTCTCCTCCTCCTCCTCAGCACCACTACCCTCCTCCTCCTCTGCACCACTACCCTCCTCCTCCTCTGCGCCACTACCCTCCTCCTCTGCACTACTACCCTCTTCCTCCCCTGCACCACTACCCTCCTCCTCCTCTGCACCACTACCCTCCTCCTCTGCACCACTACCCTCCTCCTCCTCTTCACCAAGACCCTCCTCCTCTGCACCACTACCCTCCTCCTCCTCTGCACCACTACCCTCCTACTCCTCAGCACCACTACCCTAGTCCCCCTCTGAACCACTACCCTAATCCTCCTCTGAACCACTACCCTCCTCCTCCTCCTCCTCTGTACCGCCCTCTTCCTCCTCTGCACCACTACCCTCCTCCTCATCCTCCTCTGCACCACTACCCTCCTCCTCCTCCTCTTCTGCGCCACTACCCTCCTCCTCCCCACCTCTGCACTACTACCCTCCTCCTCTGCACCACTACCCCTCCACCTCCTCCTCCTCTGCACCACTACCCTCCTCCTCCTCCTCTGCACCACTACCCTCCTCTGCACAACTACCTTCCTCCTCCTCCTCTTCCGCACCACTACCCTCCTCCTCTGCATCACTACCCCCCTCCTCCTCTGCACCACTTCCCTCCTCCTCCTCCTCCTCTGCACCACTGCCCTCCTCTTCTGCACCACTTCACTCCTCCTCTGCACCACTACCCTCCTCCTCCTCTGCACCACTACCCTCCTCCTCCTCTGCACCACTACCCTCCTCCTCCTCTGCACCACTACCCTCCTCCTCCTCCTTCTCTGCACCACTACCGTCCTCCTCTGTACCACTACCCTCCTCCTCTGCACCACTACCCTCCTGCTCCTCTGCAATACTACCCTCCTCCTCCGCACCTACTATACTCCTCCTCTGCACCACTACCCTCCTCTTCCTCTGCACCACTACCCTCTTCCTCCTCTGCACCACTACCCTCCTCCTCTGCACCACTACCCTCCTCCTCCTCTGCACCACTACCCTCCTCCTCCTCTGCATCACTACCCTCCTCCTCCTCCTCTGCACCGCTACCCTCCTCATTTTCTGCACCATTACCCTCCTCCTCCTCTGCAGCACTACCCTCTTTCTCCTCCTCCTCTGCACCACAACTCTCCTCCTCCTCCTCAGCACCACTACCCTCCTCCTCCTCTGCACCACTACCCTCCTCCTCCTCTGCGCCACTACCCTCCTCCTCTGCACCACTACCCTCCTCCTCCACTGCACCACTACCCTCCTCCTCTGCACCACTACCCTCCTCCTCCTCTCCACCAAGACCCTCCTCCTTTGCACCACTACCCTCCTCCTCCTCTGCATCACTACCCTCCTCCTCCTCAGCACAACTACCCTCCTCCCCCTCTGCACCACTACCCTCCTCCTCCTCCTCCTCCTCTGCACTACTACCCTCATCCTCCATTGCACCACTATCCTCCTCTTCCTCTGCACCACTACCCTCCTTCTTCTCTGCACCACTACCCTTCTCTTCCTCTGCACCACTACCCTCTTCCTCCTCTGCACCACTACCCACCTCCTCCTCTGCACCACTACCCTCCTCCTCTGTACCACTACCCTCATCCTCCCCTGCACCACTACCCTCCTCCTCTGCATCACTATCCTCCTCTTCCTCTGCACCACTACCCTCCTCCTCTGCACCACTACCCTCCTCCTCCTCTGCACCATTACCCTCCTCCTCCTCTGAAGCACTACCCTCTTCCTCCTCCTACTCTGCACCACTACCCTCCTCCTCCTCAGCACCACTACCCTCCTCCTCCGCTCCACTACCCTCCTCCTCCTCTGCACCACTACCCTCCTCCTCTGCACCACTACCCACCTCCTCTGCACCACTACCCTCCTACTCCTCAGCACCACTACCCTCATCCTCCTTTGAACCACTACCCTCCTCCTCTGTACCACTACTCTCTTCCTCCTATGCACCACTACCCTCCTCCTCATCCTTCTCTGCACCACTACCCTCCTCCTCTGGACCACTACCCTCCTCCTCCTCCTCTGCACCACAACCCTTCTCCTCTGCACCACTACCCTCCTCCTCCTCTGCGCCAATACCCTCCCCCTCCTCCTCTGCACCACTACCCTCCTCCTCTGCACCACTACCCTCCTCATCCTTTGCACCACTACCCTCCTCCTCCTCCTCCTCTGCACCACTACCCTCCTCCTCTGTACCACTACCCTGATCTTTTTTCTGCACCACTACCCTCTTCCTCTGCCCCACAACCCTCCTCCTCTGCACCACTTCCCTCCTCCTCCTCCTCCTCTGCACCATTGCCCTCCTCTTCTGCACCACTTCACTCCTCCTCCGCACCACTACCCTCCTCCTCCTCTGCACCACTACCCTCCTCCTCCGCACCACTACCCCTCTTTCTCCTCTGCATCACTACCCTCCTCATCCTCTGCACCACTACCCTCCTCCTCCTCTGCACCACTACCCTCCTCCTCTGCACCACTACCCTCATCCTCTTCTGCACCACTACCCTCTTCCTCTGCACCACAACCCTCCTCCTCTTCACCACTACCCTCCTCCTCCTCTGCACCACTACCCTCCTCCTAATCTGCACCACTACCCTCCTCCTCCTCTGCACCACTACCCTCCTCCTCTGGACAACTACCCTCCTCCTCCTCCTCTGCACCACAACCCTCCTCCTCTGCACCACTACCCTCTTCCTCCTCTGCGCCAATACCCTCCTCCTCCTCCCCTGCACCACTACCCTCCTTATCTGCACCACTACCCTCCTCCTCCTCTGCACCACTACCCTCCTCCTCCTCTGCACCACTACCCTCCTCCTCTGCACCACTACCCTCCTCCACCTCTGCACCACTACCCTCCTCCTCTGCACCACTACCCTCCTGCTCTGCACCACTACCCTCTTCCTCTGCACCACTACCCTCCTCCTCTGCACCACTACCCTCCTCCTCCTCTGCACCACTACCCTCCTCCTCCTCTGCACCACTACCCTCCTCCTCCTCTGCACCACTACCCTCCTCCTCTGCACCACTACCCTCCTCCTCCTCTGCACCACTACCCTCCTCCTCCTCTGCACCACTACCCTCCTCCTCTGCACCACTACCCTCCTCCTCCTCTGCACCACTACCCTCCTCCTCCTCTGCACCAATACCCTCCTCCTTTTCCTCTTCACCAATACCCTCCTCCTCTGCACCACTACCCTCATCCGCTTCTGCACCACTACCCTCTTCCACTGCACCACAACCCTCCTCCTCTGCACCACTACCCTCCTCCTCCTCTGCACCAATACCCTCCTCCTTTTCCTCTTCACCAATACCCTCCTCCTCTGCACCACTACCCTCATCCGCTTCTGCACCACTACCCTCTTCCACTGCACCACAACCCTCCTCCTCTGCACCACTACCCTTCTCCTATGCACCACTACCCTCCTCTTCCTCTGCATCACTACCCTCCTCCTCCTCTGCACCACTACCCTCCTCCTCCTCTGCACCACTACCCTCCTCCTCCGCACCACTATACTCCTTTTCTGCACCACTACTCTCCTCCTCCTCTGCACCACTACCCTCTTCCTCCTCTGCACCACTACCCTCCTCCTCTGCACCACTACACTCCTCCTCCTCTGCACCACTACCCTCCTCCTCCTCTGCATCACTACCCTCCTCCTCCTCCTCCTCCTCTGCACCGCTACCCTCCTCATCTTCTGCACCATTACCCTCCTCTTCCTCTGCAGCACTACCCTCTTCCTCCTCCTCCTCTGCACCACAACTCTCCTCCTCCTCCTCAGCACCACTACCCTCCTCCTCCTCTGCACCACTACCCTCCTCCTCCTCTGCGCCACTACCCTCCTCCTCTGCACTACTACCCTCTTCCTCCCCTGCACCACTACCCTCCTCCTCCTCTGCACCACTACCCTCCTCCTCTGCACCACTACCCTCCTCCTCCTCTTCACCAAGACCCTCCTCCTCTGCACCACTACCCTCCTCCTCCTCTGCACCACTACCCTCCTACTCCTCAGCACCACTACCCTAATCCCCCTCTGAACCACTACCCTAATCCTCCTCTGCACCACTACCCTCCTCCTCCTCTGCACCACTACCCTCCTCCTCCTCTGCACCACTACCCTCCTCCTCTGCACCACTACCCTCCTCCTCCTCTGCACCACTACCCTCCTCCTCCTCTGCACCACTACCCTCCTCCTCTGCACCACTACCCTCCTCCTCCTCTGCACCACTACCCTCCTCCTCCTCTGCACCAATACCCTCCTCCTTTTCCTCTTCACCAATACCCTCCTCCTCTGCACCACTACCCTCATCCGCTTCTGCACCACTACCCTCTTCCACTGCACCACAACCCTCCTCCTCTGCACCACTACCCTTCTCCTATGCACCACTACCCTCCTCTTCCTCTGCATCACTACCCTCCTCCTCCTCTGCACCACTACCCTCCTCCTCCTCTGCACCACTACCCTCCTCCTCCGCACCACTATACTCCTTTTCTGCACCACTACTCTCCTCCTCCTCTGCACCACTACCCTCTTCCTCCTCTGCACCACTACCCTCCTCCTCTGCACCACTACACTCCTCCTCCTCTGCACCACTACCCTCCTCCTCCTCTGCATCACTACCCTCCTCCTCCTCCTCCTCTGCACCGCTACCCTCCTCATCTTCTGCACCATTACCCTCCTCTTCCTCTGCAGCACTACCCTCTTCCTCCTCCTCCTCTGCACCACAACTCTCCTCCTCCTCCTCAGCACCACTACCCTCCTACTCCTCTGCACCACTACCCTCCTCCTCCTCTGCGCCACTACCCTCCTCCTCTGCACTACTACCCTCTTCCTCCCCTGCACCACTACCCTCCTCCTCCTCTGCACCACTACCCTCCTCCTCTGCACCACTACCCTCCTCCTCCTCTTCACCAAGACCCTCCTCCTCTGCACCACTACCCTCCTCCTCCTCTGCACCACTACCCTCCTACTCCTCAGCACCACTACCCTAATCCCCCTCTGAACCACTACCCTAATCCTCCTCTGAACCACTACCCTTCTCCTCCTCCTCTGTACCGCCCTCTTCCTCCTCTGCACCACTACCCTCCTCCTCATCCTCCTCTGCACCACTACCCTCCTCCTCCTCCTCTTCTGCGCCACTACCCTCCTCCTCCCCCTCCTCTGCACTACTACCCTCCTCCTCTGCACCACTACCCCTCCACCTCCTCCTCCTCTGCACCACTACCCTCCTCCTCCTCCTCTGCACCACTACCCTCCTCTGCACAACTACCTTCCTCCTCCTCCTCTTCCGCACCACTACCCTCCTCCTCTGCATCACTACCCCGCTCCTCCTCTGCACCACTTCCCTCCTCCTCCTCCTCCTCTGCACCACTGCCCTCCTCTTCTGCACCACTTCACTCCTCCTCTGCACCACTACCCTCCTCCTCCTCTGCACCACTACCCTCCTCCTCCTCTGCACCACTACCCTCCTCCTCCTCTGCACCACTACCCTCCTCCTCCTCCTTCTCTGCACCACTACCCTCCTCCTCTGTACCACTACCCTCCTCCTCTGCACCACTACCCTCCTCCTCCTCTGCAATACTACCCTCCTCCTCCGCACCTACTATACTCCTCCTCTGCACCACTACCCTCCTCTTCCTCTGCACCACTACCCTCTTCCTCCTCTGCACCACTACCCTCCTCCTCTGCACCACTACCCTCCTCCTCCTCTGCACCACTACCCTCCTCCTCCTCTGCATCACTACCCTCCTCCTCCTCCTCTGCACCGCTACCCTCCTCATTTTCTGCACCATTACCCTCCTCCTCCTCTGCAGCACTACCCTCTTTCTCCTCCTCCTCTGCACCACAACTCTCCTCCTCCTCCTCAGCACCACTACCCTCCTCCTCCTCTGCACCACTACCCTCCTCCTCCTCTGCGCCACTACCCTCCTCCTCTGCACCACTACCCTCCTCCTCCACTGCACCACTACCCTCCTCCTCTGCACCACTACCCTCCTCCTCCTCTCCACCAAGACCCTCCTCCTTTGCACCACTACCCTCCTCCTCCTCTGCATCACTACCCTCCTCCTCCTCAGCACAACTACCCTCCTCCCCCTCTGCACCACTACCCTCCTCCTCCTCCTCCTCCTCCTCTGCACTACTACCCTCATCCTCCATTGCACCACTATCCTCCTCTTCCTCTGCACCACTACCCTCCTTCTTCTCTGCACCACTACCCTTCTCTTCCTCTGCACCACTACCCTCTTCCTCCTCTGCACCACTACCCACCTCCTCCTCTGCACCACTACCCTCCTCCTCTGCACCACTACCCTCCTCCTCCTCTGCACCACTACCCTCCTCCTCCTCTGCACCACTACCCTCCTCCTCTGCACCACTACCCTCCTCCTCCTCTGCACCACTACCCTCCTCCTCCTCTGCACCAATACCCTCCTCCTTTTCCTCTTCACCAATACCCTCCTCCTCTGCACCACTACCCTCATCCGCTTCTGCACCACTACCCTCTTCCACTGCACCACAACCCTCCTCCTCTGCACCACTACCCTTCTCCTATGCACCACTACCCTCCTCTTCCTCTACATCACTACCCTCCTCCTCCTCTGCACCACTACCCTCCTCCTCCTCTGCACCACTACCCTCCTCCTCCGCACCACTATACTCCTTTTCTGCACCACTACTCTCCTCCTCCTCTGCACCACTACCCTCTTCCTCCTCTGCACCACTACCCTCCTCCTCTGCACCACTACACTCCTCCTCCTCTGCACCACTACCCTCCTCCTCCTCTGCATCACTACCCTCCTCCTCCTCCTCCTCCTCTGCACCGCTACCCTCCTCATCTTCTGCACCATTACCCTCCTCTTCCTCTGCAGCACTACCCTCTTCCTCCTCCTCCTCTGCACCACAACTCTCCTCCTCCTCCTCAGCACCACTACCCTCCTCCTCCTCTGCACCACTACCCTCCTCCTCCTCTGCGCCACTACCCTCCTCCTCTGCACTACTACCCTCTTCCTCCCCTGCACCACTACCCTCCTCCTCCTCTGCACCACTACCCTCCTCCTCTGCACCACTACCCTCCTCCTCCTCTTCACCAAGACCCTCCTCCTCTGCACCACTACCCTCCTCCTCCTCTGCACCACTACCCTCCTACTCCTCAGCACCACTACCCTAGTCCCCCTCTGAACCACTACCCTAATCCTCCTCTGAACCACTACCCTCCTCCTCCTCCTCCTCTGTACCGCCCTCTTCCTCCTCTGCACCACTACCCTCCTCCTCATCCTCCTCTGCACCACTACCCTCCTCCTCCTCCTCTTCTGCGCCACTACCCTCCTCCTCCCCACCTCTGCACTACTACCCTCCTCCTCTGCACCACTACCCCTCCACCTCCTCCTCCTCTGCACCACTACCCTCCTCCTCCTCCTCTGCACCACTACCCTCCTCTGCACAACTACCTTCCTCCTCCTCCTCTTCCGCACCACTACCCTCCTCCTCTGCATCACTACCCCCCTCCTCCTCTGCACCACTTCCCTCCTCCTCCTCCTCCTCTGCACCACTGCCCTCCTCTTCTGCACCACTTCACTCCTCCTCTGCACCACTACCCTCCTCCTCCTCTGCACCACTACCCTCCTCCTCCTCTGCACCACTACCCTCCTCCTCCTCTGCACCACTACCCTCCTCCTCCTCCTTCTCTGCACCACTACCGTCCTCCTCTGTACCACTACCCTCCTCCTCTGCACCACTACCCTCCTGCTCCTCTGCAATACTACCCTCCTCCTCCGCACCTACTATACTCCTCCTCTGCACCACTACCCTCCTCTTCCTCTGCACCACTACCCTCTTCCTCCTCTGCACCACTACCCTCCTCCTCTGCACCACTACCCTCCTCCTCCTCTGCACCACTACCCTCCTCCTCCTCTGCATCACTACCCTCCTCCTCCTCCTCTGCACCGCTACCCTCCTCATTTTCTGCACCATTACCCTCCTCCTCCTCTGCAGCACTACCCTCTTTCTCCTCCTCCTCTGCACCACAACTCTCCTCCTCCTCCTCAGCACCACTACCCTCCTCCTCCTCTGCACCACTACCCTCCTCCTCCTCTGCGCCACTACCCTCCTCCTCTGCACCACTACCCTCCTCCTCCACTGCACCACTACCCTCCTCCTCTGCACCACTACCCTCCTCCTCCTCTCCACCAAGACCCTCCTCCTTTGCACCACTACCCTCCTCCTCCTCTGCATCACTACCCTCCTCCTCCTCAGCACAACTACCCTCCTCCCCCTCTGCACCACTACCCTCCTCCTCCTCCTCCTCCTCTGCACTACTACCCTCATCCTCCATTGCACCACTATCCTCCTCTTCCTCTGCACCACTACCCTCCTTCTTCTCTGCACCACTACCCTTCTCTTCCTCTGCACCACTACCCTCTTCCTCCTCTGCACCACTACCCACCTCCTCCTCTGCACCACTACCCTCCTCCTCTGTACCACTACCCTCATCCTCCCCTGCACCACTACCCTCCTCCTCTGCATCACTATCCTCCTCTTCCTCTGCACCACTACCCTCCTCCTCTGCACCACTACCCTCCTCCTCCTCTGCACCATTACCCTCCTCCTCCTCTGAAGCACTACCCTCTTCCTCCTCCTACTCTGCACCACTACCCTCCTCCTCCTCAGCACCACTACCCTCCTCCTCCGCTCCACTACCCTCCTCCTCCTCTGCACCACTACCCTCCTCCTCTGCACCACTACCCACCTCCTCTGCACCACTACCCTCCTACTCCTCAGCACCACTACCCTCATCCTCCTTTGAACCACTACCCTCCTCCTCTGTACCACTACTCTCTTCCTCCTATGCACCACTACCCTCCTCCTCATCCTTCTCTGCACCACTACCCTCCTCCTCTGGACCACTACCCTCCTCCTCCTCCTCTGCACCACAACCCTTCTCCTCTGCACCACTACCCTCCTCCTCCTCTGCGCCAATACCCTCCCCCTCCTCCTCTGCACCACTACCCTCCTCCTCTGCACCACTACCCTCCTCATCCTTTGCACCACTACCCTCCTCCTCCTCCTCCTCTGCACCACTACCCTCCTCCTCTGTACCACTACCCTGATCTTTTTTCTGCACCACTACCCTCTTCCTCTGCCCCACAACCCTCCTCCTCTTCACCACTACCCTCCTCCTCCTCTGCAGCACTACCCCCCTACTCTTCACCACTACCCTCCTCCTCCTCTGCACCACTACCCTCCTCCTAATCTGCACCACTACCCTCCTCCTCTGCACCACTACCCTCCTCCTCTGGACCACTACCCTCCTCCTCCTCATCTGCACCACAACCCTTCTCCTCTGCACCACTACCCTCCTCCTCCTCTGCGCCAATACCCTCCCCCTCCTCCTCTGCACCACTACCCTCCTCCTCTGCACCACTACCCTCCTCCTCCTCTGCACCACTACCCTCCTCCACCTCTGCACCACTACCCTCCTCCTTTGCACCACTACCCTCCTCCTCTGCACCAATACCCTCCTCCTCTGCACCACTACCCTCACCCTCTTCTGCACCACTACCCTCTTCCACTGCACCACAACCCTCCTCCTCTGCACCACTACCCTTCTCCTCCTATGCACCACTACCCTCCTCTTCCTCTGCATCACTACCCTCCTCCTCCTCTGCACCACTACCCTCCTCCTCCTCTGCACCACTACCCTCCTCCTCCGCACCTACTATACTCCTCCTCTGCACCACTACCCTCCTCCTCCTCTGCACCACTACCCTCTTCCTCCTCTGCACCACTACCCTCCTCCTCTGCACCACTACCCTCCTCCTCCTCTGCACCACTACCCTCCTCCTCCTCTGCATCACTACCCTCCTCCTCCTCCTCCTCTGCACCGCTACCCTCCTCATTTTCTGCACCATTACCCTCCTCCTCCTCTGCAGCACTACCCTCTTTCTCCTCCTCCTCTGCACCACAACTCTCCTCCTCCTCCTCAGCACCACTACCCTCCTCCTCCTCTGCACCACTACCCTCCTCCTCCTCTGCGCCACTACCCTCCTCCTCTGCACCACTACCCTCCTCCTCCACTGCACCACTACCCTCCTCCTCTGCACCACTACCCTCCTCCTCCTCTCCACCAAGACCCTCCTCCTTTGCACCACTACCCTCCTCCTCCTCTGCATCACTACCCTCCTCCTCCTCAGCACAACTACCCTCCTCCCCCTCTGCACCACTACCCTCCTCCTCCTCCTCCTCCTCTGCACTACTACCCTCATCCTCCATTGCACCACTATCCTCCTCTTCCTCTGCACCACTACCCTCCTTCTTCTCTGCACCACTACCCTTCTCTTCCTCTGCACCACTACCCTCTTCCTCCTCTGCACCACTACCCACCTCCTCCTCTGCACCACTACCCTCCTCCTCTGTACCACTACCCTCATCCTCCCCTGCACCACTACCCTCCTCCTCTGCATCACTATCCTCCTCTTCCTCTGCACCACTACCCTCCTCCTCTGCACCATTACCCTCCTCCTCCTCTGCACCACTACCCTCCTCCTCTGCACCACTACCCTCATCGTCCTCTGCACCACTACCCTCTTCCTCTGCACCACTACCCTCCTCCTCTGCACCACTACCCTCCTCCTCCTCTGCACCATTACCCTCCTCCTCCTCTGAAGCACTACCCTCTTCCTCCTCCTACTCTGCACCACTACCCTCCTCCTCCTCAGCACCACTACCCTCCTCCTCCGCACCACTACCCTCCTCCTCCTCTGCACCACTACCCTCCTCCTCTGCACCACTACCCACCTCCTCTGCACCACTACCCTCCTACTCCTCAGCACCACTACCCTCATCCTCCTTTGAACCACTACCCTCCTCCTCTGTACCACTACTCTCTTCCTCCTATGCACCACTACCCTCCTCCTCATCCTTCTCTGCACCACTACCCTCCTCCTCTGGACCACTACCCTTCTCCTCCTCCTCTGCACCACAACCCTTCTCCTCTGCACCACTACCCTCCTCCTCCTCTGCGCCAATACCCTCCCCCTCCTCCTCTGCACCACTACCCTCCTCCTCTGCACCACTACCCTCCTCATCCTTTGCACCACTACCCTCCTCCTCCTCCTCCTCCTCTGCACCACTACCCTCCTCCTCTGTACCACTACCCTGATCTTTTTTCTGCACCACTACCCTCTTCCTCTGCCCCACAACCCTCCTCCTCTTCACCACTACCCTCCTCCTCCTCTGCAGCACTACCCCCTCCTCTTCACCACTACCCTCCTCCTCCTCTGCACCACTACCCTCCTCCTAATCTGCACCACTACCCTCCTCCTCTGCACCACTACCCTCCTCCTCTGGACCACTACCCTCCTCCTCCTCATCTGCACCACCACCCTTCTCCTCTGCACCACTACCCTCCTCCTCAGTAGTAGGGATGGCTCCACACAGGGGAATTTTTTTTTCTGGGAGAAAATTCCCCTGTGCGCCCCAAGGGTTTCAGGTAAATTTAGAATATCCCCTGTGCGCCCCAAGGGTTTCAGGTAAATTTAGAAATTCGTGTTTGTGAGCCAGGGTTTTTCAGGCGAATTTGGGCAGTCACAGATTTTAGAAGTATGGATTTCTTATGAGAAAAATAATTTCCGAGACTTAGAAGTTTGTTAAAGCCTTATGGGAGAAATTCAAATAACGTGTGTAGCACTTTAGGGCTTCCAGGAGAACTCTACGGACATATTTTACATGTTTTCAACTTACAAAATCGTCTATGTAAGCCTTAGTTATTCATATAAATTTAGAAAATCGCCTGTGTAAGTCATGGTTTTCAAGTCTCGTACATCACACCCCCCTCCCTCCCCCCCCTTACCTCGCAATCTGTCGCCTCACCTGTGTTTACTTTAGACGTCAGCCAGCCAGTCGGCTCTTAATCTTATCTTATCTTATCCATAATATCTGGACCGTCCCTCCTCTCTCTCTCTCTCTCTCTCCTTTCATTCAGTTCAACTATTTTCCAACATCGTATGTTTGCTCCTTTTCATTAAGCAAGTCAGTATGTTTGCTCCTTTTCATTAAGCAAGTCAGTTTTACACAAATAAATCATGTTAGTAAGCAAGTTCTAGCTCACGTTCCCCACCTTAGTCCCCTGTCGTATAAAGAATACTATCATTCCAATCCCTCTAAAATTTAAAAATAATCATATTTCAAATGTAGTTCAATACAGTAATTAGTTACCAAGCTCCAGCTCTTGTCCTCCGCCTTAGCTCTCTCTCGTATCTTCGTTAGTATCAGTCCAATTTCCCTGAAATTTCTACCCTCTGTATTTCAGACATAGTTTAGTAAATGCAAACAATTATCAAACTCTAGCTCTTGTCCCCAGCTTAGTTCATTTGTACAAAATCATTAGTAACAGTCCAATTTCCCTTAAATTTTTACCCTCTGTATTTCAGACACCGTAAATAAAATCAAGTCAGTTATCGAGCTCCAGCTCTCGTCCCCGCCTTAGTTCTCCTTCGTATCTTTGTAAATAACCCATCAATTTCCCTAAAATTAAAAGCAGACATACTTCAAAGTTAGTAAATAAGATCAAGTCAGTTACTGAGCTCCAGCTCTCGTCCCCGCCTTAGTTCTCTTTCATATCTTTGTAATAAACCATCAATTTCCCCAAAATTTTTACCCTCTGTATTTCAGACATAGTAAATATGATGAAAACAATTATAAAACTCTAGCTCTTGTCCTCTGTCCAAGTTCACTCATGTAAATTCATTACTATCAGTCCAAATCCCCCTGAGATTTAAACACCCAACTACATTTCAGACATAGTAAATAAAACCAGTTCAGTTATCAAGTTTCAACTCTTGTGCCCCAGCTTAGTTCATTTGTGCAAGTTCTTTATTTTCCAACTAAATCACCTGAGATTTAAGATCACCTTATTTTCTAACGTAGTAAATTTAATCTGGACATTAGCAAAGCTCCATTTCCTCAGCCTTAGATCATCAGACATAAATATATTCGATCAAGTCCCTCTCCAGCCTATCTGTTTTATCAGAGTAATTACTTTACCCTTCTCATCCCCAACGTATCAATCCCCAACGTATCAAAACCTTCAATAATCATACTGTATTTGCATATTTTCTCTATATTCAGCTGTGTTCTTCACATTTTGTCCATGTTTTCTGTGTTCACTCCATGTTCTTCAAATGTTCACAGTCCCATTCAGTTCATATTTTCACAAGTATCTCCATTTTTTCTATAATCTTTCTCTTAGTCTCATTACTTTCTCTACAAATTCTAGTCATATTTTCTATGTTTTCATGTTCATCACATGTTCTCTTTACAACTTTTATACTCAATATTCATGCTAACTTCCATATGTTGTGTTCTTTGTCAATATTCATGTTCCTCTATAAGTTCATATTCCCTGCTTGTTCACTCTATTCATCAACTTTTTCTTACATGTTTTCTGTGTTCACCGTATGTTCACTGTGTTCATTCCCTTACTTAATCTCAATTTTTTTTATGTTCTTTGTTTCTTCCATTCACTAACTAGTTCTTTGTCAAATAATATTATACTGCATTACAGTTTCCTCAACAATTTTAGTCGCCAAGTTTTTATTTGCAAAACTATGTCAAAGTAATTCTCATAGTCAACTTATTAGTTCTACCAACCCCCGTTCGTAAACAAAATCTACACTTTATTCAGTTCCAAATTTACAAAGACAAACCTTTCTTGCAACTTCTTAACTAAAATCTTTCACCAATCAACTAAAAAACATAGTCACTTTCGTCATTTCTCAACTAAACTTATTATCCAGTCAACTAAAAATAGTCAGAAATAGCCTCGTCCAACACTGTTCTTAACTAAAACAACCTTTCTCTTAGCTAAAAATTGTCAAAGGAAACTTCTTTCAGCACTTTCTTAACAGCCGCTATGTTTCATCAAGAAAAAATTGTCAAAGGAAACTTTCCAAAACTGTTCATAACTAGCTTTTTATCCATCGTCAATCAACTAAAAATAATAACTTTCATCATTTCTTAACTAAACATATTCCCCATTCATCAGAAAATAACCGTGTTCTTCATGTTTCATTGTCATTTCATAACTAAAATTATCCATCAATCAACAGAAAAAGCCATGTTCATCATGTTTTTGTCTTTTGCTTAACTAAAATTATGTTTTGTCAAGTAAGAAAAAATAACCAAAGATATCTTTCATCGCTGTTCTTAACAGACATTATACTTTGGGGAGCACAAAAATAGTCTCCCTCGTCATGTTTTATCTTTTCCTTAACTAAAGTATTCATCAGTCAACTAAAAAATAGTTACTTCATCATGTTTCCTTGTCATTTCTTAACTGAAATATCACTTCTCTCATTTAAAATAGTCATGTGTAACCTCTTTCCAACACTGTTCTAGCTAAAGCAACCTTTCACATCGCTAAAATAGTTACTTCATCATGTTTCCTTGTCATTTCTTAACTGAAATATCACTTCTCTCATCTGAAATAGTCATGTGTAGCCTCTTTCCAACACTGTTCTTAACTAAAGTAGCCTTTCACTTCGCTAAAATAGTCATATTCATCGTTGTTCCTAACTAAAATATATGTCGTTAAGTAAGAAATATAGTCAAAGACACTCTTCGAGACATCAAGGACTTACTCAAAGACATCAAAGTTGCACTCAAAGACATCCTTTGAGACATCAAAGACATCCTTTGAGACATCAAAGACATCCTTTAAGACTTCAATGGGACTCTTCGAGATATCAAAAGACACTCTCAAACACTCAAAAATTTACTTGCATCCTCAAAGTTATTCTCAGAGGCATAAAAGTAATTCTCAGAGTTATCAAACTTGTTCTCAAAGTCATCAAAGTTATTCACAGAGTCATCAAAGTTAATCTAAGACATCATTTTTCATCAAAGATGTTCTCTAAATCATAAAGTTAATCTCTAAGTCACCTTCATTCTTCAGAGAAACTTTCCAAAACATCTTTGTTCATCAAAGTTATTCTCAGAGTTAACAAAGGTAATCTCTAACTCACTCTCGTTCGTCAAAGTTAATCCAAGACATCATCTTTCATCAAAGATATTTTCAGAGACATCTAAAGTTAATTTCTATGTTATAAAGTTATTCTCAGAGACATCTAAAGTTAATCTTGCTCATCAAAGTTGTTCTCTAAACATCAATGTTGTTCTCCAAGACATCAAAGATGTTCTCAAAATCATAAAAGTTATTCCCAGAGCTATCAAAGTTATTCTCAAAGTCATCAAAGTTATTCAAAGAGCTAACAAAAGTTATTCTCTAAGTAACCTTTCGTTCATCAGAGAAGCTTTCTAAGACATCTTCGTTCATCAATGTTGTTCTCCAAGACATCAAAGATGTTCTCAAAATCATAAAAGTTATTCCCAGAGCTATCAAAGTTAATCTCAGAGTTATCCAAAGATATTCTCATGTCCACAAAAGTTATTCCAAGAGACGTCAAAGTTGTTTCAAAGACATCAAAGTTAATCTCAGAGTTATCCAAAGACATTCTCAGAGACATCTAAAGTTATTCTCTAAGACATCAAAGTTGTTCTAAGAGTTATCAAAAGTTATTCTCTAAGTAACCTTTCGTTCATCAGAGAAGCTTTCTAAGACATCTTCGTTCATCAATGTTGATCTCTAAGTCACCTTGGTTCATCAAAGAAACTCTCCTTCTTCCATCAAGTTATACTTTAAGACAACATTGTTGTTCTCTAAGACATCTTCAGGCATAAAATTTCTCCCCAAATGTAACTAGTTCAGCTTTTCATATCAAACTTACACTTCTGTTAAATATATTTTCTTAGACATTTTACCTTTTAAACTGTTCTCTGAACTACACTGTTCAAACCTACGTAACCTATCCTCTCCACCCAATGTTACTTAGTTAACGTAACGTTCCTAAACCTAACTTTACCTATCCTAACATAACTTACCTTACCTTACCTATCTTACCTAACTTTACCTATCTTACCTAACTTTACCTATCTTACCTAACTTAACCTGCATAACCTAACTTTACCTATGTTACCTTACCTTACCTAACTTAACTTTCATAACCTAACTTTACCTATGTTACCTTACCTTACCTACCTTTCCTAACTTAACCTGCTTAACCTATCTTACCTATCTTACCTAACTTTACCTATCTTACCTAACTTAACTTTCATATCCTAACTTAACTTACCTAACTTATTCTGCTTAACATAACTTACCTTACCTTCCCTATCTTACCTAACTTTACCTATCCTATCCTAACCTAACTTGTCTTACCTAACTTAATCTTACTTTCCCAAACTGATGTATCCTAACTTATCTAGTCCAACCAGACATGATCTAACTTAAGTATTCCTTCTTGTCTTTGTGTTTCGTCAATCATTGTCTCGTATTCATTTACTCATTTCATTAGTTAATTTCTCAAATGGTCACTTATGCATTTCAAGTGCTATTTGTTAGAGATTGGATATTTAAGCATTTCAAAGAATTTTTGTTATATATGGGCATTTACTCATTTCAAGGGATAATTTCTCAAATGGACGTTTTTGCATTTCAAGTGTTATTTGTTTAAGATTGGGTGTTTAACCATTTCAAAGGATTTTTGTTATATATGGGCATTTACTCATTTCAAGGGCTAATTTCTCAAATGGTCATTTTTGCAGATCAAGGGTTATTTGTTAAAGTTCATCAAGTTGCCCATAAGTTGTATTTATTATGTTTGTTATCTTATGTTCTTATTCCTCAACCCCTTAACCTAACCTCTTGTAATCTTAGTGTATTTAGTAGGTTCTATCTTATGTTCTTATTCCCGAACCCTTTAACCTAACCTTTCAGATGTAGTTTTGTTTCTCCTTTTTGTATATTTTTACCCAAACCTTCTTTCCTTCTTTTACTTTGATTTCACATATAAGTTCATTCTTTATCTTAGTAATAATAAAATTACAATAGTAAAGAATCAGATCTACTAAGACTTGAAATTGAGAAAAACAAGAGAGCAAGTGAGTGAGAGCATGAAAGAAGAGCAAGGAGTAAGAGAGAGGGGGCGGAAGAAAATGGGACTAAAGAAGAGAGAATGAGAGTGAGGGTGTGAGAATGGGAGCACTAAGACTTGAATTTGAGAAAAAGAAAAACTAAGTGAATGAGAATGAGGGTGTGAGAATGGGAGCAATAAGACTTGAATTTGAGAAACAAGAGAGCATTTGAGCAAATGAGGGAGAGAGAGGGGGAGGAAGAGAGAGAATAAGGGAGAGAGATAGAAAAGGAGGGTTAGAAGGAGTAGGAGAATCAAAGTAAAGAAGGAAAAGAAGGTTTGGGTAAAAATATACAAAAAGGAGAAACAAAACTACATCTGAAAGGTTAGGAAAAGGATAATATATTCAACAAATATGTCAAAACACAATAAACTACATTTGAAAGGTTAGGAAAAGGATAATATATTCAACAAACTACATCTGAAAGGTTAGGTTAAAGGGTTCGGGAATAAGAACATAAGATAGAACCTACTAAATACACTAAGATTACAAGAGGTTAGGTTAAGGGGTTGAGGAATAAGAACATAAGATAACAAACATAATAAATACAACTTATGGGCAACTTGATGAACTTTAACAAATAACCCTTGATCTGCAAAAATGACCATTTGAGAAATTAGCCCTTGAAATGAGTAAATGCCCATATATAACAAAAATCCTTTGAAATGGTTAAACACCCAATCTTAAACAAATAACACTTGAAATGCAAAAACGTCCATTTGAGAAATTATCCCTTGAAATGAGTAAATGCCCATATATAACAAAAATTCTTTGAAATGCTTAAATATCCAATCTCTAACAAATAGCACTTGAAATGCATAAGTGACCATTTGAGAAATTAACTAATGAAATGAGTAAATGAATACGAGACAATGATTGACGAAACACAAAGACAAGAAGGAATACTTAAGTTAGATCATGTCTGGTTGGACTAGATAAGTTAGGATACATCAGTTTGGGAAAGTAAGATTAAGTTAGGTAAGACAAGTTAGGTTAGGATAGGATAGGTAAAGTTAGGTAAGATAGGGAAGGTAAGGTAAGTTATGTTAAGCAGAATAAGTTAGGTAAGTTAAGTTAGGATATGAAAGTTAAGTTAGGTAAGATAGGTAAAGTTAGGTAAGATAGGTAAGATAGGTTAAGCAGGTTAAGTTAGGAAAGGTAGGTAAGGTAAGGTAACATAGGTAAAGTTAGGTTATGAAAGTTAAGTTAGGTAAGGTAAGGTAACATAGGTAAAGTTAGGTTATGCAGGTTAAGTTAGGTAAGATAGGTAAAGTTAGGTAAGATAGGTAAAGTTAGGTAAGATAGGTAAGGTAAGGTAAGTTATGTTAGGATAGGTAAAGTTAGGTTTAGGAACGTTACGTTAACTAAGTAACATTGGGTGGAGAGGATAGGTTACGTAGGTTTGAACAGTGTAGTTCAGAGAACAGTTTAAAAGGTAAAATGTCTAAGAAAATATATTTAACAGAAGTGTAAGTTTGATATGAAAAGCTGAACTAGTTACATTTGGGGAGAAATTTTATGCCTGAAGATGTCTTAGAGAACAACAATGTTGTCTTAAAGTATAACTTGATGGAAGAAGGAGAGTTTCTTTGATGAACCAAGGTGACTTAGAGATCAACATTGATGAACGAAGATGTCTTAGAAAGCTTCTCTGATGAACGAAAGGTTACTTAGAGAATAACTTTTGATAACTCTTAGAACAACTTTGATGTCTTAGAGAATAACTTTAGATGTCTCTGAGAATGTCTTTGGATAACTCTGAGATTAACTTTGATGTCTTTGAAACAACTTTGACGTCTCTTGGAATAACTTTTGTGGACATGAGAATATCTTTGGATAACTCTGAGATTAACTTTGATAGCTCTGGGAATAACTTTTATGATTTTGAGAACATCTTTGATGTCTTGGAGAACAACATTGATGAACGAAGATGTCTTAGAAAGCTTCTCTGATGAACGAAAGGTTACTTAGAGAATAACTTTTGTTAGCTCTTTGAATAACTTTGATGACTTTGAGAATAACTTTGATAGCTCTGGGAATAACTTTTATGATTTTGAGAACATCTTTGATGTCTTGGAGAACAACATTGATGTTTAGAGAACAACTTTGATGAGCAAGATTAACTTTAGATGTCTCTGAGAATAACTTTATAACATAGAAATTAACTTTAGATGTCTCTGAAAATATCTTTGATGAAAGATGATGTCTTGGATTAACTTTGACGAACGAGAGTGAGTTAGAGATTACCTTTGTTAACTCTGAGAATAACTTTGATGAACAAAGATGTTTTGGAAAGTTTCTCTGAAGAATGAAGGTGACTTAGAGATTAACTTTATGATTTAGAGAACATCTTTGATGAAAAATGATGTCTTAGATTAACTTTGATGACTCTGTGAATAACTTTGATGACTTTGAGAACAAGTTTGATAACTCTGAGAATTACTTTTATGCCTCTGAGAATAACTTTGAGGATGCAAGTAAATTTTTGAGTGTTTGAGAGTGTCTTTTGATATCTCGAAGAGTCCCATTGAAGTCTTAAAGGATGTCTTTGATGTCTCAAAGGATGTCTTTGATGTCTCAAAGGATGTCTTTGAGTGCAACTTTGATGTCTTTAAGTAAGTCCTTGATGTCTCGAAGAGTGTCTTTGACTATATTTCTTACTTAACGACATATATTTTAGTTAGGAACAACGATGAATATGACTATTTTAGCGAAGTGAAAGGCTACTTTAGTTAAGAACAGTGTTGGAAAGAGGCTACACATGACTATTTCAGATGAGAGAAGTGATATTTCAGTTAAGAAATGACAAGGAAACATGATGAAGTAACTATTTTAGCGATGTGAAAGGTTGCTTTAGCTAGAACAGTGTTGGAAAGAGGTTACACATGACTATTTTAAATGAGAGAAGTGATATTTCAGTTAAGAAATGACAAGGAAACATGATGAAGTAACTATTTTTTAGTTGACTGATGAATACTTTAGTTAAGGAAAAGATAAAACATGACGAGGGAGACTATTTTTGTGCTCCCCAAAGTATAATGTCTGTTAAGAACAGCGATGAAAGATATCTTTGGTTATTTTTTCTTACTTGACAAAACATAATTTTAGTTAAGCAAAAGACAAAAACATGATGAACATGGCTTTTTCTGTTGATTGATGGATAATTTTAGTTATGAAATGACAATGAAACATGAAGAACACGGTTATTTTCTGATGAATGGGGAATATGTTTAGTTAAGAAATGATGAAAGTTATTATTTTTAGTTGATTGACGATGGATAAAAAGCTAGTTATGAACAGTTTTGGAAAGTTTCCTTTGACAATTTTTTCTTGATGAAACATAGCGGCTGTTAAGAAAGTGCTGAAAGAAGTTTCCTTTGACAATTTTTAGCTAAGAGAAAGGTTGTTTTAGTTAAGAACAGTGTTGGACGAGGCTATTTCTGACTATTTTTAGTTGACTGGATAATAAGTTTAGTTGAGAAATGACGAAAGTGACTATGTTTTTTAGTTGATTGGTGAAAGATTTTAGTTAAGAAGTTGCAAGAAAGGTTTGTCTTTGTAAATTTGGAACTGAATAAAGTGTAGATTTTGTTTACGAACGGGGGTTGGTAGAACTAATAAGTTGACTATGAGAATTACTTTGACATAGTTTTGCAAATAAAAACTTGGCGACTAAAATTGTTGAGGAAACTGTAATGCAGTATAATATTATTTGACAAAGAACTAGTTAGTGAATGGAAGAAACAAAGAACATAAAAAAAATTGAGATTAAGTAAGGGAATGAACACAGTGAACATACGGTGAACACAGAAAACATGTAAGAAAAAGTTGATGAATAGAGTGAACAAGCAGGGAATATGAACTTATAGAGGAACATGAATATTGACAAAGAACACAACATATGGAAGTTAGCATGAATATTGAGTATAAAAGTTGTAAAGAGAACATGTGATGAACATGAAAACATAGAAAATATGACTAGAATTTGTAGAGAAAGTAATGAGACTAAGAGAAAGATTATAGAAAAAATGGAGATACTTGTGAAAATATGAACTGAATGGGACTGTGAACATTTGAAGAACATGGAGTGAACACAGAAAACATGGACAAAATGTGAAGAACACAGCTGAATATAGAGAAAATATGCAAATACAGTATGATTATTGAAGGTTTTGATACGTTGGGGATTGATACGTTGGGGATGAGAAGGGTAAAGTAATTACTCTGATAAAACAGATAGGCTGGAGAGGGACTTGATCGAATATATTTATGTCTGATGATCTAAGGCTGAGGAAATGGAGCTTTGCTAATGTCCAGATTAAATTTACTACGTTAGAAAATAAGGTGATCTTAAATCTCAGGTGATTTAGTTGGAAAATAAAGAACTTGCACAAATGAACTAAGCTGGGGCACAAGAGTTGAAACTTGATAACTGAACTGGTTTTATTTACTATGTCTGAAATGTAGTTGGGTGTTTAAATCTCAGGGGGATTTGGACTGATAGTAATGAATTTACATGAGTGAACTTGGACAGAGGACAAGAGCTAGAGTTTTATAATTGTTTTCATCATATTTACTATGTCTGAAATACAGAGGGTAAAAATTTTGGGGAAATTGATGGTTTATTACAAAGATATGAAAGAGAACTAAGGCGGGGACGAGAGCTGGAGCTCAGTAACTGACTTGATCTTATTTACTAACTTTGAAGTATGTCTGCTTTTAATTTTAGGGAAATTGATGGGTTATTTACAAAGATACGAAGGAGAACTAAGGCGGGGACGAGAGCTGGAGCTCGATAACTGACTTGATTTTATTTACGGTGTCTGAAATACAGAGGGTAAAAATTTAAGGGAAATTGGACTGTTACTAATGATTTTGTACAAATGAACTAAGCTGGGGACAAGAGCTAGAGTTTGATAATTGTTTGCATTTACTAAACTATGTCTGAAATACAGAGGGTAGAAATTTCAGGGAAATTGGACTGATACTAACGAAGATACGAGAGAGAGCTAAGGCGGAGGACAAGAGCTGGAGCTTGGTAACTAATTACTGTATTGAACTACATTTGAAATATGATTATTTTTAAATTTTAGAGGGATTGGAATGATAGTATTCTTTATACGACAGGGGACTAAGGTGGGGAACGTGAGCTAGAACTTGCTTACTAACATGATTTATTTGTGTAAAACTGACTTGCTTAATGAAAAGGAGCAAACATACTGACTTGCTTAATGAAAAGGAGCAAACATACGATGTTGGAAAATAGTTGAACTGAATGAAAGGAGAGAGAGAGAGAGAGAGAGGAGGGACGGTCCAGATATTATGGATAAGATAAGATAAGATTAAGAGCCGACTGGCTGGCTGACGTCTAAAGTAAACACAGGTGAGGCGACAGATTGCGAGGTAAGGGGGGGGAGGGAGGGGGGTGTGATGTACGAGACTTGAAAACCATGACTTACACAGGCGATTTTCTAAATTTATATGAATAACTAAGGCTTACATAGACGATTTTGTAAGTTGAAAACATGTAAAATATGTCCGTAGAGTTCTCCTGGAAGCCCTAAAGTGCTACACACGTTATTTGAATTTCTCCCATAAGGCTTTAACAAACTTCTAAGTCTCGGAAATTATTTTTCTCATAAGAAATCCATACTTCTAAAATCTGTGACTGCCCAAATTCGCCTGAAAAACCCTGGCTCACAAACACGAATTTCTAAATTTACCTGAAACCCTTGGGGCGCACAGGGGATATTCTAAATTTACCTGAAACCCTTGGGGCGCACAGGGGAATTTTCTCCCAGAAAAAAAAATTCCCCTGTGTGGAGCCATCCCTACTACTCTCCTCCTCTGCGCCAATACCCTCCCCCTCCTCCTCTGCACCACTACCCTCCTCCTCTGCACCACTACCCTCCTCCTCCTCTGCACCACTACCCTCCTCCACCTCTGCACCACTACCCTCCTCCTCTGCACCACTACCCTCCTCCTCTGCACCAATACCCTCCTCCTCTGCACCACTACCCTCACCCTCTTCTGCACCACTACCCTCTTCCACTGCACCACAACCCTCCTCCTCTGCACCACTACCCTTCTCCTCCTATGCACCACTACCCTCCTCTTCCTCTGCATCACTACCCTCCTCCTCCTCTGCACCACTACCCTCCTCCTCCTCTGCACCACTACCCTCCTCCTCCGCACCTACTATACTCCTCCTCTGCACCACTACCCTCCTCCTCCTCTGCACCACTACCCTCTTCCTCCTCTGCACCACTACCCTCCTCCTCTGCACCACTACCCTCCTCCTCCTCTGCACCACTACCCTCCTTCTCCTCTGCATCACTACCCTCCTCCTCCTCCTCTGCACCGCTACCCTCCTCATTTTCTGCACCATTACCCTCCTCCTCCTCTGCAGCACTACCCTCTTTCTCCTCCTCCTCTGCACCACAACTCTCCTCCTCCTCCTCAGCACCACTACCCTCCTCCTCCTCTGCACCACTACCCTCCTCCTCCTCTGCGCCACTACCCTCCTCCTCTGCACCACTACCCTCCTCCTCCACTGCACCACTACCCTCCTCCTCTGCACCACTACCCTCCTCCTCCTCTCCACCAAGACCCTCCTCCTTTGCACCACTACCCTCCTCCTCCTCTGCATCACTACCCTCCTCCTCCTCAGCACAACTACCCTCCTCCCCCTCTGCACCACTACCCTCCTCCTCCTCCTCCTCCTCTGCACTACTACCCTCATCCTCCATTGCACCACTATCCTCCTCTTCCTCTGCACCACTACCCTCCTTCTTCTCTGCACCACTACCCTTCTCTTCCTCTGCACCACTACCCTCTTCCTCCTCTGCACCACTACCCACCTCCTCCTCTGCACCACTACCCTCCTCCTCTGTACCACTACCCTCATCCTCCCCTGCACCACTACCCTCCTCCTCTGCATCACTATCCTCCTCTTCCTCTGCACCACTACCCTCCTCCTCTGCATCACTATCCTCCTCTTCCTCTGCACTACGACCCTCCTCCTCTGCACCATTACCCTCCTCCTCCTCTGCACCACTACCCTCCTCCTCTGCACCACTACCCTCATCCTCCTCTGCACCACTACCCTCTTCCTCTGCACCACTACCCTCCTCCTCTGCACCACTACCCTCCTCCTCCTCTGCACCATTACCCTCCTCCTCCTCTGAAGCACTACCCTCTTCCTCCTCCTACTCTGCACCACTACCCTCCTCCTCCTCAGCACCACTACCCTCCTCCTCCGCTCCACTACCCTCCTCCTCCTCTGCACCACTACCCTCCTCCTCTGCACCACTACCCACCTCCTCTGCACCACTACCCTCCTACTCCTCAGCACCACTACCCTCATCCTCCTTTGAACCACTACCCTCCTCCTCTGTACCACTACTCTCTTCCTCCTATGCACCACTACCCTCCTCCTCATCCTTCTCTGCACTACTACCCTCCTCCTCTGGACCACTACCCTCCTCCTCCTCCTCTGCACCACAACCCTTCTCCTCTGCACCACTACCCTCCTCCTCCTCTGCGCCAATACCCTCCCCCTCCTCCTCTGCACCACTACCCTCCTCCTCTGCACCACTACCCTCCTCATCCTTTGCACCACTACCCTCCTCCTCCTCCTCCTCTGCACCACTACCCTCCTCCTCTGTACCACTACCCTGATCTTTTTTCTGCACCACTACCCTCTTCCTCTGCCCCACAACCCTCCTCCTCTTCACCACTACCCTCCTCCTCCTCTGCAGCACTACCCCCCTACTCTTCACCACTACCCTCCTCCTCCTCTGCACCACTACCCTCCTCCTAATCTGCACCACTACCCTCCTCCTCTGCACCACTACCCTCCTCCTCTGGACCACTACCCTCCTCCTCCTCATCTGCACCACAACCCTTCTCCTCTGCACCACTACCCTCCTCCTCCTCTGCGCCAATACCCTCCCCCTCCTCCTCTGCACCACTACCCTCCTCCTCTGCACCACTACCCTCCTCCTCCTCTGCACCACTACCCTCCTCCACCTCTGCACCACTACCCTCCTCCTCTGCACCACTACCCTCCTCCTCTGCACCAATACCCTCCTCCTATGCACCACTACCCTCACCCTCTTCTGCACCACTACCCTCTTCCACTGCACCACAACCCTCCTCCTCTGCACCACTACCCTTCTCCTCCTATGCACCACTACCCTCCTCTTCCTCTGCATCACTACCCTCCTCCTCCTCTGCACCACTACCCTCCTCCTCCTCTGCACCACTACCCTCCTCCTCCGCACCTACTATACTCCTCCTCTGCACCACTACCCTCCTCCTCCTCTGCACCACTACCCTCTTCCTCCTCTGCACCACTACCCTCCTCCTCTGCACCACTACCCTCATCCTCCTCTGCACCACTACCCTCCTCCTCCTCTGCATCACTACCCTCCTCCTCCTCCTCCTCTGCACCGCTACCCTCCTCATTTTCTGCACCATTACCCTCCTCCTCCTCTGCAGCACTACCCTCTTTCTCCTCCTCCTCTGCACCACAACTCTCCTCCTCCTCCTCAGCACCACTACCCTCCTCCTCCTCTGCACCACTACCCTCCTCCTCCTCTGCGCCACTACCCTCCTCCTCTGCACCACTACCCTCCTCCTCCTCTGCACCACTACCCTCTTCCTCCTCTGCACCACTACCCTCCTCCTCTGCACCACTACCCTCCTCCTCCTCTGCACCACTACCCTCCTCCTCCTCTGCATCACTACCCTCCTCCTCCTCCTCTGCACCGCTACCCTCCTCATTTTCTGCACCATTACCCTCCTCCTCCTCTGCAGCACTACCCTCTTTCTCCTCCTCCTCTGCACCACAACTCTCCTCCTCCTCCTCAGCACCACTACCCTCCTCCTCCTCTGCACCACTACCCTCCTCCTCCTCTGCGCCACTACCCTCCTCCTCTGCACCACTACCCTCCTCCTCCACTGCACCACTACCCTCCTCCTCTGCACCACTACCCTCCTCCTCCTCTCCACCAAGACCCTCCTCCTTTGCACCACTACCCTCCTCCTCCTCTGCATCACTACCCTCCTCCTCCTCAGCACAACTACCCTCCTCCCCCTCTGCACCACTACCCTCCTCCTCCTCCTCCTCCTCCTCTGCACTACTACCCTCATCCTCCATTGCACCACTATCCTCCTCTTCCTCTGCACCACTACCCTCCTTCTTCTCTGCACCACTACCCTTCTCTTCCTCTGCACCACTACCCTCTTCCTCCTCTGCACCACTACCCACCTCCTCCTCTGCACCACTACCCTCCTCCTCTGTACCACTACCCTCATCCTCCCCTGCACCACTACCCTCCTCCTCTGCATCACTATCCTCCTCTTCCTCTGCACCACTACCCTCCTCCTCTGCATCACTATCCTCCTCTTCCTCTGCACTACGACCCTCCTCCTCTGCACCATTACCCTCCTCCTCCTCTGCACCACTACCCTCCTCCTCTGCACCACTACCCTCATCCTCCTCTGCACCACTACCCTCTTCCTCTGCACCACTACCCTCCTCCTCTGCACCACTACCCTCCTCCTCCTCTGCACCATTACCCTCCTCCTCCTCTGAAGCACTACCCTCTTCCTCCTCCTACTCTGCACCACTACCCTCCTCCTCCTCAGCACCACTACCCTCCTCCTCCGCTCCACTACCCTCCTCCTCCTCTGCACCACTACCCTCCTCCTCTGCACCACTACCCACCTCCTCTGCACCACTACCCTCCTACTCCTCAGCACCACTACCCTCATCCTCCTTTGAACCACTACCCTCCTCCTCTGTACCACTACTCTCTTCCTCCTATGCACCACTACCCTCCTCCTCATCCTTCTCTGCACCACTACCCTCCTCCTCTGGACCACTACCCTCCTCCTCCTCCTCTGCACCACAACCCTTCTCCTCTGCACCACTACCCTCCTCCTCCTCTGCGCCAATACCCTCCCCCTCCTCCTCTGCACCACTACCCTCCTCCTCTGCACCACTACCCTCCTCATCCTTTGCACCACTACCCTCCTCCTCCTCCTCCACTGCACCACTACCCTCCTCCTCTGTACCACTACCCTGATCTTTTTTCTGCACCACTACCCTCTTCCTCTGCCCCACAACCCTCCTCCTCTTCACCACTACCCTCCTCCTCCTCTGCAGCACTACCCCCCTACTCTTCACCACTACCCTCCTCCTCCTCTGCACCACTACCCTCCTCCTAATCTGCACCACTACCCTCCTCCTCTGCACCACTACCCTCCTCCTCTGGACCACTACCCTCCTCCTCCTCATCTGCACCACAACCCTTCTCCTCTGCACCACTACCCTCCTCCTCCTCTGCGCCAATACCCTCCCCCTCCTCCTCTGCACCACTACCCTCCTCCTCTGCACCACTACCCTCCTCCTCCTCTGCACCACTACCCTCCTCCACCTCTGCACCACTACCCTCCTCCTCTGCACCACTACCCTCCTCCTCTGCACCAATACCCTCCTCCTCTGCACCACTACCCTCACCCTCTTCTGCACCACTACCCTCTTCCACTGCACCACAACCCTCCTCCTCTGCACCACTACCCTTCTCCTCCTATGCACCACTACCCTCCTCTTCCTCTGCATCACTACCCTCCTCCTCCTCTGCACCACTACCCTCCTCCTCCTCTGCACCACTACCCTCCTCCTCCGCACCTACTATACTCCTCCTCTGCACCACTACCCTCCTCCTCCTCTGCACCACTACCCTCTTCCTCCTCTGCACCACTACCCTCCTCCTCTGCACCACTACCCTCCTCCTCCTCTGCACCACTACCCTCCTCCTCCTCTGCATCACTACCCTCCTCCTCCTCCTCCTCTGCACCGCTACCCTCCTCATTTTCTGCACCATTACCCTCCTCCTCCTCTGCAGCACTACCCTCTTTCTCCTCCTCCTCTGCACCACAACTCTCCTCCTCCTCCTCAGCACCACTACCCTCCTCCTCCTCTGCACCACTACCCTCCTCCTCCTCTGCGCCACTACCCTCCTCCTCTGCACCACTACCCTCCTCCTCCACTGCACCACTACCCTGCTCCTCTGCACCACTACCCTCCTCCTCCTCTCCACCAAGACCCTCCTCCTTTGCACCACTACCCTCCTCCTCCTCTGCATCACTACCCTCCTCCTCCTCAGCACAACTACCCTCCTCCCCCTCTGCACCACTACCCTCCTCCTCCTCCTCCTCCTCTGCACTACTACCCTCATCCTCCATTGCACCACTATCCTCCTCTTCCTCTGCACCACTACCCTCCTTCTTCTCTGCACCACTACCCTTCTCTTCCTCTGCACCACTACCCTCTTCCTCCTCTGCACCACTACCCACCTCCTCCTCTGCACCACTACCCTCCTCCTCTGTACCACTACCCTCATCCTCCCCTGCACCACTACCCTCCTCCTCTGCATCACTATCCTCCTCTTCCTCTGCACCACTACCCTCCTCCTCTGCACCATTACCCTCCTCCTCCTCTGCACCACTACCCTCCTCCTCTGCACCACTACCCTCATCCTCCTCTGCACCACTACCCTCTTCCTCTGCACCACTACCCTCCTCCTCTGCACCACTACCCTCCTCCTCCTCTGCACCATTACCCTCCTCCTCCTCTGAAGCACTACCCTCTTCCTCCTCCTACTCTGCACCACTACCCTCCTCCTCCTCAGCACCACTACCCTCCTCCTCCGCACCACTACCCTCCTCCTCCTCTGCACCACTACCCTCCTCCTCTGCACCACTACCCACCTCCTCTGCACCACTACCCTCCTACTCCTCAGCACCACTACCCTCATCCTCCTTTGAACCACTACCCTCCTCCTCTGTACCACTACTCTCTTCCTCCTATGCACCACTACCCTCCTCCTCATCCTTCTCTGCACCACTACCCTCCTCCTCTGGACCACTACCCTTCTCCTCCTCCTCTGCACCACAACCCTTCTCCTCTGCACCACTACCCTCCTCCTCCTCTGCGCCAATACCCTCCCCCTCCTCCTCTGCACCACTACCCTCCTCCTCTGCACCACTACCCTCCTCATCCTTTGCACCACTACCCTCCTCCTCCTCCTCCTCCTCTGCACCACTACCCTCCTCCTCTGTACCACTACCCTGATCTTTTTTCTGCACCACTACCCTCTTCCTCTGCCCCACAACCCTCCTCCTCTTCACCACTACCCTCCTCCTCCTCTGCAGCACTACCCCCCTCCTCTTCACCACTACCCTCCTCCTCCTCTGCACCACTACCCTCCTCCTAATCTGCACCACTACCCTCCTCCTCTGCACCACTACCCTCCTCCTCTGGACCACTACCCTCCTCCTCCTCATCTGCACCACCACCCTTCTCCTCTGCACCACTACCCTCCTCCTCCTCTGCGCCAATACCCTCCCCCTCCTCCTCTGCACCACTACCCTCCTCCTCTGCACCACTACCCTCCTCCTCCTCTGCACCACTACCCTCCTCCACCTCTGCACCACTACCCTCCTCCTCTGCACCACTACCCTCCTCCTCTGCACCAATACCCTCCTCCTCTGCACCACTACCCTCACCCTCTTCTGCACCACTACCCTCTTCCACTGCACCACAACCCTCCTCCTCTGCACCACTACCCTTCTCCTATTATGCACCACTACCCTCCTCTTCCTCTGCATCACTACCCTCCTCCTCCTCTGCACCACTACCCTCCTCCTCCTCTGCACCACTACCCTCCTCCTCCGCACCTACTATACTCCTCCTCTGCACCACTACCCTCCTCCTCCTCTGCACCACTACCCTCTTCCTCCTCTGCACCACTACCCTCCTCCTCTGCACCACTACCCTCCTCCTCCTCTGCACCACTACCCTCCTCCTCCTCTGCATCACTACCCTCCTCCTCCTCCTCTGCACCGCTACCCTCCTCATTTTCTGCACCATTACCCTCCTCCTCCTCTGCAGCACTACCCTCTTTCTCCTCCTCCTCTGCACCACAACTCTCCTCCTCCTCCTCAGCACCACTACCCTCCTCCTCCTCTGCACCACTACCCTCCTCCTCCTCTGCGCCACTACCCTCCTCCTCTGCACCACTACCCTCCTCCTC
This sequence comes from Procambarus clarkii, assembly GCF_040958095.1. Taxonomy (NCBI): domain Eukaryota; kingdom Metazoa; phylum Arthropoda; class Malacostraca; order Decapoda; family Cambaridae; genus Procambarus; species Procambarus clarkii. Next base: position 14,135,901 of record NC_091195.1, on the reverse strand, counting down.
CACTGCACCACTACCCTCCTCCTCTGCACCACTACCCTCCTCCTCCTCTCCACCAAGACCCTCCTCCTTTGCACCACTACCCTCCTCCTCCTCTGCATCACTACCCTCCTCCTCCTCAGCACAACTACCCTCCTCCCCCTCTGCACCACTACCCTCCTCCTCCTCCTCCTCCTCTGCACTACTACCCTCATCCTCCATTGCACCACTATCCTCCTCTTCCTCTGCACCACTACCCTCCTTCTTCTCTGCACCACTACCCTTCTCTTCCTCTGCACCACTACCCTCTTCCTCCTCTGCACCACTACCTACCTCCTCCTCTGCACCACTACCCTCCTCCTCTGTACCACTACCCTCATCCTCCCCTGCACCACTACCCTCCTCCTCTGCATCACTATCCTCCTCTTCCTCTGCACCACTACCCTCCTCCTCTGCATCACTATCCTCCTCTTCCTCTGCACTACGACCCTCCTCCTCTGCACCATTACCCTCCTCCTCCTCTGCACCACTACCCTCCTCCTCTGCACCACTACCCTCATCCTCCTCTGCACCACTACCCTCTTCCTCTGCACCACTACCCTCCTCCTCTGCACCACTACCCTCCTCCTCCTCTGCACCATTACCCTCCTCTTCCTCTGAAGCACTACCCTCTTCCTCCTCCTACTCTGCACCACTACCCTCCTCCTCCTCAGCACCACTACCCTCCTCCTCCGCTCCACTACCCTCCTCCTCCTCTGCACCACTACCCTCCTCCTCTGCACCACTACCCACCTCCTCTGCACCACTACCCTCCTACTCCTCAGCACCACTACCCTCATCCTCCTTTGAACCACTACCCTCCTCCTCTGTACCACTACTCTCTTCCTCCTATGCACCACTACCCTCCTCCTCATCCTTCTCTGCACCACTACCCTCCTCCTCTGGACCACTACCCTCCTCCTCCTCCTCTGCACCACAACCCTTCTCCTCTGCACCACTACCCTCCTCCTCCTCTGCGCCAATACCCTCCCCCTCCTCCTCTGCACCACTACCCTCCTCCTCTGCACCACTACCCTCCTCATCCTTTGCACCACTACCCTCCTCCTCCTCCTCCTCTGCACCACTACCCTCCTCCTCTGTACCACTACCCTGATCTTTTTTCTGCACCACTACCCTCTTCCTCTGCCCCACAACCCTCCTCCTCTTCACCACTACCCTCCTCCTCCTCTGCAGCACTACCCCCCTACTCTTCACCACTACCCTCCTCCTCCTCTGCACCACTACCCTCCTCCTAATCTGCACCACTACCCTCCTCCTCTGCACCACTACCCTTCTCCTCCTATGCACCACTACCCTCCTCTTCCTCTGCATCACTACCCTCCTCCTCCTCTGCACCACTACCCTCCTCCTCCTCTGCACCACTACCCTCCTCCTCCGCACCTACTATACTCCTCCTCTGCACCACTACCCTCCTCCTCCTCTGCACCACTACCCTCTTCCTCCTCTGCACCACTACCCACCTCCTCCTCTGCACCACTACCCTCCTCCTCTGTACCACTACCCTCATCCTCCCCTGCACCACTACCCTCCTCCTCTGCATCACTATCCTCCTCTTCCTCTGCACCACTACCCTCCTCCTCTGCACCATTACCCTCCTCCTCCTCTGCACCACTACCCTCCTCCTCTGCACCACTACCCTCATCCTCCTCTGCACCACTACCCTCTTCCTCTGCACCACTACCCTCCTCCTCTGCACCACTACCCTCCTCCTCCTCTGCACCATTACCCTCCTCCTCCTCTGAAGCACTACCCTCTTCCTCCTCCTACTCTGCACCACTACCCTCCTCCTCCTCAGCACCACTACCCTCCTCCTCCGCACCACTACCCTCCTCCTCCTCTGCACCACTACCCTCCTCCTCTGCACCACTACCCACCTCCTCTGCACCACTACCCTCCTACTCCTCAGCACCACTACCCTCATCCTCCTTTGAACCACTACCCTCCTCCTCTGTACCACTACTCTCTTCCTCCTATGCACCACTACCCTCCTCCTCATCCTTCTCTGCACCACTACCCTCCTCCTCTGGACCACTACCCTTCTCCTCCTCCTCTGCACCACAACCCTTCTCCTCTGCACCACTACCCTCCTCCTCCTCTGCGCCAATACCCTCCCCCTCCTCCTCTGCACCACTACCCTCCTCCTCTGCACCACTACCCTCCTCATCCTTTGCACCACTACCCTCCTCCTCCTCCTCCTCCTCTGCACCACTACCCTCCTCCTCTGTACCACTACCCTGATCTTTTTTCTGCACCACTACCCTCTTCCTCTGCCCCACAACCCTCCTCCTCTTCACCACTACCCTCCTCCTCCTCTGCAGCACTACCCCCTCCTCTTCACCACTACCCTCGTCCTCCTCTGCACCACTACCCTCCTCCTAATCTGCACCACTACCCTCCTCCTCTGCACCACTACCCTCCTCCTCTGGACCACTACCCTCCTCCTCCTCATCTGCACCACAACCCTTCTCCTCTGCACCACTACCCTCCTCCTCCTCTGCGCCAATACCCTCCCCCTCCTCCTCTGCACCACTACCCTCCTCCTCTGCACCACTACCCTTCTTCTCCTCTGCACCACTACCCTCCTCCACCTCTGCACCACTACCCTCCTCCTCTGCACCACTACCCTCCTCCTCTGCACCAATACCCTCCTCCTCTGCACCACTACCCTCACCCTCTTCTGCACCACTACCCTCTTCCACTGCACCACAACCCTCCTCCTCTGCACCACTACCCTTCTCCTCCTATGCACCACTACCCTCCTCTTCCTCTGCATCACTACCCTCCTCCTCCTCTGCACCACTACCCTCCTCCTCCTCTGCACCACTACCCTCCTCCTCCGCACCTACTATACTCCTCCTCTGCACCACTACCCTCCTCCTCCTCTGCACCACTACCCTCTTCCTCCTCTGCACCACTACCCTCCTCCTCTGCACCACTACCCTCATCCTCCTCTGCACCACTACCCTCCTCCTCCTCTGCATCACTACCCTCCTCCTCCTCCTCCTCTGCACCGCTACCCTCCTCATTTTCTGCACCATTACCCTCCTCCTCCTCTGCAGCACTACCCTCTTTCTCCTCCTCCTCTGCACCACAACTCTCCTCCTCCTCCTCAGCACCACTACCCTCCTCCTCCTCTGCACCACTACCCTCCTCCTCCTCTGCGCCACTACCCTCCTCCTCTGCACCACTACCCTCCTCCTCCTCTGCACCACTACCCTCTTCCTCCTCTGCACCACTACCCTCCTCCTCTGCACCACTACCCTCCTCCTCCTCTGCACCACTACCCTCCTCCTCCTCTGCATCACTACCCTCCTCCTCCTCCTCTGCACCGCTACCCTCCTCATTTTCTGCACCATTACCCTCCTCCTCCTCTGCAGCACTACCCTCTTTCTCCTCCTCCTCTGCACCACAACTCTCCTCCTCCTCCTCCTCAGCACCACTACCCTCCTCCTCCTCTGCACCACTACCCTCCTCCTCCTCTGCGCCACTACCCTCCTCCTCTGCACCACTACCCTCCTCCTCCACTGCACCACTACCCTCCTCCTCCACTGCACCACTACCCTCCTCCTCTGCACCACTACCCTCCTCCTCCTCTCCACCAAGACCCTCCTCCTTTGCACCACTACCCTCCTCCTCCTCTGCATCACTACCCTCCTCCTCCTCAGCACAACTACCCTCCTCCCCCTCTGCACCACTACCCTCCTCCTCCTCCTCCTCCTCTGCACTACTACCCTCATCCTCCATTGCACCACTATCCTCCTCTTCCTCTGCACCACTACCCTCCTTCTTCTCTGCACCACTACCCTTCTCTTCCTCTGCACCACTACCCTCTTCCTCCTCTGCACCACTACCCACCTCCTCCTCTGCACCACTACCCTCCTCCTCTGTACCACTACCCTCATCCTCCCCTGCACCACTACCCTCCTCCTCTGCATCACTATCCTCCTCTTCCTCTGCACCACTACCCTCCTCCTCTGCATCACTATCCTCCTCTTCCTCTGCACTACGACCCTCCTCCTCTGCACCATTACCCTCCTCCTCCTCTGCACCACTACCCTCCTCCTCTGCACCACTACCCTCATCCTCCTCTGCACCACTACCCTCTTCCTCTGCACCACTACCCTCCTCCTCTGCACCACTACCCTCCTCCTCCTCTGCACCATTACCCTCCTCCTCCTCTGAAGCACTACCCTCTTCCTCCTCCTACTCTGCACCACTACCCTCCTCCTCCTCAGCACCACTACCCTCCTCCTACGCTCCACTACCCTCCTCCTCCTCTGCACCACTACCCTCCTCCTCTGCACCACTACCCACCTCCTCTGCACCACTACCCTCCTACTCCTCAGCACCACTACCCTCATCCTCCTTTGAACCACTACCCTCCTCCTCTGTACCACAACTCTCTTCCTCCTATGCACCACTACCCTCCTCCTCATCCTTCTCTGCACCACTACCCTCCTCCTCTGGACCACTACCCTCCTCCTCCTCCTCTGCACCACAACCCTTCTCCTCTGCACCACTACCCTCCTCCTCCTCTGCGCCAATACCCTCCCCCTCCTCCTCTGCACCACTACCCTCCTCCTCTGCACCACTACCCTCCTCATCCTTTGCACCACTACCCTCCTCCTCCTCCTCCTCTGCACCACTACCCTCCTCCTCTGTACCACTACCCTGATCTTTTTTCTGCACCACTACCCTCTTCCTCTGCCCCACAACCCTCCTCCTCTTCACCACTACCCTCCTCCTCCTCTGCAGCACTACCCCCCTACTCTTCACCACTACCCTCCTCCTCCTCTGCACCACTACCCTCCTCCTAATCTGCACCACTACCCTCCTCCTCTGCACCACTACCCTCCTCCTCTGCACCACTACCCTCCTCCTCCTCATCTGCACCACAACCCTTCTCCTCTGCACCACTACCCTCCTCCTCCTCTGCGCCAATACCCTCCCCCTCCTCCTCTGCACCACTACCCTCCTCCTCTGCACCACTACCCTCCTCCTCCTCTGCACCACTACCCTCCTCCACCTCTGCACCACTACCCTCCTCCTCTGCACCACTACCCTCCTCCTCTGCACCAATACCCTCCTCCTCTGCACCACTACCCTCACCCTCTTCTGCACCACTACCCTCTTCCACTGCACCACAACCCTCCTCCTCTGCACCACTACCCTTCTCCTCCTATGCACCACTACCCTCCTCTTCCTCTGCATCACTACCCTCCTCCTCCTCTGCACCACTACCCTCCTCCTCCTCTGCACCACTACCCTCCTCCTCCGCACCTACTATACTCCTCCTCTGCACCACTACCCTCCTCCTCCTCTGCACCACTACCCTCTTCCTCCTCTGCACCACTACCCTCCTCCTCTGCACCACTACCCTCATCCTCCTCTGCACCACTACCCTCCTCCTCCTCTGCATCACTACCCTCCTCCTCCTCCTCCTCTGCACCGCTACCCTCCTCATTTTCTGCACCATTACCCTCCTCCTCCTCTGCAGCACTACCCTCTTTCTCCTCCTCCTCTGCACCACAACTCTCCTCCTCCTCCTCAGCACCACTACCCTCCTCCTCCTCTGCACCACTACCCTCCTCCTCCTCTGCGCCACTACCCTCCTCCTCTGCACCACTACCCTCCTCCTCCACTGCACCACTACCCTCCTCCTCTGCACCACTACCCTCCTCCTCCTCTCCACCAAGACCCTCCTCCTTTGCACCACTACCCTCCTCCTCCTCTGCATCACTACCCTCCTCCTCCTCAGCACAACTACCCTCCTCCCCCTCTGCACCACTACCCTCCTCCTCCTCCTCCTCCTCTGCACTACTACCCTCATCCTCCATTGCACCACTATCCTCCTCTTCCTCTGCACCACTACCCTCCTTCTTCTCTGCACCACTACCCTTCTCTTCCTCTGCACCACTACCCTCTTCCTCCTCTGCACCACTACCTACCTCCTCCTCTGCACCACTACCCTCCTCCTCTGTACCACTACCCTCATCCTCCCCTGCACCACTACCCTCCTCCTCTGCATCACTATCCTCCTCTTCCTCTGCACCACTACCCTCCTCCTCTGCATCACTATCCTCCTCTTCCTCTGCACTACGACCCTCCTCCTCTGCACCATTACCCTCCTCCTCCTCTGCACCACTACCCTCCTCCTCTGCACCACTACCCTCATCCTCCTCTGCACCACTACCCTCTTCCTCTGCACCACTACCCTCCTCCTCTGCACCACTACCCTCCTCCTCCTCTGCACCATTACCCTCCTCTTCCTCTGAAGCACTACCCTCTTCCTCCTCCTACTCTGCACCACTACCCTCCTCCTCCTCAGCACCACTACCCTCCTCCTCCGCTCCACTACCCTCCTCCTCCTCTGCACCACTACCCTCCTCCTCTGCACCACTACCCACCTCCTCTGCACCACTACCCTCCTACTCCTCAGCACCACTACCCTCATCCTCCTTTGAACCACTACCCTCCTCCTCTGTACCACTACTCTCTTCCTCCTATGCACCACTACCCTCCTCCTCATCCTTCTCTGCACCACTACCCTCCTCCTCTGGACCACTACCCTCCTCCTCCTCCTCTGCACCACAACCCTTCTCCTCTGCACCACTACCCTCCTCCTCCTCTGCGCCAATACCCTCCCCCTCCTCCTCTGCACCACTACCCTCCTCCTCTGCACCACTACCCTCCTCATCCTTTGCACCACTACCCTCCTCCTCCTCCTCCTCTGCACCACTACCCTCCTCCTCTGTACCACTACCCTGATCTTTTTTCTGCACCACTACCCTCTTCCTCTGCCCCACAACCCTCCTCCTCTTCACCACTACCCTCCTCCTCCTCTGCAGCACTACCCCCCTACTCTTCACCACTACCCTCCTCCTCCTCTGCACCACTACCCTCCTCCTAATCTGCACCACTACCCTCCTCCTCTGCACCACTACCCTTCTCCTCCTATGCACCACTACCCTCCTCTTCCTCTGCATCACTACCCTCCTCCTCCTCTGCACCACTACCCTCCTCCTCCTCTGCACCACTACCCTCCTCCTCCGCACCTACTATACTCCTCCTCTGCACCACTACCCTCCTCCTCCTCTGCACCACTACCCTCTTCCTCCTCTGCACCACTACCCACCTCCTCCTCTGCACCACTACCCTCCTCCTCTGTACCACTACCCTCATCCTCCCCTGCACCACTACCCTCCTCCTCTGCATCACTATCCTCCTCTTCCTCTGCACCACTACCCTCCTCCTCTGCACCATTACCCTCCTCCTCCTCTGCACCACTACCCTCCTCCTCTGCACCACTACCCTCATCCTCCTCTGCACCACTACCCTCTTCCTCTGCACCACTACCCTCCTCCTCTGCACCACTACCCTCCTCCTCCTCTGCACCATTACCCTCCTCCTCCTCTGAAGCACTACCCTCTTCCTCCTCCTACTCTGCACCACTACCCTCCTCCTCCTCAGCACCACTACCCTCCTCCTCCGCACCACTACCCTCCTCCTCCTCTGCACCACTACCCTCCTCCTCTGCACCACTACCCACCTCCTCTGCACCACTACCCTCCTACTCCTCAGCACCACTACCCTCATCCTCCTTTGAACCACTACCCTCCTCCTCTGTACCACTACTCTCTTCCTCCTATGCACCACTACCCTCCTCCTCATCCTTCTCTGCACCACTACCCTCCTCCTCTGGACCACTACCCTTCTCCTCCTCCTCTGCACCACAACCCTTCTCCTCTGCACCACTACCCTCCTCCTCCTCTGCGCCAATACCCTCCCCCTCCTCCTCTGCACCACTACCCTCCTCCTCTGCACCACTACCCTCCTCATCCTTTGCACCACTACCCTCCTCCTCCTCCTCCTCCTCTGCACCACTACCCTCCTCCTCTGTACCACTACCCTGATCTTTTTTCTGCACCACTACCCTCTTCCTCTGCCCCACAACCCTCCTCCTCTTCACCACTACCCTCCTCCTCCTCTGCAGCACTACCCCCTCCTCTTCACCACTACCCTCGTCCTCCTCTGCACCACTACCCTCCTCCTAATCTGCACCACTACCCTCCTCATCTGCACCACTACCCTCCTCCTCTGGACCACTACCCTCCTCCTCCTCATCTGCACCACAACCCTTCTCCTCTGCACCACTACCCTCCTCCTCCTCTGCGCCAATACCCTCCCCCTCCTCCTCTGCACCACTACCCTCCTCCTCTGCACCACTACCCTTCTCCTCCTCTGCACCACTACCCTCCTCCACCTCTGCACCACTACCCTCCTCCTCTGCACCACTACCCTCCTCCTCTGCACCAATACCCTCCTCCTCTGCACCACTACCCTCACCCTCTTCTGCACCACTACCCTCTTCCACTGCACCACAACCCTCCTCCTCTGCACCACTACCCTTCTCCTCCTATGCACCACTACCCTCCTCTTCCTCTGCATCACTACCCTCCTCCTCCTCTGCACCACTACCCTCCTCCTCCTCTGCACCACTACCCTCCTCCTCCGCACCTACTATACTCCTCCTCTGCACCACTACCCTCCTCCTCCTCTGCACCACTACCCTCTTCCTCCTCTGCACCACTACCCTCCTCCTCTGCACCACTACCCTCATCCTCCTCTGCACCACTACCCTCCTCCTCCTCTGCATCACTACCCTCCTCCTCCTCCTCCTCTGCACCGCTACCCTCCTCATTTTCTGCACCATTACCCTCCTCCTCCTCTGCAGCACTACCCTCTTTCTCCTCCTCCTCTGCACCACAACTCTCCTCCTCCTCCTCAGCACCACTACCCTCCTCCTCCTCTGCACCACTACCCTCCTCCTCCTCTGCGCCACTACCCTCCTCCTCTGCACCACTACCCTCCTCCTCCTCTGCACCACTACCCTCTTCCTCCTCTGCACCACTACCCTCCTCCTCTGCACCACTACCCTCCTCCTCCTCTGCACCACTACCCTCCTCCTCCTCTGCATCACTACCCTCCTCCTCCTCCTCTGCACCGCTACCCTCCTCATTTTCTGCACCATTACCCTCCTCCTCCTCTGCAGCACTACCCTCTTTCTCCTCCTCCTCTGCACCACAACTCTCCTCCTCCTCCTCCTCAGCACCACTACCCTCCTCCTCCTCTGCACCACTACCCTCCTCCTCCTCTGCGCCACTACCCTCCTCCTCTGCACCACTACCCTCCTCCTCCACTGCACCACTACCCTCCTCCTCCACTGCACCACTACCCTCCTCCTCTGCACCACTACCCTCCTCCTCCTCTCCACCAAGACCCTCCTCCTTTGCACCACTACCCTCCTCCTCCTCTGCATCACTACCCTCCTCCTCCTCAGCACAACTACCCTCCTCCCCCTCTGCACCACTACCCTCCTCCTCCTCCTCCTCCTCTGCACTACTACCCTCATCCTCCATTGCACCACTATCCTCCTCTTCCTCTGCACCACTACCCTCCTTCTTCTCTGCACCACTACCCTTCTCTTCCTCTGCACCACTACCCTCTTCCTCCTCTGCACCACTACCCACCTCCTCCTCTGCACCACTACCCTCCTCCTCTGTACCACTACCCTCATCCTCCCCTGCACCACTACCCTCCTCCTCTGCATCACTATCCTCCTCTTCCTCTGCACCACTACCCTCCTCCTCTGCATCACTATCCTCCTCTTCCTCTGCACTACGACCCTCCTCCTCTGCACCATTACCCTCCTCCTCCTCTGCACCACTACCCTCCTCCTCTGCACCACTACCCTCATCCTCCTCTGCACCACTACCCTCTTCCTCTGCACCACTACCCTCCTCCTCTGCACCACTACCCTCCTCCTCCTCTGCACCATTACCCTCCTCCTCCTCTGAAGCACTACCCTCTTCCTCCTCCTACTCTGCACCACTACCCTCCTCCTCCTCAGCACCACTACCCTCCTCCTACGCTCCACTACCCTCCTCCTCCTCTGCACCACTACCCTCCTCCTCTGCACCACTACCCACCTCCTCTGCACCACTACCCTCCTACTCCTCAGCACCACTACCCTCATCCTCCTTTGAACCACTACCCTCCTCCTCTGTACCACAACTCTCTTCCTCCTATGCACCACTACCCTCCTCCTCATCCTTCTCTGCACCACTACCCTCCTCCTCTGGACCACTACCCTCCTCCTCCTCCTCTGCACCACAACCCTTCTCCTCTGCACCACTACCCTCCTCCTCCTCTGCGCCAATACCCTCCCCCTCCTCCTCTGCACCACTACCCTCCTCCTCTGCACCACTACCCTCCTCATCCTTTGCACCACTACCCTCCTCCTCCTCCTCCTCTGCACCACTACCCTCCTCCTCTGTACACTACCCTGATCTTTTTCTGCACCACTACCCTCTTCCTCTGCCCCACAACCCTCCTCCTCTTCACCACTACCCTCCTCCTCCTCTGCAGCACTACCCCCCCTACTCTTCACCACTACCCTCCTCCTCCTCTGCACCACTACCCTCCTCCTAATCTGCACCACTACCCTCCTCCTCTGCACCACTACCCTCCTCCTCTGCACCACTACCCTCCTCCTCCTCATCTGCACCACACCCTTCTCCTCTGCACCACTAACCCTCCTCCTCCTCTGCGCCAATACCCTCCCCCTCCTCCTCTGCACCACTACCCTCCTCCTCTGCACCACTACCCTCCTCCTCCTCTGCACCACTACCCTCCTCCACCTCTGCACCACTACCCTCCTCCTCTGCACCACTACCCTCCTCCTCTGCACCAATACCCTCCTCGTCTGCACCACTACCCTCACCCTCTTCTGCACCACTACCCTCTTCCACTGCACCACAACCCTCCTCCTCTGCACCACTACCCTTCTCCTCCTATGCACCACTACCCTCCTCTTCCTCTGCATCACTACCCTCCTCCTCCTCTGCACCACTACCCTCCTCCTCCTCTGCACCACTACCCTCCTCCTCCGCACCTACTATACTCCTCCTCTGCACCACTACCCTCCTCCTCCTCTGCACCACTACCCTCTTCCTCCTCTGCACCACTACCCTCCTCCTCTGCACCACTACCCTCATCCTCCTCTGCACCACTACCCTCCTCCTCCTCTGCATCACTACCCTCCTCCTCCTCCTCCTCTGCACCGCTACCCTCCTCATTTTCTGCACCATTACCCTCCTCCTCCTCTGCAGCACTACCCTCTTTCTCCTCCTCCTCTGCACCACAACTCTCCTCCTCCTCCTCAGCACCACTACCCTCCTCCTCCTCTGCACCACTACCCTCCTCCTCCTCTGCGCCACTACCCTCCTCCTCTGCACCACTACCCTCCTCCTCCACTGCACCACTACCCTCCTCCTCTGCACCACTACCCTCCTCCTCCTCTCCACCAAGACCCTCCTCCTTTGCACCACTACCCTCCTCCTCCTCTGCATCACTACCCTCCTCCTCCTCAGCACAACTACCCTCCTCCCCCTCTGCACCACTACCCTCCTCCTCCTCCTCCTCCTCTGCACTACTACCCTCATCCTCCATTGCACCACTATCCTCCTCTTCCTCTGCACCACTACCCTCCTTCTTCTCTGCACCACTACCCTTCTCTTCCTCTGCACCACTACCCTCTTCCTCCTCTGCACCACTACCCACCTCCTCCTCTGCACCACTACCCTCCTCCTCTGTACCACTACCCTCATCCTCCCCTGCACCACTACCCTCCTCCTCTGCATCACTATCCTCCTCTTCCTCTGCACCACTACCCTCCTCCTCTGCACCCATTACCCTCCTCCTCCTCTGCACCACTACCCTCCTCCTCTGCACCACTACCCTCATCCTCCTCTGCACACACTACTACCTCTTCCTCTGCACCACTACCCTCCTCCTCTGCACCACTACCCTCCTCCTCCTCTGAAGCACTACCCTCTTCCTCCTCCTACTCTGCACCACTACCCTCCTCCTCCTCAGCACCACTACCCTCCTCCTCCGCTCCACTACCTCCTCCTCCTCTGCACCTCTGCACCCTACCCTCCTCCTCTGCACCACTACCCACCTCCTCTGCACCACTACCCTCCTACTCCTCAGCACCACTACCCTCATCCTCCTTTGAACCACTACCCTCCTCCTCTGTACCACTACTCTCTTCCTCCTATGCACCACTACCCTCCTCCTCATCCTTCTCTGCACACTACCCTCCTCCTCTGGACCACTACCCTCCTCCTCCTCCTCTGCCACAACCCTTCTCCTCTGCACCACTACCCTCCTCCTCCTCTGCGCCAATACCCTCCCCCTCCTCCTCTGCACCACTACCCTCCTCCTCTGCACCACTACCTCCTCATCCTTTTGCACCACTACCCTCCTCCTCCTCCTCCTCCTCTGCACCACTACCCTCCTCCTCTGTACCACTACCCTGATCTTTTTTCTGCACCACTACCCTCTTCCTCTGCCCCACAACCTCCTCCTCTTCACCACTACCCTCCTCCTCTCTGCAGCACTACCCCCCTACTCTTCACCACTACCCTCCTCCTCCTCTGCACCACTACCCTCCTCCTAATCTGCACCACTACCCTCCTCCTCTGCACCACTACCCTCCTCCTCTGGACCACTACCCTCCTCCTCCTCATCTGCACCAAACCCTTCTCCTCTGCACCACTACCCTCCTCCTCCTCTGCGCCAATACCCTCCCCCTCCTCCTCTGCACCACTACCCTCCTCCTCTGCACCACTACCCTCCTCCTCCTCTGCACCACTACCCTCCTCCACCTCTGCACCACTACCCTCCTCCTCTGCACCACTACCCTCCTCCTCTGCACCAATACCCTCCT
>NC_091195.1:14013868-14122572 GCF_040958095.1 Procambarus clarkii | reverse complement strand
GTGGCGAGTGGCAGTAGTGGAGAGTGGTGTGTGACAGTGGTGGAGAGTGGTGTGTGACAGTGATGGAGAGTGGTGTGTGGCAGTGGTGGAGAATGGTGTGTGGCAGTGGTGGAGAGTGGTGAGTGGCAGTAGTGGAGAGTGGTGTGTGACAGTGGTGGAGAGTGGTGTGTGGCAGTGGTGGAGAGTGGTGTGTGGCAGTGGTGGAGTGTAGTGTGTGACAGTGGTGGAGAGTGGTGTGTGGCAGTGGTGAAAAGTGGTGTGTGGCAGTAGTGGAGAGTGGTGTGTGGCAGTGGTGGGGAGTGGTGTGTGACAGTGGTGGAGAGTGGTGTGTGGCAGTAGTGGAGAGTGGTGTGTGGCAGTGGTGGGGAGTGGTGTGTGGCAGTGGTGGAGAGAGGTGTGTGACTGTGGTGGAGAGTGGTGTGTGGCAGTGGTGGAGAGTGGTGTGTGACAGTGGTGGAGAGTGGTGTGTGGCAGTGGTGGAGAGTGGTGTGTGACAGTGGTGGAGAGTGGTGTGTGGCAGTGGTGGGGAGTGGTGTGTGGCAGTGGTGGAGAGAGGTGTGTGGCAGTAGTGGAGAGTGGTGTGTGGCAGTGGTGGGGAGTGGTGTGTGGCAGTGGTGGAGAGAGGTGTGTGACTGTGGTGGAGAGTGGTGTGTGGCAGTGGTGGAGAGTGGTGTGTGACAGTGGTGGAGAGTGGTGTGTGGCAGTGGTGGAGAGTGGTGTGTGACAGTGGTGGAGAGTGGTGTGTGGCAGTAGTGGAGAGTGGTGTGTGGCAGTGGTGGGGAGTGGTGTGTGGCAGTGGTGGAGAGAGGTGTGTGACTGTGGTGGAGAGTGGTGTGTGGCAGTGGTGGAGAGTGGTGTGTGGCAGTAGTGGAGAGTGGTGTGTGGCAGTGGTGGAGAGTGGTGTGTGGCAGTGGTGGAGAGTGGTGTGTGGCAGTGGTGGAGAGTGGTGTGTGACAGTAGTGGAGAGTGGTGTGTGGCAGTGGTGGAGAGTGGTGTGTGGCAGTAGTGGGGAGTGGTGAGTGACAGTGGTGGAGATTGGTGAGGGACAGTGGTGAAGAGTGGTGTGTGGCAGTGGTGGAGAGTAGTGTGTGACAGTGGTCGAGAGTGGTGAGTGACAGTGGTATAGAGTGGTGAGTGACAGTGGTGTAGAGGGGTGAGGGGCAGTGGTGGAGAGTGGTGAGGGGCAGTGGTGAAGAGTGGTGTGTGAGTTGTGGAGAGTGGTGTGTGGCAGTGGTGGAGAGTGGTGTGTGACAGTGGTGGAGAGTGGTGTGTGACAGTGGTGGAGAGTGGTGTGTGACAGTGGTGGAGAGTGGTGAGTGGCAGTTGTGGAGAGTGGTGTGTGGCAGTGGTGGAGAGTGGTGTGTGGCAGTGGTGGAGAGTGGTGTGTGGCAGTGGTGGAGAGTGGTGTGTGGCAGTGGTGGAGAGTGGTGAGAAGCAGTAGTGGAGAGTTGTGTGTGGAAGTAGTGGAGAGTGGTGTGTGGCAGTGGTGGAGAGTGGTGAGTGGCAGTGGTGGAGAGGAGTGAGTGGCAGTGGTGGAGAGGGGTGTGTGAGTTGTGGAGAGTGCTGAGTGGCAGTGGTGGAGAATGGTGTGTGAGTGGTGGAGAGTCGTGAGTGACGTTGGTGGAGAGTGATGAGGGGCAGTGGTGGAGAGTGGTGTGTGAGTTGAGGAGAGTGCTGTGTAGCAGTGGGGGAGAGTGGTGTGTGAGTGGTGGAGAGTGGTGAGTGACGTTGGAGGAGAGTGGTAAGATTCAGTGATGGAGATTGGTGTGTGGTAGTGGTGGAGAGTGGTGTTGGCAGTGGTGGAGAGAGGCGAGTGGCAGTGGTGGAGAGTGGTGTGTGAGTGGTGGAGAATGATGAGTGGCAGTGGTGGAGAGTGGTATGAGGCAGTGATGGAGAGTGGTGTGTGGCAGTGGTGGAGAGTGGTGTGTGACAGTGGTGGAGAGTGGTGTGTGAGCGGTGGAGAGGGGTGAGTGGCAGTGGTGGAGAGTTGTGTGTGGCAGTGGTGGAGAGTAGTGTGTGACAGTGGTAGAGAGTGGTGAGTAACAGTGGTGGAGAGTGGTGAGGGGCAGTTGTGAAGAGTGGTGTGTGGCAGTGGTGGAGAGTGGTGTTTGACAGTAATGGAGAGTGGTGAGTGACAGTGGTGGAGAGTGGTGAGTGACAGTGATGGAGAGTGGTGATTGACAGTGGTGGAGAGTGGTGAGGGGCAGTGGTGGAGAGTGGTGTGTGAGCGGTGGAGAGTGGTGAGTGGCACTAGTGGAGAGTGGTGTGTGGCAGTGGTGGAGAGGGGTGAGTGGCAGTGGTGGAGAGTTGTGTGTGGCAGTGGTGGAGAGTAGTGTGTGACAGTGGTGGAGAGTGGTGAGTAACAGTGGTGGAGAGTGGTGAGTGACAGTGGTGGAGAGTGGTGAGTGACAGTGATGGAGAGTGGTGAGTGACAGTGGTGGAGAGTGGTGAGTGGCAGTGGTGGAGAGTGGTGAGGGGCAGTGGTGGAGAGTGGTGAGGGGCAGTTGTGAAGAGTAGTGTGTGGCAGTGGTGGAGAGTGGTGTGTGACAGTGGTGGAGAGTGGTGAGTGACAGTGGTGGAGAGTGGTGAGTGACAGTGATGGAGAGTGGTGAGTGACAGTGGTGGAGAGTGGTGAGGGGCAGTGGTGGAGAGTGGTGAGGGGCAGTGGTGGAGAGTGGTGTGTGAGTGGTGAAGAGTGGTGAGTGGCAGTTGTGGAGAGTGGTGTGGGGCAGTGGTGGAGACTGGTGTGTGAGTGGTGGAGAGTGGTGAGGGGCAGTGGTGGAGAGTGGTGAGGGGCAGTTGTGAAGAGTGGTGTGTGGCAGTGGTGGAGAGTGGTGTGTGACAGTGGTGGAGAGTGGTGAGTGACAGTGGTGGAGAGTGGTGAGTGACAGTGATGGAGAGTGGTGAGTGACAGTGGTGGAGAGTGGTGAGGGGCAGTGGTGGAGAGTGGTGAGGGGCAGTGGTGGAGAGTGGTGTGTGAGTGGTGAAGAGTGGTGAGTGGAAGTGGTGGAGAGTGGTGTGTGAGTGGTGGTGAGTGGTGTGTGGCAGTGGTGGAGAGTAGTGTGTGAGTTATGGAGAGTTGTGTGTGACAGTGGTGGAGAGTGGTGAGTGGCAGTGGTGGAGAGTGGTGCGTGAGTGGTGGAGAGTGGTGAGTGGCAGTGGTGTGTGAGTGGTGGTGAGTGGTGTGTGGCAGTGGTGGAGAGTGGTGTGCGGCAGTTGTGTAGAGTGGTGTTTGACAGTGGTGGAGAGTGGTGTGTGACAGTGGTGGAGAGTGGTGTGTGGCAGTGGTGGAGAGTGGTGTGTGACAGTGGTGGAGAGTGGTGTGTGACAGTGGTGGAGAGTGGTGAGTGGCAGTTGTGTAGAGTGGTGTGTGACAGTGGTGGAGAGTGGTGTGTGACAGTGATGGAGAGTTGTGTGTGACAGTGGTGGAGAGTGGTGTGTGACAGTGGTGGAGAGTGGTGTGTGGCAGTGATGGAGAGTGGTGTGTGACAGTGGTGGAGAGTGGTGTGTGACAGTGGTGGAGAGTGGTGTGTGACAGTGGCGGAGAGTGGTGAGTGGCAGTTGTGTAGAGTAGTGTGTGATTGGTGGAGAGTGGTGAGTAAATGGTGGAGAGTGGTGAGTGGCAGTGGTGGAGAGTGGTATATGGCAGTGGTGGAGAGTGGTGAGTGGCAGTTGTGGAGAGTGGTGTGTGGCAGTGGTGGAGAATGGTGTGTGACAGTGGTGGAGAGTGGTGAGTGGCAGTTGTGTAGAGTGGTGTGTGACAGTGGTGGAGAGTGGTGTGTGGCAGTAGTGGAGAGTGGTGTGTGACAGTGGTGGAGAGTGGTGTGTGGCAGTGGTGGAGAGTGGTGTGTCGCAGTGGTGGAGAGTGGTGTGTGACAGTGGTGGAGAGTGGTGTGTGAGTGGTGGAGAGTGGTGTGTGAGTGGTGGAGAGTGGTGTGTGAGTGGTGGAGAGTGGTGTGTGAGTGGTGGAGAGTGGTGAGTGGCAGTGGTGGAGAGGGGTGAGTGGCAGTGGTGGAGAGGGGTGAGTGGCAGTGGTGGAGAGTGGTGTGTGAGTTGTGGAGAGTGCTGAGTGGCAGTGGTGGAGAATGGTGTGTGAGTGGTGGAGAGTCGTGAGTGACGTTGGTGGAGAGTGATGAGGGTCAGTGGTGGAGAGTGGTGTGTGAGCGGTGGAGAGTGGTGAGTGGCACTAGTGGAGAGTGGTGTGTGGCAGTGGTGGAGAGGGGTGAGTGGCAGTGGTGGAGAGTTGTGTGTGGCAGTGGTGGAGAGTAGTGTGTGACAGTGGTGGAGAGTGGTGAGTAACAGTGGTGGAGAGTGGTGAGTGACAGTGGTGGAGAGTGGTGAGTGACAGTGATGGAGAGTGGTGAGTGACAGTGGTGGAGAGTGGTGAGGGGCAGTGGTGGAGAGTGGTGAGGGGCAGTGGTGGAGAGTGGTGTGTGAGTGGTGAAGAGTGGTGAGTGGCAGTTGTGGAGAGTGGTGAGTGGCAGTGGTGGAGAGTGGTGTGTGAGTGGTGGAGAGTGGTGAGGGGCAGTAGTGGAGAGTGGTGAGGGGCAGTTGTGAAGAGTGGTGTGTTTCAGTGGTGGAGAGTGGTGTGTGACAGTGGTGGAGAGTGGTGAGTGACAGAGGTGGAGAGTGGTGAGTGACAGTGATGGAGAGTGGTGAGTGACAGTGGTGGAGAGTGGTGAGGGGCAGTGGTGGAGAGTGGTGAGGGGCAGTGGTGGAGAGTGGTGTGTGAGTGGTGAAGAGTGGTGAGTGGCAGTTGTGAAGAGTGGTGTGTGGCAGTTGTGGAGAGTGGTGTGTGGCAGTTGTGGAGAGTGGTGTGTGGCAGTGGTGGAGAGTGGTGTGTGACAGTGGTGGAGAGTGGTGTGTGAGTGGTGGAGAGTGGTTTTTGACAGTGGTGGAGAGTCGTGTGTGGCAGTTGTGGAGAGTGGTGAGTGGCAGTGGTGGAGAGTAGTGTGTGAGTGGTGGAGAGTGGTGAGTGGCAGTGATGGAGAGTGGTGTGTGAGTGGTGAGTGGCAGTGGTGGAGAGTAGTGTGTGAGTGGTGGAGAGTGGTGAGTGGCAGTGATGGAGAGTGGTGTGTGAGTGGTGGAGAGTGGTGAGTGGCAGTGGTGGAGAGTGGTGAGAGGCAGTGGTGGAGAGTGGTGTGTGACAGTGGTGGAGAGTGGTGAGAGGCAGTGGTGGAGAGTGGTGAGTGGCAGTGGTGGAGAGTGGTGTGTGGCAGTGGTGGAGAGTGGTGAGTGGCAGTGATGGAGAGTGGTGTGTGAGTGGTGGAGAGTGGTGAGTGGCAGTGGTGGAGAGTGGTGTGTGGCAGTGGTGGAGAGTGGTGAGAGGCAGTGGTGGAGAGTGGTGTGTGGCAGTGGTGGAGAGTGGTGTGTGGCAGTGGTGGAGAGTAGTGTGTGAGTGGTGGAGAGTGGTGAGTGGCAGTGATGGAGAGTGGTGTGTGAGTGGTGGAGAGTGGTGAGTGGCAGTGGTGGAGAGTGGTGAGAGGCAGTGGTGGAGAGTGGTGTGTGACAGTGGTGGAGAGTGGTGAGAGGCAGTGGTGGAGAGTGGTGAGTGGCAGTGGTGGAGAGTGGTGTGTGGCAGTGGTGGAGAGTGGTGTGTGACAGTGGTGGAGAGTGGTGTGTGGCAGTAGTGGAGAGTGGTGTGTGGCAGTGGTGGGGAGTGGTGTGTGGCAGTGGTGGAGAGAGGTGTGTGACTGTGGTGGAGAGTGGTGTGTGGCAGTGGTGGAGAGTGGTGTGTGACAGTGGTGGAGAGTGGTGTGTGGCAGTGGTGGAGAGTGGTGTGTGACAGTGGTGGAGAGTGGTGTGTGGCAATGGTGGGGAGTGGTGTGTGGCAGTGGTGGAGAGAGGTGTGTGGCAGTAGTGGAGAGTGGTGTGTGGCAGTGGTGGGGAGTGGTGTGTGGCAGTGGTGGAGAGAGGTGTGTGACTGTGGTGGAGAGTGGTGTGTGGCAGTGGTGGAGAGTGGTGTGTGACAGTGGTGGAGAGTGGTGTGTGGCAGTGGTGGAGAGTGGTGTGTGACAGTGGTGGAGAGTGGTGTGTGGCAGTAGTGGAGAGTGGTGTGTGGCAGTGGTGGGGAGTGGTGTGTGGCAGTGGTGGAGAGAGGTGTGTGACTGTGGTGGAGAGTGGTGTGTGGCAGTGGTGGAGAGTGGTGTGTGGCAGTAGTGGAGAGTGGTGTGTGGCAGTGGTGGAGAGTGGTGTGTGGCAGTGGTGGAGAGTGGTGTGTGGCAGTGGTGGAGAGTGGTGTGTGACAGTAGTGGAGAGTGGTGTGTGGCAGTGGTGGAGAGTGGTGTGTGGCAGTAGTGGGGAGTGGTGAGTGACAGTGGTGGAGATTGGTGAGGGACAGTGGTGAAGAGTGGTGTGTGGCAGTGGTGGAGAGTAGTGTGTGACAGTGGTCGAGAGTGGTGAGTGACAGTGGTATAGAGTGGTGAGTGACAGTGGTGTAGAGGGGTGAGGGGCAGTGGTGGAGAGTGGTGAGGGGCAGTGGTGAAGAGTGGTGTGTGAGTTGTGGAGAGTGGTGTGTGGCAGTGGTGGAGAGTGGTGTGTGACAGTGGTGGAGAGTGGTGTGTGACAGTGGTGGAGAGTGGTGTGTGAAAGTGGTGGAGAGTGGTGAGTGGCAGTTGTGGAGAGTGGTGTGTGGCAGTGGTGGAGAGTGGTGTGTGGCAGTGGTGGAGAGTGGTGTGTGGCAGTGGTGGAGAGTGGTGTGTGGCAGTGGTGGAGAGTGGTGAGAAGCAGTAGTGGAGAGTTGTGTGTGGAAGTAGTGGAGAGTGGTGTGTGGCAGTGGTGGAGAGTGGTGAGTGGCAGTGGTGGAGAGGAGTGAGTGGCAGTGGTGGAGAGGGGTGAGTGGCAGTGGTGGAGAGTGGTGTGTGAGTTGTGGAGAGTGCTGAGTGGCAGTGGTGGAGAATGGTGTGTGAGTGGTGGAGAGTCGTGAGTGACGTTGGTGGAGAGTGATGAGGGGCAGTGGTGGAGAGTGGTGTGTGAGTTGAGGAGAGTGCTGAGTAGCAGTGGGGGAGAGTGGTGTGTGAGTGGTGGAGAGTGGTGAGTGACGTTGGAGGAGAGTGGTAAGATTCAGTGATGGAGATTGGTGTGTGGTAGTGGTGGAGAGTGGTGTTGGCAGTGGTGGAGAGAGGCGAGTGGCAGTGGTGGAGAGTGGTGTGTGAGTGGTGGAGAATGATGAGTGGCAGTGGTGGAGAGTGGTGTGTGGCAGTGGTGGAGAGTGGTGTGTGGCAGTGGTGGAGAGTGGTGTGTGAGTGGTGGAGAGTGGTGAGTGACAGTGGTGGAGAGTGGTGTGTGAGTGGTGGAGAGTGGTGAGTGGCAGTGGTGGAGAGTGGTGTGTGGCAGTGGTGGAAAGTGGTGAGTGGCAGTGGGGGAGAGTGGTGAGTGGCAGTGAATTAGAGTGGTGTGTGAGTGGTGGAGAATGATGAGTGGCAGTGGTGGAGAGTGGTATGAGGCAGTGATGGAGAGTGGTGTGTGGCAGTGAATTAGAGTGGTGTGTGAGTGGTGGAGAGTGGTGAGTGGCAGTGGTGGAGAGTGGCGTGTGGCAGTGGTGGAGAGTAATGATTGGCAGTGGTGGAGAGTGGCGAGTGGCAGTAGTGGAGAGTGGTGTGTGACAGTGGTGGAGAGTGGTGTGTGACAGTGATGGAGAGTGGTGTGTGGCAGTGGTGGAGAATGGTGTGTGGCAGTGGTGGAGAGTGGTGAGTGGCAGTAGTGGAGAGTGGTGTGTGACAGTGGTGGAGAGTGGTGTGTGGCAGTGGTGGAGAGTGGTGTGTGGCAGTGGTGGAGTGTAGTGTGTGACAGTGGTGGAGAGTGGTGTGTGGCAGTGGTGAAAAGTGGTGTGTGGCAGTAGTGGAGAGTGGTGTGTGGCAGTGGTGGGGAGTGGTGTGTGACAGTGGTGGAGAGTGGTGTGTGGCAGTAGTGGAGAGTGGTGTGTGGCAGTGGTGGGGAGTGGTGTGTGGCAGTGGTGGAGAGAGGTGTGTGACTGTGGTGGAGAGTGGTGTGTGGCAGTGGTGGAGAGTGGTGTGTGACAGTGGTGGAGAGTGGTGTGTGGCAGTGGTGGAGAGTGGTGTGTGACAGTGGTGGAGAGTGGTGTGTGGCAGTGGTGGGGAGTGGTGTGTGGCAGTGGTGGAGAGAGGTGTGTGGCAGTAGTGGAGAGTGGTGTGTGGCAGTGGTGGGGAGTGGTGTGTGGCAGTGGTGGAGAGAGGTGTGTGACTGTGGTGGAGAGTGGTGTGTGGCAGTGGTGGAGAGTGGTGTGTGACAGTGGTGGAGAGTGGTGTGTGGCAGTGGTGGAGAGTGGTGTGTGACAGTGGTGGAGAGTGGTGTGTGGCAGTAGTGGAGAGTGGTGTGTGGCAGTGGTGGGGAGTGGTGTGTGGCAGTGGTGGAGAGAGGTGTGTGACTGTGGTGGAGAGTGGTGTGTGGCAGTGGTGGAGAGTGGTGTGTGGCAGTAGTGGAGAGTGGTGTGTGGCAGTGGTGGAGAGTGGTGTGTGGCAGTGGTGGAGAGTGGTGTGTGGCAGTGGTGGAGAGTGGTGTGTGACAGTAGTGGAGAGTGGTGTGTGGCAGTGGTGGAGAGTGGTGTGTGGCAGTAGTGGGGAGTGGTGAGTGACAGTGGTGGAGATTGGTGAGGGACAGTGGTGAAGAGTGGTGTGTGGCAGTGGTGGAGAGTAGTGTGTGACAGTGGTCGAGAGTGGTGAGTGACAGTGGTATAGAGTGGTGAGTGACAGTGGTGTAGAGGGGTGAGGGGCAGTGGTGGAGAGTGGTGAGGGGCAGTGGTGAAGAGTGGTGTGTGAGTTGTGGAGAGTGGTGTGTGGCAGTGGTGGAGAGTGGTGTGTGACAGTGGTGGAGAGTGGTGTGTGACAGTGGTGGAGAGTGGTGTGTGACAGTGGTGGAGAGTGGTGAGTGGCAGTTGTGGAGAGTGGTGTGTGGCAGTGGTGGAGAGTGGTGTGTGGCAGTGGTGGAGAGTGGTGTGTGGCAGTGGTGGAGAGTGGTGTGTGGCAGTGGTGGAGAGTGGTGAGAAGCAGTAGTGGAGAGTTGTGTGTGGAAGTAGTGGAGAGTGGTGTGTGGCAGTGGTGGAGAGTGGTGAGTGGCAGTGGTGGAGAGGAGTGAGTGGCAGTGGTGGAGAGGGGTGTGTGAGTTGTGGAGAGTGCTGAGTGGCAGTGGTGGAGAATGGTGTGTGAGTGGTGGAGAGTCGTGAGTGACGTTGGTGGAGAGTGATGAGGGGCAGTGGTGGAGAGTGGTGTGTGAGTTGAGGAGAGTGCTGAGTAGCAGTGGGGGAGAGTGGTGTGTGAGTGGTGGAGAGTGGTGAGTGACGTTGGAGGAGAGTGGTAAGATTCAGTGATGGAGATTGGTGTGTGGTAGTGGTGGAGAGTGGTGTTGGCAGTGGTGGAGAGAGGCGAGTGGCAGTGGTGGAGAGTGGTGTGTGAGTGGTGGAGAATGATGAGTGGCAGTGGTGGAGAGTGGTATGAGGCAGTGATGGAGAGTGGTGTGTGGCAGTGGTGGAGAGTGGTGTGTGACAGTGGTGGAGAGTGGTGTGTGAGCGGTGGAGAGGGGTGAGTGGCAGTGGTGGAGAGATGTGTGTGGCAGTGGTGGAGAGTAGTGTGTGACAGTGGTAGAGAGTGGTGAGTAACAGTGGTGGAGAGTGGTGAGGGGCAGTTGTGAAGAGTGGTGTGTGGCAGTGGTGGAGAGTGGTGTTTGACAGTAATGGAGAGTGGTGAGTGACAGTGGTGGAGAGTGGTGAGTGACAGTGATGGAGAGTGGTGATTGACAGTGGTGGAGAGTGGTGAGGGGCAGTGGTGGAGAGTGGTGTGTGAGCGGTGGAGAGTGGTGAGTGGCACTAGTGGAGAGTGGTGTGTGGCAGTGGTGGAGAGGGGTGAGTGGCAGTGGTGGAGAGTTGTGTGTGGCAGTGGTGGAGAGTAGTGTGTGACAGTGGTGGAGAGTGGTGAGTAACAGTGGTGGAGAGTGGTGAGTGACAGTGGTGGAGAGTGGTGAGTGACAGTGATGGAGAGTGGTGAGTGACAGTGGTGGAGAGTGGTGAGTGGCAGTGGTGGAGAGTGGTGAGGGGCAGTGGTGGAGAGTGGTGAGGGGCAGTTGTGAAGAGTAGTGTGTGGCAGTGGTGGAGAGTGGTGTGTGACAGTGGTGGAGAGTGGTGAGTGACAGTGGTGGAGAGTGGTGAGTGACAGTGATGGAGAGTGGTGAGTGACAGTGGTGGAGAGTGGTGAGGGGCAGTGGTGGAGAGTGGTGAGGGGCAGTGGTGGAGAGTGGTGTGTGAGTGGTGAAGAGTGGTGAGTGGCAGTTGTGGAGAGTGGTGTGGGGCAGTGGTGGAGACTGGTGTGTGAGTGGTGGAGAGTGGTGAGGGGCAGTGGTGGAGAGTGGTGAGGGGCAGTTGTGAAGAGTGGTGTGTGGCAGTGGTGGAGAGTGGTGTGTGACAGTGGTGGAGAGTGGTGAGTGACAGTGGTGGAGAGTGGTGAGTGACAGTGATGGAGAGTGGTGAGTGACAGTGGTGGAGAGTGGTGAGGGGCAGTGGTGGAGAGTGGTGAGGGGCAGTGGTGGAGAGTGGTGTGTGAGTGGTGAAGAGTGGTGAGTGGAAGTGGTGGAGAGTGGTGTGTGAGTGGTGGTGAGTGGTGTGTGGCAGTGGTGGAGAGTAGTGTGTGAGTTATGGAGAGTTGTGTGTGACAGTGGTGGAGAGTGGTGAGTGGCAGTGGTGGAGAGTGGTGCGTGAGTGGTGGAGAGTGGTGAGTGGCAGTGGTGTGTGAGTGGTGGTGAGTGGTGTGTGGCAGTGGTGGAGAGTGGTGAGTGGCAGTGGTGGAGAGTGGTGTGTGACAGTGGTGGAGAGTGGTGAGTGGCAGTGGTGGAGAGTGGTGAGTGGCAGTGGTGGAGAGTGGTGTGTGGCAGTGGTGGAGAGTGGTGAGTGGCAGTGGTGGAGAGTGGTGAGTGGCAGTGGTGGAGAGTGGTGAGTGGCAGTGATGGAGAGTGGTGTGTGAGTGGTGGAGAGTGGTGAGTGGCAGTGGTGGAGAGTGGTGTGTGGCAGTGGTGGAGAGTGGTGAGAGGCAGTGGTGGAGAGTGGTGTGTGGCAGTGGTGGAGAGTGGTGTGTGGCAGTGGTGGAGAGTGGTGTGTGAGTGGTGGAGAGTGGTGAGTGACAGTGGTGGAGAGTGGTGTGTGAGTGGTGGAGAGTGGTGAGTGGCAGTGGTGGAGAGTGGTGTGTGGCAGTGGTGGAAAGTGGTGAGTGGCAGTGGTGGAGAGTGGTGAGTGGCAGTGAATTAGAGTGGTGTGTGAGTGGTGGAGAATGATGAGTGGCAGTGGTGGAGAGTGGTATGAGGCAGTGATGGAGAGTGGTGTGTGGCAGTGAATTAGAGTGGTGTGTGAGTGGTGGAGAGTGGTGAGTGGCAGTGGTGGAGAGTGGCGTGTGGCAGTGGTGGAGAGTAGTGATTGGCAGTGGTGGAGAGTGGCGAGTGGCAGTAGTGGAGAGTGGTGTGTGACAGTGGTGGAGAGTGGTGTGTGACAGTGATGGAGAGTGGTGTGTGGCAGTGGTGGAGAGTGGTGTGTAACAGTGGTGGAGAGTGGTGTGTGGCAGAGGTGGAGAGTGGTGTGTGGCAGTGGAGGAGAGTGGTGTGTGACAGTGGTGGAGAGTGGTGTGTGACAGTTGTGGAGAGTGGTGTGTGACAGTGATGGAGAGTGGTGTGTGACAGTGATGGAGAGTGGTGTGTGACAGTGGTGGAGAGTGGTGTGTGACAGTTGTGGAGAGTGGTGTGTGACAGGGATGGAGAGTGGTGTGGGGCAGTGGTGGAGAATGGTGTGTGGCAGTAGTGGAGAGTGGTGTGTGGCAGTGGTGGATAGTGGTGTGTGACAGTGGTGGAGAGTGGTGTGTGACAGTTGTGGAGAGTGGTGTGTGGCAGTAGTGGAGAGTGGTGTGTGACAGTGGTGGAGAGTGGTGTGTGACAGTGGTGGAGAGTGGTGTGTGACAGTGATTGAGAGTGGTGTGTGGCAGTGGTGGAGAATGGTGTGTGACAGTGGTGGAGAGTGGTGAGTGGCAGTTGTGTAGAGTGGTGTGTGACAGTGGTGGAGAGTGGTGTGTGACAGTGGTGGAGAGTGGTGTGTGACAGTGGTGGAGAGGGGTGTGTGACAGTGGTGGAGAGTGGTGTGCGGCAGTTGTGTAGAGTGGTGTTTGACAGTGGTGGAGAGTGGTGTGTGACAGTGGTGGAGAGTGGTGTGTGGCAGTGGTGGAGAGTGGTGTGTGACAGTGGTGGAGAGTGGTGTGTGACAGTGGTGGAGAGTGGTGAGTGGCAGTTGTGTAGAGTGGTGTGTGACAGTGGTGGAGAGTGGTGTGTGACAGTGATGGAGAGTTGTGTGTGACAGTGGTGGAGAGTGGTGTGTGACAGTGGTGGAGAGTGGTGTGTGGCAGTGATGGAGAGTGGTGTGTGACAGTGGTGGAGAGTGGTGTGTGACAGTGGTGGAGAGTGGTGTGTGACAGTGGCGGAGAGTGGTGAGTGGCAGTTGTGTAGAGTAGTGTGTGATTGGTGGAGAGTGGTGAGTAAATGGTGGAGAGTGGTGAGTGGCAGTGGTGGAGAGTGGTATATGGCAGTGGTGGAGAGTGGTGAGTGGCAGTTGTGGAGAGTGGTGTGTGGCAGTGGTGGAGAATGGTGTGTGACAGTGGTGGAGAGTGGTGAGTGGCAGTTGTGTAGAGTGGTGTGTGACAGTGGTGGAGAGTGGTGTGTGGCAGTAGTGGAGAGTGGTGTGTGACAGTGGTGGAGAGTGGTGTGTGGCAGTGGTGGAGAGTGGTGTGTCGCAGTGGTGGAGAGTGGTGTGTGACAGTGGTGGAGAGTGGTGTGTGAGTGGTGGAGAGTGGTGTGTGAGTGGTGGAGAGTGGTGTGTGAGTGGTGGAGAGTGGTGTGTGAGTGGTGGAGAGTGGTGAGTGGCAGTGGTGGAGAGGGGTGAGTGGCAGTGGTGGAGAGGGGTGAGTGGCAGTGGTGGAGAGTGGTGTGTGAGTTGTGGAGAGTGCTGAGTGGCAGTGGTGGAGAATGGTGTGTGAGTGGTGGAGAGTCGTGAGTGACGTTGGTGGAGAGTGATGAGGGTCAGTGGTGGAGAGTGGTGTGTGAGCGGTGGAGAGTGGTGAGTGGCACTAGTGGAGAGTGGTGTGTGGCAGTGGTGGAGAGGGGTGAGTGGCAGTGGTGGAGAGTTGTGTGTGGCAGTGGTGGAGAGTAGTGTGTGACAGTGGTGGAGAGTGGTGAGTAACAGTGGTGGAGAGTGGTGAGTGACAGTGGTGGAGAGTGGTGAGTGACAGTGATGGAGAGTGGTGAGTGACAGTGGTGGAGAGTGGTGAGGGGCAGTGGTGGAGAGTGGTGAGGGGCAGTGGTGGAGAGTGGTGTGTGAGTGGTGAAGAGTGGTGAGTGGCAGTTGTGGAGAGTGGTGAGTGGCAGTGGTGGAGAGTGGTGTGTGAGTGGTGGAGAGTGGTGAGGGGCAGTAGTGGAGAGTGGTGAGGGGCAGTTGTGAAGAGTGGTGTGTTTCAGTGGTGGAGAGTGGTGTGTGACAGTGGTGGAGAGTGGTGAGTGACAGAGGTGGAGAGTGGTGAGTGACAGTGATGGAGAGTGGTGAGTGACAGTGGTGGAGAGTGGTGAGGGGCAGTGGTGGAGAGTGGTGAGGGGCAGTGGTGGAGAGTGGTGTGTGAGTGGTGAAGAGTGGTGAGTGGCAGTTGTGAAGAGTGGTGTGTGGCAGTTGTGGAGAGTGGTGTGTGGCAGTTGTGGAGAGTGGTGTGTGGCAGTGGTGGAGAGTGGTGTGTGACAGTGGTGGAGAGTGGTGTGTGAGTGGTGGAGAGTGGTGTGTGACAGTGGTGGAGAGTCGTGTGTGGCAGTTGTGGAGAGTGGTGAGTGGCAGTGGTGGAGAGTAGTGTGTGAGTGGTGGAGAGTGGTGAGTGGCAGTGATGGAGAGTGGTGTGTGAGTGGTGGAGAGTGGTGAGTGGCAGTGGTGGAGAGTAGTGTGTGAGTGGTGGAGAGTGGTGAGTGGCAGTGATGGAGAGTGGTGTGTGAGTGGTGGAGAGTGGTGAGTGGCAGTGGTGGAGAGTGGTGAGAGGCAGTGGTGGAGAGTGGTGTGTGACAGTGGTGGAGAGTGGTGAGAGGCAGTGGTGGAGAGTGGTGAGTGGCAGTGGTGGAGAGTGGTGTGTGGCAGTGGTGGAGAGTGGTGAGTGGCAGTGATGGAGAGTGGTGTGTGAGTGGTGGAGAGTGGTGAGTGGCAGTTGTGTAGAGTAGTGTGTGATTGGTGGAGAGTGGTGAGTAAATGGTGGAGAGTGGTGAGTGGCAGTGGTGGAGAGTGGTATATGGCAGTGGTGGAGAGTGGTGAGTGGCAGTTGTGGAGAGTGGTGTGTGGCAGTGGTGGAGAATGGTGTGTGACAGTGGTGGAGAGTGGTGAGTGGCAGTTGTGTAGAGTGGTGTGTGACAGTGGTGGAGAGTGGTGTGTGGCAGTAGTGGAGAGTGGTGTGTGACAGTGGTGGAGAGTGGTGTGTGGCAGTGGTGGAGAGTGGTGTGTCGCAGTGGTGGAGAGTGGTGTGTGACAGTGGTGGAGAGTGGTGTGTGAGTGGTGGAGAGTGGTGTGTGAGTGGTGGAGAGTGGTGTGTGAGTGGTGGAGAGTGGTGTGTGAGTGGTGGAGAGTGGTGAGTGGCAGTGGTGGAGAGGGGTGAGTGGCAGTGGTGGAGAGGGGTGAGTGGCAGTGGTGGAGAGTGGTGTGTGAGTTGTGGAGAGTGCTGAGTGGCAGTGGTGGAGAATGGTGTGTGAGTGGTGGAGAGTCGTGAGTGACGTTGGTGGAGAGTGATGAGGGTCAGTGGTGGAGAGTGGTGTGTGAGCGGTGGAGAGTGGTGAGTGGCACTAGTGGAGAGTGGTGTGTGGCAGTGGTGGAGAGGGGTGAGTGGCAGTGGTGGAGAGTTGTGTGTGGCAGTGGTGGAGAGTAGTGTGTGACAGTGGTGGAGAGTGGTGAGTAACAGTGGTGGAGAGTGGTGAGTGACAGTGGTGGAGAGTGGTGAGTGACAGTGATGGAGAGTGGTGAGTGACAGTGGTGGAGAGTGGTGAGGGGCAGTGGTGGAGAGTGGTGAGGGGCAGTGGTGGAGAGTGGTGTGTGAGTGGTGAAGAGTGGTGAGTGGCAGTTGTGGAGAGTGGTGAGTGGCAGTGGTGGAGAGTGGTGTGTGAGTGGTGGAGAGTGGTGAGGGGCAGTAGTGGAGAGTGGTGAGGGGCAGTTGTGAAGAGTGGTGTGTTTCAGTGGTGGAGAGTGGTGTGTGACAGTGGTGGAGAGTGGTGAGTGACAGAGGTGGAGAGTGGTGAGTGACAGTGATGGAGAGTGGTGAGTGACAGTGGTGGAGAGTGGTGAGGGGCAGTGGTGGAGAGTGGTGAGGGGCAGTGGTGGAGAGTGGTGTGTGAGTGGTGAAGAGTGGTGAGTGGCAGTTGTGAAGAGTGGTGTGTGGCAGTTGTGGAGAGTGGTGTGTGGCAGTTGTGGAGAGTGGTGTGTGGCAGTGGTGGAGAGTGGTGTGTGACAGTGGTGGAGAGTGGTGTGTGAGTGGTGGAGAGTGGTGTGTGACAGTGGTGGAGAGTCGTGTGTGGCAGTTGTGGAGAGTGGTGAGTGGCAGTGGTGGAGAGTAGTGTGTGAGTGGTGGAGAGTGGTGAGTGGCAGTGATGGAGAGTGGTGTGTGAGTGGTGGAGAGTGGTGAGTGGCAGTGGTGGAGAGTAGTGTGTGAGTGGTGGAGAGTGGTGAGTGGCAGTGATGGAGAGTGGTGTGTGAGTGGTGGAGAGTGGTGAGTGGCAGTGGTGGAGAGTGGTGAGAGGCAGTGGTGGAGAGTGGTGTGTGACAGTGGTGGAGAGTGGTGAGAGGCAGTGGTGGAGAGTGGTGAGTGGCAGTGGTGGAGAGTGGTGTGTGGCAGTGGTGGAGAGTGGTGAGTGGCAGTGATGGAGAGTGGTGTGTGAGTGGTGGAGAGTGGTGAGTGGCAGTGGTGGAGAGTGGTGTGTGGCAGTGGTGGAGAGTGGTGAGAGGCAGTGGTGGAGAGTGGTGTGTGGCAGTGGTGGAGAGTGGTGTGTGGCAGTGGTGGAGAGTAGTGTGTGAGTGGTGGAGAGTGGTGAGTGGCAGTGATGGAGAGTGGTGTGTGAGTGGTGGAGAGTGGTGAGTGGCAGTGGTGGAGAGTGGTGAGAGGCAGTGGTGGAGAGTGGTGTGTGACAGTGGTGGAGAGTGGTGAGAGGCAGTGGTGGAGAGTGGTGAGTGGCAGTGGTGGAGAGTGGTGTGTGGCAGTGGTGGAGAGTGGTGAGTGGCAGTGATGGAGAGTGGTGTGTGAGTGGTGGAGAGTGGTGAGTGGCAGTGGTGGAGAGTGGTGTGTGGCAGTGGTGGAGAGTGGTGAGAGGCAGTGGTGGAGAGTGGTGTGTGGCAGTGGTGGAGAGTGGTGTGTGGCAGTGGTGGAGAGTGGTGTGTGAGTGGTGGAGAGTGATGAGTGGCAGTGGTGGAGAGTGGTGTTTGACAGTGATGGAGAGTGGTGTGTGACAGTGGTGGAGAGTGGTGTGTGGCAGTGGTGGAGAGTGGTGTGTGACAGTGGTGGAGAGTGGTGTGTGACAGTGGTGGAGAGTGGTGAGTGGCAGTTGTGTAGAGTGGTGTGTGACAGTGGTGGAGAGTGGTGTGTGACAGTGGTGGAGAGTGGTGAGTGGCAGTGGTGGAGAGTGGTGAGTGGCAGTGGTGGAGAGTGGTGAGTGGCAGTGATGGAGAGTGGTGTGTGAGTGGTGGAGAGTGGTGAGTGGCAGTGGTGGAGAGTGGTGTGTGGCAGTGGTGGAGAGTGGTGAAAGGCAGTGGTGGAGAGTGGTGTGTGGCAGTGGTGGAGAGTGGTGTGTGGCAGTGGTGGAGAGTGGTGTGTGAGTGGTGGAGAGTGGTGAGTGACAGTGGTGGAGAGTGGTGTGTGAGTGGTGGAGAGTGGTGAGTGGCAGTGGTGGAGAGTGGTGTGTGGCAGTGGTGGAAAGTGGTGAGTGGCAGTGGTGGAGAGTGGTGAGTGGCAGTGAATTAGAGTGGTGTGTGAGTGGTGGAGAATGATGAGTGGCAGTGGTGGAGAGTGGTATGAGGCAGTGATGGAGAGTGGTGTGTGGCAGTGAATTAGAGTGGTGTGTGAGTGGTGGAGAGTGGTGAGTGGCAGTGGTGGAGAGTGGCGTGTGGCAGTGGTGGAGAGTAGTGATTGGCAGTGGTGGAGAGTGGCGAGTGGCAGTAGTGGAGAGTGGTGTGTGACAGTGGTGGAGAGTGGTGTGTGACAGTGATGGAGAGTGGTGTGTGGCAGTGGTGGAGAGTGGTGTGTAACAGTGGTGGAGAGTGGTGTGTGGCAGAGGTGGAGAGTGGTGTGTGGCAGTGGAGGAGAGTGGTGTGTGACAGTGGTGGAGAGTGGTGTGTGACAGTTGTGGAGAGTGGTGTGTGACAGTGATGGAGAGTGGTGTGTGACAGTGATGGAGAGTGGTGTGTGACAGTGGTGGAGAGTGGTGTGTGACAGTTGTGGAGAGTGGTGTGTGACAGGGATGGAGAGTGGTGTGGGGCAGTGGTGGAGAATGGTGTGTGGCAGTAGTGGAGAGTGGTGTGTGGCAGTGGTGGATAGTGGTGTGTGACAGTGGTGGAGAGTGGTGTGTGACAGTTGTGGAGAGTGGTGTGTGGCAGTAGTGGAGAGTGGTGTGTGACAGTGGTGGAGAGTGGTGTGTGACAGTGGTGGAGAGTGGTGTGTGACAGTGATTGAGAGTGGTGTGTGGCAGTGGTGGAGAATGGTGTGTGACAGTGGTGGAGAGTGGTGAGTGGCAGTTGTGTAGAGTGGTGTGTGACAGTGGTGGAGAGTGGTGTGTGACAGTGGTGGAGAGTGGTGTGTGACAGTGGTGGAGAGGGGTGTGTGACAGTGGTGGAGAGTGGTGTGCGGCAGTTGTGTAGAGTGGTGTTTGACAGTGGTGGAGAGTGGTGTGTGACAGTGGTGGAGAGTGGTGTGTGGCAGTGGTGGAGAGTGGTGTGTGACAGTGGTGGAGAGTGGTGTGTGACAGTGGTGGAGAGTGGTGAGTGGCAGTTGTGTAGAGTGGTGTGTGACAGTGGTGGAGAGTGGTGTGTGACAGTGATGGAGAGTTGTGTGTGACAGTGGTGGAGAGTGGTGTGTGACAGTGGTGGAGAGTGGTGTGTGGCAGTGATGGAGAGTGGTGTGTGACAGTGGTGGAGAGTGGTGTGTGACAGTGGTGGAGAGTGGTGTGTGACAGTGGCGGAGAGTGGTGAGTGGCAGTTGTGTAGAGTAGTGTGTGATTGGTGGAGAGTGGTGAGTAAATGGTGGAGAGTGGTGAGTGGCAGTGGTGGAGAGTGGTATATGGCAGTGGTGGAGAGTGGTGAGTGGCAGTTGTGGAGAGTGGTGTGTGGCAGTGGTGGAGAATGGTGTGTGACAGTGGTGGAGAGTGGTGAGTGGCAGTTGTGTAGAGTGGTGTGTGACAGTGGTGGAGAGTGGTGTGTGGCAGTAGTGGAGAGTGGTGTGTGACAGTGGTGGAGAGTGGTGTGTGGCAGTGGTGGAGAGTGGTGTGTCGCAGTGGTGGAGAGTGGTGTGTGACAGTGGTGGAGAGTGGTGTGTGAGTGGTGGAGAGTGGTGTGTGAGTGGTGGAGAGTGGTGTGTGAGTGGTGGAGAGTGGTGTGTGAGTGGTGGAGAGTGGTGAGTGGCAGTGGTGGAGAGGGGTGAGTGGCAGTGGTGGAGAGGGGTGAGTGGCAGTGGTGGAGAGTGGTGTGTGAGTTGTGGAGAGTGCTGAGTGGCAGTGGTGGAGAATGGTGTGTGAGTGGTGGAGAGTCGTGAGTGACGTTGGTGGAGAGTGATGAGGGTCAGTGGTGGAGAGTGGTGTGTGAGCGGTGGAGAGTGGTGAGTGGCACTAGTGGAGAGTGGTGTGTGGCAGTGGTGGAGAGGGGTGAGTGGCAGTGGTGGAGAGTTGTGTGTGGCAGTGGTGGAGAGTAGTGTGTGACAGTGGTGGAGAGTGGTGAGTAACAGTGGTGGAGAGTGGTGAGTGACAGTGGTGGAGAGTGGTGAGTGACAGTGATGGAGAGTGGTGAGTGACAGTGGTGGAGAGTGGTGAGGGGCAGTGGTGGAGAGTGGTGAGGGGCAGTGGTGGAGAGTGGTGTGTGAGTGGTGAAGAGTGGTGAGTGGCAGTTGTGGAGAGTGGTGAGTGGCAGTGGTGGAGAGTGGTGTGTGAGTGGTGGAGAGTGGTGAGGGGCAGTAGTGGAGAGTGGTGAGGGGCAGTTGTGAAGAGTGGTGTGTTTCAGTGGTGGAGAGTGGTGTGTGACAGTGGTGGAGAGTGGTGAGTGACAGAGGTGGAGAGTGGTGAGTGACAGTGATGGAGAGTGGTGAGTGACAGTGGTGGAGAGTGGTGAGGGGCAGTGGTGGAGAGTGGTGAGGGGCAGTGGTGGAGAGTGGTGTGTGAGTGGTGAAGAGTGGTGAGTGGCAGTTGTGAAGAGTGGTGTGTGGCAGTTGTGGAGAGTGGTGTGTGGCAGTTGTGGAGAGTGGTGTGTGGCAGTGGTGGAGAGTGGTGTGTGACAGTGGTGGAGAGTGGTGTGTGAGTGGTGGAGAGTGGTGTGTGACAGTGGTGGAGAGTCGTGTGTGGCAGTTGTGGAGAGTGGTGAGTGGCAGTGGTGGAGAGTAGTGTGTGAGTGGTGGAGAGTGGTGAGTGGCAGTGATGGAGAGTGGTGTGTGAGTGGTGGAGAGTGGTGAGTGGCAGTGGTGGAGAGTAGTGTGTGAGTGGTGGAGAGTGGTGAGTGGCAGTGATGGAGAGTGGTGTGTGAGTGGTGGAGAGTGGTGAGTGGCAGTGGTGGAGAGTGGTGAGAGGCAGTGGTGGAGAGTGGTGTGTGACAGTGGTGGAGAGTGGTGAGAGGCAGTGGTGGAGAGTGGTGAGTGGCAGTGGTGGAGAGTGGTGTGTGGCAGTGGTGGAGAGTGGTGAGTGGCAGTGATGGAGAGTGGTGTGTGAGTGGTGGAGAGTGGTGAGTGGCAGTGGTGGAGAGTGGTGTGTGGCAGTGGTGGAGAGTGGTGAGAGGCAGTGGTGGAGAGTGGTGTGTGGCAGTGGTGGAGAGTGGTGTGTGGCAGTGGTGGAGAGTAGTGTGTGAGTGGTGGAGAGTGGTGAGAGGCAGTGATGGAGAGTGGTGTGTGAGTGGTGGAGAGTGGTGAGTGGCAGTGGTGGAGAGTGGTGAGAGGCAGTGGTGGAGAGTGGTGTGTGACAGTGGTGGAGAGTGGTGAGAGGCAGTGGTGGAGAGTGGTGAGTGGCAGTGGTGGAGAGTGGTGTGTGGCAGTGGTGGAGAGTGGTGAGTGGCAGTGATGGAGAGTGGTGTGTGAGTGGTGGAGAGTGGTGAGTGGCAGTGGTGGAGAGTGGTGTGTGGCAGTGGTGGAGAGTGGTGAGAGGCAGTGGTGGAGAGTGGTGTGTGGCAGTGGTGGAGAGTGGTGTGTGGCAGTGGTGGAGAGTGGTGTGTGAGTGGTGGAGAGTGATGAGTGGCAGTGGTGGAGAGTGGTGTTTGACAGTGATGGAGAGTGGTGTGTGACAGTGGTGGAGAGTGGTGTGTGGCAGTGGTGGAGAGTGGTGTGTGACAGTGGTGGAGAGTGGTGTGTGACAGTGGTGGAGAGTGGTGAGTGGCAGTTGTGTAGAGTGGTGTGTGACAGTGGTGGAGAGTGGTGTGTGACAGTGATGGAGAGTTGTGTGTGACAGTGGTGGAGAGTGGTGTGTGACAGTGGTGGAGAGTGGTGTGTGGCATTGATGGAGAGTGGTGTGTGACAGTGGTGGAGAGTGGTGTGTGACAGTGGTGGAGAGTGGTGTGTGACAGTGGAGGAGAGTGGTGAGTGGCAGTTGTGTAGAGTAGTGTGTGATTGGTGGATAGTGGTGAGTAAATGGTGGAGAGTGGTGAGTGGCAGTTGTGGAGAGTGGTGAGTGGCAGTGGTGGAGAGTGGTAAATGGCAGTTGTGGAGAGTGGTGAGTGGCAGTTGTGGAGAGTGGTGTGTGGCAGTGGTGGAGAATAGTGTGTGACAGTGGTGGAGAGTGATGAGTGGCAGTTGTGTAGAGTGGTGTGTGACAGTGGTGGAGAGTGGTGTGTGGCAGTAGTGGAGAGTGGTGTGTGACAGTGGTGGAGAGTGGTGTGTGGCAGTGGTGGAGAGTAGTGTGTCGCAGTGGTGGAGAGTGGTCTGTGACAGTGGTGGAGAGTGGTGTGTGAGTGGTGGAGAGTGGTGTGTGAGTGGTGGAGAGTGGTGTGTGATTGGTGGAGAGTGGTGTGTGAGTGGTGGAGAGTGGTGTGTGAGTGGTGGAGAGTGGTGTGTGGCAGTGGTGGAGAATAGTGTGTGACAGTGGTGGAGAGTGATGAGTGGCAGTTGTGTAGAGTGGTGTGTGACAGTGGTGGAGAGTGGTGTGTGGCAGTAGTGGAGAGTGGTGTGTGACAGTGGTGGAGAGTGCTGTGTGGCAGTGGTGGAGAGTGGTGTGTCGCAGTGGTGGAGAGTGGTGTGTGACAGTGGTGCAGAGTGGTGTGTGAGTGGTGGAGAGTGGTGTGTGAGTGGTGGAGAGTGGTGTGTGAGTGGTGGAGAGGGGTGTGTGAGTGGTGGAGAGTGGTGAGTGGCAGTGGTGGAGAGGGGTGAGTGGCAGTGGTGGAGAG
Source organism: Procambarus clarkii (assembly GCF_040958095.1). NCBI lineage: Eukaryota > Metazoa > Arthropoda > Malacostraca > Decapoda > Cambaridae > Procambarus > Procambarus clarkii. The sequence goes on along the minus strand of NC_091195.1, from coordinate 14,100,971 downwards.
GGGTGAGTGGCAGTGGTGGAGAGTGGTGTGTGAGTTGTGGAGAGTGCTGAGTGGCAGTGGTGGAGAATGGTGTGTGAGTGGTGGAGAGTCGTGAGAGACGTTGGTGGAGAGTGATGAGGGGCAGTGGTGGAGAGTGGTGTGTGAGTTGAGGAGAGTGCAGAGTAGCAGTGGTGGAGAGTGGTGTGTGAGTGGTGGAGAGTGGTGAGTGACGTTGGAGGAGAGTGGTAAGAGGCAGTGATGGAGATTGGTGTGTGGTAGTGGTGGAGAGTGGTGTTGGCAGTGGTGTAGAGAGGCGAGTGGCAGTGGTGGAGAGTGGTGTGTGAGTGGTGGAGAATGATGTGTGGCAGTGGTTGAGAGTGGTATGAGGCAGTGATGGAGAGTTGTGTGTGACAGTGGTGGAGAGTGGTGTGTGACAGTGGTGGAGAGTGGTGTGTGACAGTGGTGGAGAGTGGTGTGTGGCAGTGATGGAGAGTGGTGTGTGACAGTGGTGGAGAGTGGTGTGTGGCAGTGATGGAGAGTGGTGTGTGACAGTGGTGCAGAGTGGTGTGTGACAGAGGTGGAGAGTGGTGTGTGACAGTGGCGGAGAGTGGTGAGTGGCAGTTGTGTAGAGTAGTGTGTGATTGGTGGAGAGTGGTGAGTAAATGGTGGAGAGTGGTGAGTGGCAGTGGTGGAGAGTGGTATATGGCAGTGGTGGAGAGTGGTGAGTGGCAGTTGTGGAGAGTGGTGTGTGGCAGTGGTGGAGAATGGTGTGTGACAGTGGTGGAGAGTGGTGAGTGGCAGTTGTGTAGAGTGGTGTGTGACAGTGGTGGAGAGTGGTGTGTGGCAGTAGTGGAGAGTGGTGTGTGACAGTGGTGGAGAGTGGTGTGTGGCAGTGGTGGAGAGTGGTGTGTCGCAGTGGTGGAGAGTGGTGTGTGACAGTGGTGGAGAGTGGTGTGTGAGTGGTGGAGAGTGGTGTGTGAGTGGTGGAGAGTGGTGTGTGAGTGGTGGAGAGTGGTGTGTGAGTGGTGGAGAGTGGTGAGTGGCAGTGGTGGAGAGGGGTGAGTGGCAGTGGTGGAGAGGGGTGAGTGGCAGTGGTGGAGAGTGGTGTGTGAGTTGTGGTGAGTGCTGAGTGGCAGTGGTGGAGAATGGTGTGTGAGTGGTGGAGAGTCGTGAGTGACGTTGGTGGAGAGTGATGAGGGTCAGTGGTGGAGAGTGGTGTGTGAGCGGTGGAGAGTGGTGAGTGGCACTAGTGGAGAGTGGTGTGTGGCAGTGGTGGAGAGGGGTGAGTGGCAGTGGTGGAGAGTTGTGTGTGGCAGTGGTGGAGAGTAGTGTGTGACAGTGGTGGAGAGTGGTGAGTAACAGTGGTGGAGAGTGGTGAGTGACAGTGGTGGAGAGTGGTGAGTGACAGTGATGGAGAGTGGTGAGTGACAGTGGTGGAGAGTGGTGAGGGGCAGTGGTGGAGAGTGGTGAGGGGCAGTGGTGGAGAGTGGTGTGTGAGTGGTGAAGAGTGGTGAGTGGCAGTTGTGGAGAGTGGTGAGTGGCAGTGGTGGAGAGTGGTGTGTGAGTGGTGGAGAGTGGTGAGGGGCAGTAGTGGAGAGTGGTGAGGGGCAGTTGTGAAGAGTGGTGTGTTTCAGTGGTGGAGAGTGGTGTGTGACAGTGGTGGAGAGTGGTGAGTGACAGAGGTGGAGAGTGGTGAGTGACAGTGATGGAGAGTGGTGAGTGACAGTGGTGGAGAGTGGTGAGGGGCAGTGGTGGAGAGTGGTGAGGGGCAGTGGTGGAGAGTGGTGTGTGAGTGGTGAAGAGTGGTGAGTGGCAGTTGTGAAGAGTGGTGTGTGGCAGTTGTGGAGAGTGGTGTGTGGCAGTTGTGGAGAGTGGTGTGTGGCAGTGGTGGAGAGTGGTGTGTGACAGTGGTGGAGAGTGGTGTGTGAGTGGTGGAGAGTGGTGTGTGACAGTGGTGGAGAGTCGTGTGTGGCAGTTGTGGAGAGTGGTGAGTGGCAGTGGTGGAGAGTAGTGTGTGAGTGGTGGAGAGTGGTGAGTGGCAGTGATGGAGAGTGGTGTGTGAGTGGTGGAGAGTGGTGAGTGGCAGTGGTGGAGAGTAGTGTGTGAGTGGTGGAGAGTGGTGAGTGGCAGTGATGGAGAGTGGTGTGTGAGTGGTGGAGAGTGGTGAGTGGCAGTGGTGGAGAGTGGTGAGAGGCAGTGGTGGAGAGTGGTGTGTGACAGTGGTGGAGAGTGGTGAGAGGCAGTGGTGGAGAGTGGTGAGTGGCAGTGGTGGAGAGTGGTGTGTGGCAGTGGTGGAGAGTGGTGAGTGGCAGTGATGGAGAGTGGTGTGTGAGTGGTGGAGAGTGGTGAGTGGCAGTGGTGGAGAGTGGTGTGTGGCAGTGGTGGAGAGTGGTGAGAGGCAGTGGTGGAGAGTGGTGTGTGGCAGTGGTGGAGAGTGGTGTGTGGCAGTGGTGGAGAGTAGTGTGTGAGTGGTGGAGAGTGGTGAGAGGCAGTGATGGAGAGTGGTGTGTGAGTGGTGGAGAGTGGTGAGTGGCAGTGGTGGAGAGTGGTGAGAGGCAGTGGTGGAGAGTGGTGTGTGACAGTGGTGGAGAGTGGTGAGAGGCAGTGGTGGAGAGTGGTGAGTGGCAGTGGTGGAGAGTGGTGTGTGGCAGTGGTGGAGAGTGGTGAGTGGCAGTGATGGAGAGTGGTGTGTGAGTGGTGGAGAGTGGTGAGTGGCAGTGGTGGAGAGTGGTGTGTGGCAGTGGTGGAGAGTGGTGAGAGGCAGTGGTGGAGAGTGGTGTGTGGCAGTGGTGGAGAGTGGTGTGTGGCAGTGGTGGAGAGTGGTGTGTGAGTGGTGGAGAGTGATGAGTGGCAGTGGTGGAGAGTGGTGTTTGACAGTGATGGAGAGTGGTGTGTGACAGTGGTGGAGAGTGGTGTGTGGCAGTGGTGGAGAGTGGTGTGTGACAGTGGTGGAGAGTGGTGTGTGACAGTGGTGGAGAGTGGTGAGTGGCAGTTGTGTAGAGTGGTGTGTGACAGTGGTGGAGAGTGGTGTGTGACAGTGATGGAGAGTTGTGTGTGACAGTGGTGGAGAGTGGTGTGTGACAGTGGTGGAGAGTGGTGTGTGGCATTGATGGAGAGTGGTGTGTGACAGTGGTGGAGAGTGGTGTGTGACAGTGGTGGAGAGTGGTGTGTGACAGTGGAGGAGAGTGGTGAGTGGCAGTTGTGTAGAGTAGTGTGTGATTGGTGGATAGTGGTGAGTAAATGGTGGAGAGTGGTGAGTGGCAGTTGTGGAGAGTGGTGAGTGGCAGTGGTGGAGAGTGGTAAATGGCAGTTGTGGAGAGTGGTGAGTGGCAGTTGTGGAGAGTGGTGTGTGGCAGTGGTGGAGAATAGTGTGTGACAGTGGTGGAGAGTGATGAGTGGCAGTTGTGTAGAGTGGTGTGTGACAGTGGTGGAGAGTGGTGTGTGGCAGTAGTGGAGAGTGGTGTGTGACAGTGGTGGAGAGTGGTGTGTGGCAGTGGTGGAGAGTAGTGTGTCGCAGTGGTGGAGAGTGGTCTGTGACAGTGGTGGAGAGTGGTGTGTGAGTGGTGGAGAGTGGTGTGTGAGTGGTGGAGAGTGGTGTGTGATTGGTGGAGAGTGGTGTGTGAGTGGTGGAGAGTGGTGTGTGAGTGGTGGAGAGTGGTGTGTGGCAGTGGTGGAGAATAGTGTGTGACAGTGGTGGAGAGTGATGAGTGGCAGTTGTGTAGAGTGGTGTGTGACAGTGGTGGAGAGTGGTGTGTGGCAGTAGTGGAGAGTGGTGTGTGACAGTGGTGGAGAGTGCTGTGTGGCAGTGGTGGAGAGTGGTGTGTCGCAGTGGTGGAGAGTGGTGTGTGACAGTGGTGCAGAGTGGTGTGTGAGTGGTGGAGAGTGGTGTGTAAGTGGTGGAGAGTGGTGTGTGAGTGGTGGAGAGGGGTGTGTGAGTGGTGGAGAGTGGTGAGTGGCAGTGGTGGAGAGGGGTGAGTGGCAGTGGTGGAGAGGGGTGAGTGGCAGTGGTGGAGAGTGGTGTGTGAGTTGTGGAGAGTGCTGAGTGGCAGTGGTGGAGAATGGTGTGTGAGTGGTGGAGAGTCGTGAGAGACGTTGGTGGAGAGTAATGAGGGGCAGTGGTGGAGAGTGGTGTGTGAGTTGAGGAGAGTGCAGAGTAGCAGTGGTGGAGAGTGGTGTGTGAGTGGTGGAGAGTGGTGAGTGACGTTGGAGGAGAGTGGTAAGAGGCAGTGATGGAGATTGGTGTGTGGTAGTGGTGGAGAGTGGTGTTGGCAGTGGTGTAGAGAGGCGAGTGGCAGTGGTGGAGAGTGGTGTGTGAGTGGTGGAGAATGATGTGTGGCAGTGGTTGAGAGTGGTATGAGGCAGTGATGGAGAGTTGTGTGTGACAGTGGTGGAGAGTGGTGTGTGACAGTGGTGGAGAGTGGTGTGTGACAGTGGTGGAGAGTGGTGTGTGGCAGTGATGGAGAGTGGTGTGTGACAGTGGTGGAGAGTGGTGTGTGGCAGTGATGGAGAGTGGTGTGTGACAGTGGTGCAGAGTGGTGTGTGACAGTGGTGGAGAGTGGTGTGTGACAGTGGCGGAGAGTGGTGAGTGGCAGTTGTGTAGAGTAGTGTGTGATTGGTGGAGAGTGATGAGTAAATGGTGGAGAGTGGTGAGTGGCAGTTGTGGAGAGTGGTGAGTGGCAGTGGTGGAGAGTGGTATATGGCAGTGGTGGAGAGTGGTGAGTGGCAGTTGTGGAGAGTGGTGTGTGGCAGTGGTGGAGAATGGTGTGTGACAGTGGTGGAGAGTGGTGAGTGGCAGTTGTGTAGAGTGGTGTTTGACAGTGGTGGAGAGTGGTGTGTGGCAGTAGTGGAGAGTGGTGTGTGACAGTGGTGGAGAGTGGTGTGTGGCAGTGGTGGAGAGTGGTGTGTGACAGTGGTGGAGAGTAGTGTGTCGCAGTGGTGGAGAGTGGTCTGTGACAGTGGTGGAGAGTGGTGTGTGAGTGGTGGAGAGTGGTGTGTGAGTGGTGGAGAGTGGTGTGTGAGTGGTGGAGAGTGGTGTGTGAGTTGTGGAGAGTGGTGTGTGAGTGGTGGAGAGTGGTGTGTGGCAGTGATGGAGAGTGGTGTGTGACAGTGGTGGAGAGTGGTGTGTGGCAGTGGTGGAGTGTAGTGTGTGACAGTGGTGGAGAGTGGTGTGTGGCAGTGGTGGAAAGTGGTGTGTGGCAGTAGTGGAGAGTGGTGTGTGACAGTGGTGGAGAGTGGTGTGTGGCAGTGGTGGAGAGTGGTGTGTGACAGTGGTGGAGAGTGGTGTGTGACAGTGGTGGAGAGTGGTGTGTGGCAGTAGTGGAGAGTGGTGTGTGGCAGTGGTGGGGAGTGGTGTGTGGCAGTGGTGGAGAGAGGTGTGTGACTGTGGTGGAGAGTGTTGTGTTGCAGTGGTGGAGAGTGGTGTGTGGCAGTAGTGGAGAGTGGTGTGTTGCAGTGGTGGAGAGTGGTGTGTGGCAGTGGTGGAGAGTGGTGTGTGGCAGTGGTGGAGAGTGGTGTGTGACAGTAGTGGAGAGTGGTGTGTGGCAGTGGTGGAGAGTGGTGTGTGGCAGTAGTGGGGAGTGGTGAGTGACAGTGGTGGAGATTGGTGAGGGACAGTGGTGAAGAGTGGTGTGTGGCAGTGGTGGAGAGTAGTGTGTGACAGTGGTCGAGAGTGGTGGGTGACAGTGGTATAGAGTGGTGAGTGACAGTGGTGTAGAGGGGTGAGGGGCAGTGGTGGAGAGTGGTGAGGGGCAGTGGTGAACAGTGGTGTGTGAGTTGTGGAGAGTGGTGTGTGGCAGTCGTGGAGAGTGGTGAGTGGCAGTTGTGGAGAGTGGTGTGTGGCAGTGGTGGAGAGTGGTGTGTGGCAGTGGTGGAGAGTGGTGTGTGGCAGTGGTGGAGAGTGGTGTGTGGCAGTGGTGGAGAGTGGTGAGAAGCAGTGGTGGAGAGTTGTGTGTGGAAGTAGTGGAGAGTGGTGTGTGGCAGTGGTGGAGAGTGGTGAGTGGCAGTGGTGGAGAGGGGTGAGTGGCAGTGGTGGAGAGGGGTGAGTGGCAGTGGTGGAGAGTGGTGTGTGAGTTGTGGAGAGTGCTGAGTGGCAGTGGTGGAGAATGGTGTGTGAGTGGTGGAGAGTCGTGAGTGACGTTGGTGGAGAGTGATGAGGGGCAGTGGTGGAGAGTGGTGTGTGAGTTGAGGAGAGTGCTGATAGCAGTGGTGGAGAGTGGTGTGTGAGTGGTGGAGAGTGGTGAGTGACATTGGAGGAGAGTGGTAAGAGGCAGTGATGGAGATTGGTGTGTGGTAGTGGTGGAGAGTGGTGTTGGCAGTGGTGGAGAGAGGCGAGTGGCAGTGGTGGAGAGTGGTGTGTGAGTGGTGGAGAATGATGAGTGGCAGTGGTGGAGAGTGGTATGAGGCAGTGATGGAGAGTGGTGTGTGGCAGTGGTGGAGAGTAGTGTGTGACTGTGGTGGAGAGTGGTGAGTAACAGTGGTGGAGAGTGGTGAGGGGCAGTTGTGAAGAGTGGTGTGTGGCAGTGGTGGAGAGTGGTGTTTGACAGTAATGGAGAGTGGTGAGTGACAGTGGTGGAGAGTGGTGAGTGACAGTGATGGAGAGTGGTGAGTGACAGTGGTGGAGAGTGGTGAGGGGCAGTGGTGGAGAGTGGTGTGTGAGCGGTGGAGAGTGGTGAGTGGCACTAGTGGAGAGTGGTGTGTGGCAGTGGAGAGGGGTGAGTGGCAGTGGTGGAGAGTTGGGTGTGGCAGTGGTGGAGAGTGGTGAGTGACAGTGGTGGAGAAGGTGAGTGACAGTGATGGAGAGTGGTGAGTGACAGTGGTGGAGAGTGGTGAGGGGCAGTGGTGGAGAGTGGTGAGGGGCAGTGGTGGAGAGTGGTGTGTGAGTGGTGAAGAGTGGTGAGTGGCAGTTGTGGATAGTGGTGAGTGGCAGTGGTGGAGAGTGGTGTGTGAGTGGTGGAGAGTGGTGAGGGGCAGTGGTGGAGAGTGGTGAGGGGCAGTTGTGAAGAGTGGTGTGTGGCAGTGGTGGAGAGTGGTGTGTGACAGTGGTGGAGAGTGGTGAGTGACATTGGTGGAGAGTGGTGAGTGACAGTGATGGAGAGTGGTGAGTGACAGTGGTGGAGAGTGGTGAGGGGCAGTGGTGGAGAGTGGTGAGGGGCAGTGGTGGAGAGTGGTGTGTGAGTGGTGAAGAGTGGTGTGTGGCAGTTGTGGAGAGTGGTGAGTGGCAGTGGTGGAGAGTAGTGTGTGAGTGGTGGTGAGTGGTGTGTGACAGAGGTGGAGAGTGGTGAGTGGCAGTGGTGGAGAGTGGTGTGTGAGTGGTGGTGAGTGGTGTGTGGCAGTGGTGGAGAGTGGTGAGTGGCAGTGGTGGAGAGTGGTGTGTGACAGTGGTGGAGAGTGGTGTGTGACAGTGGTGGAGAGTGGTGAGTGGCAGTGGTGGAGAGTGGTGTGTGAGTGGTGGAGAGTGGCGAGTGGCAGTGGTGAAGAGTGGTGTGTGGCAGTTGTGGAGAGTGGTGTGTGACAGTGGTGGAGAGTGGTGAGTGGCAGTGGTGGAGAGTGGTGTGTGAGTGGTGGAGAGTGGCGAGTGGCAGTGGTGGAGAGTGGTGTGTGAGTGGTGGTGAGTGGTGTGTGGCAGTGGTGGAGAGTGGTGAGTGGCAGTGGTGGAGAGTGGTGTGTGACAGTGGTGGAGAGTGGTGAGTGGCAGTGGTGGAGAGTGGTGAGTGGCAGTGGTGGAGAGTGGTGTGTGGCAGTGGTGGAGAGTGGTGAGTGGCAGTGGTGGAGAGTGGTGAGTGGCAGTGGTGGATAGTGGTGAGTGGCAGTGATGGAGAGTGGTGTGTGAGTGGTGGAGAGTGGTGAGTGGCAGTGGTGGAGAGTGGTGTGTGGCAGTGGTGGAGAGTGGTGAGAGGCAGTGGTGGAGAGTGGTGTGTGGCAGTGGTGGAGAGTGGTGTGTGGCAGTGGTGGAGAGTGGTGTGTGAGTGGTGGAGAGTGGTGTGTGAGTGGTGAGTGGCAGTGGTGGAGAGTGGTGTGTGGCAGTGGTGGAGAGTGGTGTGTGACAGTGATGGAGAGTGGTGTGTGGCAGTGGTGGAGAGTGGTGTGTGACAGTGGTGGAGAGTGGTGTGTGACAGTGGTGGAGAGTGGTGTGTGACAGTGGTGGAGAGTGGTGTGTGACAGTGGTGGAGAGTGGTGTGTGACAGTTGTGGAGAGTGGTGTGTGACAGTGATGGAGAGTGGTGTGTGGCAGTGGTGGAGAGTGGTGTGTGGCAGTGGTGGAGAGTGGTGTGTGACAGTTGTGGAGAGTGGTGTGTGACAGTGGTGGAGAGTGGTGTGTGACAGTGATGGAGAGTGGTGTGTGACAGTGATGGAGAGTGGTGTATGACAGTGGTGGAGAGTGGTCTTTGACAGTGGTGGAGAGTGGTGTGTGACAGTTGTGGAGAGTGGTGTTTGACAGTGGTGGAGAGTGGTGTGTGACAGTGGTGGAGAGTGGTGTGTGACAGTGGTGGAGAGTGGTGTGTGACAGTGGTGGAGAGTGGTGTGTGACAGTGATGGAGAGTTGTGTGTGACAGTGATGGAGAGTGGTGTGTGACAGTGGTGGAGAGTGGTGTTTGACAATGGTGGAGAGTGGTGTGTGACAGTTGTGGAGAGTGGTGTGTGACAGTGATGGAGAGTGGTGTGGGGCAGTGGTGGAGAATGGTGTGTGGCAGTAGTGGAGAGTGGTGTGTGGCAGTGGTGGAGAGTGGTGCGTGACAGTGGTGGAGAGTGGTGTGTGACAGTGGTGGAGAGTGGTGTGTGACAGTGGTGGGGAGTGGTGAGTGGCAGTTGTGTAGAGTGGTGTGTGACAGTGGTGGAGAGTGGTGTGTGACAGTGGTGGAGAGTGGTGTGTGACAGTGGTGGAGAGTGGTGTGTGACAGTTGTGGAGAGTGGTGTGTGACAGTGATGGAGAGTGGTGTGTGGCAGTGGTGGAGAGTGGTGTGTGGCAGTGGTGGAGAGTGGTGTGTGACAGTTGTGGAGAGTGGTGTGTGACAGTGGTGGAGAGTGGTGTGTGACAGTGATGGAGAGTGGTGTGTGACAGTGATGGAGAGTGGTATATGGCAGTGGTGGAGAGTGGTGAGTGGCAGTTGTGTAGAGTAGTGTGTGATTGGTGGAGAGTGGTGAGTAAATGGTGGAGAGTGGTGAGTGGCAGTTGCGAAGAGTGGTGAGTGGCAGTGGTGGAGAGTGGTATATGGCAGTGGTGGAGAGTGGTGAGTGGCAGTTGTGTAGAGTAGTGTGTGATTGGTGGAGAGTGGTGAGTAAATGGTGGAGAGTGGTGAGTAAATGGTGGAGAGTGGTTAGTGGCAGTTGTGTAGAGTAGTGTGTGATTGGTGGAGAGTGGTGAGTAAATGGTGGAGAGTGGTGAGTGGCAGTTGTGGAGAGTGGTGAGTGGCAGTGGTGGAGAGTGGTGTGTGGCAGTGGTGGAGAGTGGTGTGTGAGTGGTGGAGAGTGGTGAGTGACAGTGGTGGAGAGTGGTGTGTGAGTGGTGGAGAGTGGTGAGTGGCAGTTGTGGAGAGTGGTGTGTGGCAGTGGTGGAAAGTGGTGAGTGGCAGTGGTGGAGAGTGGTGAGTGGCAGTGAATTAGAGTGGTGTGTGAGTGGTGGAGAGTGGTGTGTGAGTGGTGGAGAATGATGAGTGGCAGTGGTGGAGAGTGGTATGAGGCAGTGATGGAAAGTGGTGTCTGGCAGTGAATTAGAGTGGTGTGTGAGTGGTGGAGAGTGGTGAGTGGCAGTGGTGGAGAGTGGTGTGTGGCAGTGGTGGAGAGTAGTGATTGGCAGTGGTGGAGAGTGGCGAGTGGCAGTAGTGGAGAGTGGTGTGTGACAGTTGTGGAGAGTGGTGAGTCTCAGTGGTGGAGAGTGGTGTGTGAGTGGTGAGTGGCAGTGGTGGAGAGTGGTGTGTGGCAGTGGTGGAGAGTGGTGTGTGACAGTGGTGGAGAGTGGTGTGTGACAGTTGTGGAGAGTGGTGTGTGACAGTGATGGAGAGTGGTGTGTGGCAGTGGTGGAGAGTGGTGTGTAACAGTGGTGGAGAGTGGTGTGTGGCAGAGGTGGAGAGTGGTGTGTGGCAGTGGAGGAGAGTGGTGTGTGACAGTGATGGAGAGTGGTGTGTGACAGTGGTGGAGAGTGGTGTGTGACAGTGGTGGAGAGTGGTGTGTGACAGTTGTGGAGAGTGGTGTGTGACAGTGATGGAGAGTGGTGTGTGGCAGTGGTGTGAGTGGTGTGTAACAGTGGTGGAGAGTGGTGTGTGGCAGAGGTGGAGAGTGGTGTGTGGCAGTGGAGGAGAGTGGTGTGTGACAGTGATGGAGAGTGGTGTGTGACAGTGGTGGAGAGTGGTGTGTGACAGTGGTGGAGAGTGGTGTGTGGCAGTGATGGAGAGTGGTGTGTGACAGTGGTGGAGAGTGGTGTGTGACAGTGGTGGAGAGTGGTGTGTGACAGTGGCGGAGAGTGGTGAGTGGCAGTTGTGTAGAATAGTGTGTGATTGGTGGAGAGTGGTGAGTAAATGGTGGAGAGTGGTGTGTGGCAGTGGTGGAGAGTGGTGTGTGGCAGTGGTGGAGAGTGGTGTGTGACAGTGGTGGAGAGTGGTGTGTGACAGTTGTGGAGAGTGGTGTGTGACAGTGATGGAGAGTGGTGTGTGGCAGTGGTGGAGAGTGGTGTGTGACAGTGATGGAGAGTGGTGAGTGGCAGTTGTGGAGAGTGGTGAGTGGCAGTGGTGGAGAGTGGTATATGGCAGTGGTGGAGAGTGGTGAGTGGCAGTTGTGGAGAGTGGTGTGTGGCAGTGGTGGAGAATGGTGTGTGACAGTGGTGGAGAGTGGTGAGTGGCAGTTGTGTAGAGTGGTGTGTGACAGTGGTGGAGAGTGGTGTGTGGCAGTAGTGGAGAGTGGTGTGTGACAGTGGTGGAGAGTGGTGTGTGGCAGTGGTGGAGAGTGGTGTGTCGCAGTTTTGGAGAGTGGTGTGTGACAGTGGTGGAGAGTGGTGTGTGAGTGGTGGAGAGTGGTGTGTGAGTGGTGGAGAGTGGTGTGTGAGTGGTGGAGAGTGGTGTGTGAGTGGTGGAGAGTGGTGTGTGGCAGTGATGGAGAGTGGTGTGTGACAGTGGTGGAGAGTGGTGTGTGGCAGTGGTGGAGTGTAGTGTGTGACAGTGGTGGAGAGTGGTGTGTGGCAGTGGTGGAAAGTGGTGTGTGGCAGTAGTGGAGAGTGGTGTGTGGCATTGGTGGAGAGTGGTGTGTGACAGTGGTGGAGAGTGGTGTGTGACAGTGGTGGAGATTGGTGTGTGGCAGTAGTGGAGAGTGGTGTGTGGCAGTGGTGGGGAGTGGTGTGTGGCAGTGGTGGAGAGAGGTGTGTGACTGTGGTGGAGAGTGGTGTGTGGCAGTGGTGGAGAGTGGTGTGTGGCAGTAGTGGAGAGTGGTGTGTGGCAGTGGTGGAGAGTGGTGTGTGGCAGTGGTGGAGAGTGGTGTGTGGCAGTGGTGGAGAGTGGTGTGTGACAGTAGTGGAGAGTGGTGTGTGGCAGTGGTGGAGAGTGGTGTGTGGCAGTAGTGGAGAGTGGTGAGTGACAGTGGTGGAGATTGGTGAGGGACAGTGGTGAAGAGTGGTGTGTGGCAGTGGTGGAGAGTAGTGTGTGACAGTGGTCGAGAGTGGTGAGTGACAGTGGTATAGAGTGGTGAGTGACAGTGGTGTAGAGGGGTGAGGGGCAATGGTGGAGAGTGGTGAAGGGCAGTGGTGAAGAGTGGTGTGTGAGTTGTGGAGAGTGGTGTGTGGCAGTCGTGAAGAGTGGTGAGTGGCAGTTGTGGAGAGTGGTGTGTGGCAGTGGTGGAGAGTGGTGTGTGGCAGTGGTGGAGAGTGGTGTGTGGCAGTGGTGGAGAGTGGTGTGTGGCAGTGGTGGAGAGTGGTGAGAAGCAGTGGTGGAGAGTTGTGTGTGGAAGTAGTGGAGAGTGGTGTGTGGCAGTGGTGGAGAGTGGTGAGTGGCAGTGGTGGAGAGGGGTGAGTGGCAGTGGTGGAGAGGGGTGAGTGGCAGTGGTGGAGAGTGGTGTGTGAGTTGTGGAGAGTGCTGAGTGGCAGTGGTGGAGAATGGTGTGTGAGTGGTGGAGAGTCGTGAGTGACGTTGGTGGAGAGTGATGAGGGGCAGTGGTGGAGAGTGGTGTGTGAGTTGAGGAGAGTGATGAGTAGCAGTGGTGGAGAGTGGTGTGTGAGTGGTGGAGAGTGGTGAGTGACGTTGGAGGAGAGTGGTAAGAGGCAGTGATGGAGATTGGTGTGTGGTAGTGGTGGAGAGTGGTGTTGGCAGTGGTGGAGAGAGGCGAGTGGCAGTGGTGGAGAGTAGTGTGTGAGTGGTGGAGAATGATGAGTGGCAGTGGTGGAGAGTGGTATGAGGCAGTGATGGAGAGTGGTGTGTGGCAGTGGTGGAGAGTGGTGTGTGACAGTGGTGGAGAGTGGTGTGTGAGCGGTGGAGAGTGGTGAGTGGCACTAGTGGAGAGTGGTGTGTGGCAGTGGTGAAGAGGGGTGAGTGGCAGTGGTGGAGAGTTGTGTGTGGCAGTGGTGGAGAGTAGTGTGTGACAGTGGTGGAGAGTGGTGAGTAACAGTGGTGGAGAGTGGTATGAGGCAGTGATGGAGAGTGGTGTGTGGCAGTAGTGGAGAGTGGTGTGTGACAGTGGTGGAGAGTGGTGTTTGAACGGTGGAGAGTGGTGAGTGGCACTAGTGGAGAGGGGTGAGTGGCAGTGGTGAAGAGGGGTGAGTGGCAGTGGTGGAGAGTTGTGTGTGGCAGTGGTGGAGAGTAGTGTGTGACAGTGGTGGAGAGTGGTGAGTAACAGTGGTGGAGAGTGGTGAGGGGCAGTTGTGAAGAGTGGTGTGTGGCAGTGGTGGAGAGTGGTGTTTGACAGTAATGGAGAGTGGTGAGTGACAGTGGTGGAGAGTGGTGAGTGACAGTGATGGAGAGTGGTGAGTGACAGTGGTGGAGAGTGGTGAGGGGCAGTGGTGGAGAGTGGTGTGTGAGCGGTGGAGAGTGGTGAGTGGCACTAGTGGAGAGTGGTGTGTGGCAGTGGTGGAGAGGGGTGAGTGGCAGTGGTGGAGAGTTGTCTGTGGCAGTGGTGGAGAGTAGTGTGTGACAGTGGTGGAGAGTGGTGAGTAACAGTGGTGGAGAGTGGTGAGTGACAGTGGTGGAGAGTGGTGAGTGACAGTGAAAGAGAGTGGTGAGTGACAGTGGTGGAGAGTGGTGAGGGGCAGTGGTGGAGAGTGTTGAGGGGCAGTGGTGGAGAGTGGTGTGTGAGTGGTGAAGAGTGGTGAGTGGCAGTTGTGGAGAGTGGTGAGTGGCAATGGTGGAGAGTGGTGTGTGAGTGGTGGAGAGTGGTGAGGGGCAGTGGTGGAGGGTGGTGAGGGGCAGTGGTGGAGGGTGGTGAGGGGCAGTTGTGAAGAGTGGTGTGTGGCAGTGGTGGAGAGTGGTGTGTGACAGTGGTGGAGAGTGGTGAGTGACAGTGGTGGAGAGTGGTGAGTGACAGTGATGGAGAGTGGTGAGTGACAGTGGTGGAGAGTGGTGAGGGGCAGTGGTGGAGAGTGGTGAGGGGCAGTGGTGGAGAGTGGTGTGTGAGTGGTGAAGAGTGGTGAGTGGCAGTTGTGGAGAGTGGTGAGTGGCAGTTGTGGAGAGGGATGAGGGGCAGTGGTGGAGAGTGGTGTGTGAGTGGTGGTGAGTGGTGAGTGGCAGTGGTGGAGAGTGGTGTGTGACAGTGGTGGAGAGTGGTGAGTGGCAGTGGTGGAGAGTGGTGTGTGACAGTGGTGGAGAGTGGTGTGTGACAGTGGTGGAGAGTGGTGTGTGACAGTGGTGGAGAGTGGTGAGTGGCAGTGGTGGAGAGTGGTGTGTAACAGTGGTGGAGAGTGGTGAGTGGCAGTGGTGGAGAGTGGTGTGTGACAGTGGTGGAGAGTGGTGAGTGGCAGTGGTGGAGAGTGGTGTGTGAGTGGTGGTGAGTGGTGTGTGGCAGTGGTGGAGAGTGGTGAGTGGCAGTGGTGGAGAGTGGTGTGTGACAGTGGTGGAGAGTGGTGAGTGGCAGTGGTGGAGAGTGGTGAGTGGCAGTGGTGGAGAGTGGTGTGTGGCAGTGGTGGAGAGTGGTGAGTGGCAGTGGTGGAGAGTGGTGAGTGGCAGTGATGGAGAGTGGTGTGTGAGTGGTGGAGAGTGGTTAGTGGCAGTGGTGGAGAGTGGTGTGTGGCAGTGGTGGAGAGTGGTGAGAGGCAGTGGTGGAGAGTGGTGTGTGGCAGTGGTGGAGAGTGGTGTGTGGCAGTGGTGGAGAGTGGTGTGTGAGTGGTGGAGAGTGGTGAGTGACAGTGGTGGAGAGTGGTGTGTGAGTGGTGGAGAGTGGTGAGTGGCAGTGGTGGAGAGTGGTGTGTGGCAGTGGTGGAAAGTGGTGAGTGGCAGTGGTGGAGAGTGGTGAGTGGCAGTGAATTAGATTGGTGTGTGAGTGGTGGAGAGTGGTGTGTGAGTGGTGGAGAATGATGAGTGGCAGTGGTGGAGAGTGGTATGAGGCAGTGATGGAAAGTGGTGTCTGGCAGTGAATTAGAGTGGTGTGTGAGTGGTGGAGAGTGGTGAGTGGCAGTGGTGGAGAGTGGTGTGTGGCAGTGGTGGAGAGTAGTGATTGGCAGTGGTGGAGAGTGGCGAGTGGCAGTAGTGGAGAGTGGTGTGTGACAGTTGTGGAGAGTGGTGAGTGGCAGTGGTGGAGAGTGGTGTGTGAGTGGTGAGTGGCAGTGGTGGAGAGTGGTGTGTGGCAGTGGTGGAGAGTGGTGTGTGACAGTGATGGAGAGTGGTGTGTGGCAGTGGTGGAGAGTGGTGTGTGACAGTGGTGGAGAGTGGTGTGTGACAGTGGTGGAGAGTGGTGTGTGACAGTGGTGGAGAGTGGTGTGTGACAGTGGTGGAGAGTGGTGTGTGACAGTTGTGGAGAGTGGTGTGTGACAGTGATGGAGAGTGGTGTGTGGCAGTGGTGGAGAGTGGTGTGTGGCAGTGGTGGAGAGAGGTGTGTGACAGTTGTGGAGAGTGGTGTGTGACAGTGGTGAAGAGTGGTGTGTGACAGTGATGGAGAGTGGTGTGTGACAGTGATGGAGAGTGGTGTGTGACAGTGGTGGAGAGTGGTCTTTGACAGTGGTGGAGAGTGGTGTGTGACAGTTGTGGAGAGTGGTGTGTGACAGTGGTGGAGAGTGGTGTGTGACAGTTGTGGAGAGTGGTGTGTGGCAGTGGTGGAGAGTGGTGTGTGACAGTGGTGGAGAGTGGTGTGTGACAGTGATGGAGAGTTGTGTGTGACAGTGATGGAGAGTGGTGTGTGACAGTGGTGGAGAGTGGTGTTTGACAATGGTGGAGAGTGGTGTGTCACAGTTGTGGAGAGTGGTGTGTGACAGTGATGGAGAGTGGTGTGGGGCAGTGGTGGAGAATGGTGTGTGGCAGTAGTGGAGAGTGGTGTGTGGCAGTGGTGGAGAGTGGTGCGTGACAGTGGTGGAGAGTGGTGTGTGACAGTGGTGCAGAGTGGTGTGTGACAGTGGTGGAGAGTGGTGAGTGGCAGTTGTGTAGAGTGGTGTGTGACAGTGGTGGAGAGTGGTGTGTGGCAGTGGTGGAGAGTGGTGTGTGGCAGTGGTGGAGAGTGGTGTGTGGCAGTGGTGGAGAGTGGTGTGTGACAGTGGTGGAGAGTGGTGTGTGACAGTGGTGGAGAGTGGTGTGTGACAGTGGTGGAGAGTGGTGTGTGGCAGTAGTGGAGAGTGGTGTGTGACAGTGGTGGAGAGTGGTGTGTGACAGTGGTGGAGAGTGGTGTGTGACAGTGGTGGAGAGTGGTGTGTGGCAGTGGTGGAGAGTGGTGTGTGACAGTGGTGGAGAGTGGTGTGTGACAGTGGTGGAGAGTGGTGTGTGACAGTGGTGGAGAGTGGTGTGTGACAGTTGTGGAGAGTGGTGTGTGACAGTGATGGAGAGTGGTGTGTGGCAGTGGTGGAGAGTGGTGTGTGGCAGTGGTGGAGAGTGGTGTGTGACAGTTGTGGAGAGTGGTGTGTGACAGTGGTGGAGAGTGGTGTGTGACAGTGATGGAGAGTGGTGTGTGACAGTGATGGAGAGTGGTATATGGCAGTGGTTGAGAGTGGTGAGTGGCAGTTGTGGAGAGTGGTGAGTGGCAGTGGTGGAGAGTGGTGTGTGGCAGTGGTGGAGAGTGGTGAGTGGCAGTTGTGTAGAGTAGTGTGTGATTGGTGGAGAGTGGTGAGTAAATGGTGGAGAGTGGTGAGTGGCAGTTGTGGAGAGTGGTGAGTGGCAGAGGTGGAGAGTGGTGAGTGGCAGTTGTGGAGAGTGGTGAGTGGCAGAGGTGGAGAGTGGTATATGGCAGTGGTGGAGAGTGGTGAGTGGCAGTTGTGTAGAGTGGTGTGTACCAGTGGTGGAGAGTGGTGTGTGGCAGTGGTGGAGAGGGGTGTATGACAGTGGTGGAGAGTGGTGTGTGACAGTGGTGGAGAATGGAGTGTGGAAGTGGTGGAGAGTTGTGAGTGGCAGTGGTGGAGAGTGGTGAGTTAATGGTGGAGAGTGGTGAGTGGCAGTTGTGGAGAGTGGTGAGTGGCAGTGGTGGAGAGTGGTTTGTACCAGTGGTGGAGAGTGGTGTGTGGCAGTGGTGGAGAGGGGTGTATGACAGTGGTGGAGAGTGGTGTGTGACAGTGGTGGAGAATGGAGTGTGGAAGTGGTGGAGAGTTGTGAGTGGCAGTGGTGGAGAGTGGTGTGTGGCAGTGGTGGCGAGTGGTGTGTGACAGTGGTGGAGAGTGGTGTGTGACAGTGGTGGGGAGTGGTGTGTGGTAGTAGTGGAGAGTGGTGTGTGACAGTGGTGGAGAGTGGTGTGTGACAGTGGTGGAGAGTGGTGTGTGTCAGTGGTGGAGAGTGGTGTGTGTCAGTGGTGGAGAGTGGTGTGTGACAGTGGTGGAGAGTGGTGTGTGACAGTGGTGGAGAGTGGTGTGTGTCAGTGGTGGAGAGTGGTGTGTGTCAGTGGTGGAGAGTGGTGTGTGACAGTGGTGGAGAGTGGTGTGTGACAGTGGTGGAGAGTGGTGTGTGACAGTGGTGGAGAGTGGTGTGTGTCAGTGGTGGAGAGTGGTGTGTGACAGTGGTGGAGAGTGGTGTGTGACAGTGGTGGAGAGTGGTGAGTGACAGAGATGGAGAGTGGTATGTGACAGTGGTGGAGAGTGGTGTGTGGCAGTGGTGGAGAGTGGTGAGTGACAGTGGTGGAGAGTGGTGTGTGGCTGTGGTGGAGAGTCGTGTGTGACAGTGGTGGAGAGTGGTGTGTGTCAGTGGTGGAGAGTGGTGTGTGTCAGTGATGGAGAGTGGTGTTTGACAGTGGTGGAGAGTGGTGTGTGACAGTGGTGGAGAGTGGTGTGTGACAGTGGTGGAGAGTGGTGTGTGACAGTGGTGGAGAGTGGTGTGTGACAGTGGTGGAGAGTGGTGTGTGTCAGTGGTGGAGAGTGGTGTGTGTCAGTGGTGGAGAGTGGTGTGTGACAGTGGTGGAGAGTGGTGTGTGACAGTGGTGGAGAGTGGTGTGTGGCAGTGGTGGAGAGTGGTGTGTGACAGTGGTGGAGAGTGGTGTGTGACAGTGGTGGAGAGTGGTGTGTGTCAGTGGTGGAGAGTGGTGTGTGACAGTGGTGGAGAGTGGTGTGTGACAGTGGTGGAGAGTGGTGTGTGGCAGTGGTGGAGAGTGGTGTGTGACAGTGGTGGAGAGTGGTGTGTGACAGTGGTGGAGAGTGGTGTGTGACAGTGATGGAGAGTGGTGTGTGACAGTGGTGGAGAGTGGTGTGTGACAGTGATGGAGAGTGGTGTGTGACAGTGGTGGAGAGTGGTGTGTGTCAGTGGTGGAGAGTGGTGTGTGACAGTGGTGGAGAGTGGTGTGTGACAGTGGTGGAGAGTGGTGTGTGACAGTGGTGGAGAGTGGTGTGTGGCAGTGGAGGAGAGTGGTGTGTGACAGTGGTGGAGAGCGGTGTGTGGCAGTGGTGGAGAGTGGTGTGTGGCAGTGGTGGAGAGTGGTGTGTGGCAGTGGTGGAGAGTGGTGTGTGACAGTGGAGGAGAGTGGTGTGTGGCAGTGGTGGAGAGTGGAGAGTGACAGTGGTGGTGAGTGGTGAGTGGCAGTGGTGGAGAGTAGTAGTGATACTACCCTTCTCCTCCTGCTCCTCCTCTGCACCACTACCCTCCTCCTCCTCTGCACTACTACCCTCCTCCTCCTCTGCACCACTACCCTCCTCTTCCTCTGCACCCCTACCCTCCTCCTCCTCCGCACCACTACCCTCTTCCTCTGCACCACTACCCTCCTCCTCCTCTGCGCCACTACCTTCCTCTACCTCTGCACAACAACCCTCCTCCTCTGCACCACTACACTCCTCCTCTGCACTATTACCCTCCTCCTACTCTGCACCACTACCCTCCTCCTCTGCACCACTACCCTCCTCCTCCTCTTCACCACTACCCTCCTCCTCCTCTGCACCACTACCATCCTCTTCTGCACCACTACCCTCCTCCTCTTCACCACTACCCTCCTCCTCCTCTGCACCACTACCCTCCTCCTCCTCTGCACCACTACCCTCCTCTTCCTCTTCACCACTACCCTCCACCTCTGCACCACTACCCTCCTCCTCCTCTGCACCACTACCCTCCTTTTCTGCACCACTACTCTCCTCCTCCTCTGCACCACTACCCTCCTCTTCCTCTGCACCACTACCCTCCTCCTCTGCACCACTACCCTCTTCCTCTGCACCACTACCCTCCTCCTCTGCACCACTACCCTCCTCCTCTGCACCACTACCCTCCTCCTCCTCTGCACCACTACCCTCCTCCTCCTCTGCACCACTACCCTCCTCCTCCTCTGCACCACTACCCTCCTCCTCCTCTGCACCACTACTCTCTTCTGCACCACTACCCTCCTTCTCCTCCTCTGCACCACTACCCTCCTCCTCTGCACCACTACCCTCCTCTTCTGCACCACTACCCTCCTCCTCCTCTGCACCACAACCCTCCTCCTCCTCTGCACCACTACCCTCCTCCTCCTCTGCACCACTACCCTTCTCCTCTGCACCACCACCCTCCTGCTCCTCTGCACCACTACCCTCCTCCTCCTCTGCACCATTACCCTCCTCCTCTGCACCACTACCCTCCTCCTCTGCACCACTACCCTCCTCCTCTGCACTATTACCCTCCTCCTACTCTGCACCACTACCCTCCTCCTCCTCTGCACCATTACCCTCCTTTTCTGCACCACTACCCTCCTCCTCCTCTGCACCACTACCCTCCTCTTCCTCTGCACCACTACCCTCCTCCTCTGCACCACTACCCTCTTCCTCTGCACCACTACCCTCCTCCTCTGCACTACTACCCTCCTCCTACTCTGCACCATTACCCTCCTCCTCCTCTGCACCAATACCCTCCTCCTCTGCATCACTACCCTCCTCCTCCTGTGCACTACTACCCTCCTCCTCTGCACCACTACCCTCCTCCTCCTCTGCACCACTACCCTCCTCCTCCTCCTCTGCACCACTACCCTCCTCCTCTGCACCACTACCCTCCTTCTCCTCTGCACCAGTACCCTCCTCCTCTGCACCACTACCCTCCTCCTCTGCACCACTACCCTCCTCTTCTGCACCACTACCCTCCTCCTCCTCTGCACCACAACCCTCCTCCTCCTCTGCACCACTACCCTCCTCCTCCTCTGCACCACTACCCTTCTCCTCTGCACCACTACCCTCCTCCTCCTCTGCACCACTACCCTCCTCCTCCTCTGCACCATTACCCTCCTCCTCTGCACCACTACCCTCCTCCTCTGCACCACTACCCTCCTCCTCTGCACTATTACCCTCCTCCTACTCTGCACCACTACCCTCCTCCTCCTCTGCACCATTACCCTCCTTTTCTGCACCACTACCCTCCTCCTCCTCTGCACCACTACCCTCCTCTTCCTCTGCACCACTACCCTCCTCCTCTGCACCACTACCCTCCTCCTCCTCTGCACCACTACTCTCTTCTGCACCACTACCCTCCTTCTCCTCCTCTGCACCACTACCCTCCTCCTCTGCACCACTACCCTCCTCTTCTGCACCACTACCCTCCTCCTCCTCTGCACCACAACCCTCCTCCTCCTCTGCACCACTACCCTCCTCCTCCTCTGCACCACTACCCTTCTCCTCTGCACCACCACCCTCCTGCTCCTCTGCACCACTACCCTCCTCCTCCTCTGCACCATTACCCTCCTCCTCTGCACCACTACCCTCCTCCTCTGCACCACTACCCTCCTCCTCTGCACTATTACCCTCCTCCTACTCTGCACCACTACCCTCCTCCTCCTCTGCACCATTACCCTCCTTTTCTGCACCACTACCCTCCTCCTCCTCTGCACCACTACCCTCCTCTTCCTCTGCACCACTACCCTCCTCCTCTGCACCACTACCCTCTTCCTCTGCACCACTACCCTCCTCCTCTGCACTACTACCCTCCTCCTACTCTGCACCATTACCCTCCTCCTCCTCTGCACCAATACCCTCCTCCTCTGCATCACTACCCTCCTCCTCCTGTGCACTACTACCCTCCTCCTCTGCACCACTACCCTCCTCCTCCTCTGCACCACTACCCTCCTCCTCCTCCTCTGCACCACTACCCTCCTCCTCTGCACCACTACCCTCCTTCTCCTCTGCACCAGTACCCTCCTCCTCTGCACCACTACCCTCCTCCTCTGCACCACTACCCTCCTCTTCTGCACCACTACCCTCCTCCTCCTCTGCACCACAACCCTCCTCCTCCTCTGCACCACTACCCTCCTCCTCCTCTGCACCACTACCCTTCTCCTCTGCACCACTACCCTCCTGCTCCTCTGCACCACTACCCTCCTCCTCCTCTGCACCATTACCCTCCTCCTCTGCACCACTACCCTCCTCCTCTGCACCACTACCCTCCTCCTCTGCACTATTACCCTCCTCCTACTCTGCACCACTACCCTCCTCCTCCTCTGCACCATTACCCTCCTTTTCTGCACCACTACCCTCCTCCTCCTCTGCACCACTACCCTCCTCTTCCTCTGCACCACTACCCTCCTCCTCTGCACTACTACCCTCCTCCTACTCTGCACCATTACCCTCCTCCTCCTCTGCACCAGTACCCTCCTCCTCTGCATCACTACCCTCCTCTTCCTGTGCACTACTACCCTCCTCCTCTGCACCACTACCCTCCTCCTCCTCTGCACCACTACCCTCCTCCTCCTCTGCACCACTACCCTCCTTCTCCTCTGCACCAGTACCCTCCTCCTCTGCACCACTACCCTCCTCCTCTGCACCACTACCCTCCTCTTCTGCACCACTACCCTCCTCCTCGATTCTCTGCACCACAACCCTCCTCCTCCTCCTCTGCACCACTACCCTCCTCCTCCTCTGCACCACTACCCTCCTCCTCCTCTGCACCACTACCCTCCTCCTCTGCACCACTACCCTCCTTCTCCTCTGCACCAGTACCCTCCTCCTCTGCACCACTACCCTCCTCCTCTGCACCACTACCCTCCTCTTCTGTACCACTACCCTCCTCCTCCTCTGCACCACAACCCTCCTCCTCCTCTGCACCACTACCCTCCTCCTCCTCTGCACCACTACCCTTCTCCTCTGCACCACTACCCTCCTGCTCCTCTGCACCACTACCCTCCTCCTCCTCTGCACCACTACCCTCCTCCTCCTCTGCACCACTACCCTCCTCCTCCTCTGCACCACTACCCTCCTCCTCCTCTGCACCACTACTCTCTTCTGCACCACTAGTCTCCTTCTCCTCCTCTGCACCACTACTCTCCTCCTCTGCACCACTACCCGCCTCCTCCTCTGCACCACTTCGCTCCTCCTCTGTACCACTACCCTCCTCCTCCTCTGCACCACTACTCTCCTCCTCTGCACCACTACCCTCCACGTCTGCACCACTACCCTTCTCCTCCTGTGCACCACTACTCTCCTCCTCTTCACCACTACCCTCCTCCTCTGCACCATTACCCTCCTCCTCCTCCTCTGCACCACTACCCTCCTCCTCTGCAAGTCTACAATTCTCCTCGTTAAGAGATGGGTGTGAGGTGTAGCCAGGTGTGGGCTTCAGTTTTTACTTTTATCTACAGGTGTGGGTGGTGAGGGTAGCCAGGTGTGGGCTTCAATGTTCCCTCTTATCTACAGGTGTAGGTGGGGAGAGTTGCCAGGTGTGGGCTTCAATGTTCCCTCTCATCTACAGGTGTGGGTGGGGAGAGACTCCTGCGAGGACTTCACCGGAGGGGCGTCACTGGCCGTAGCCTTTGGATTATTATCCAGGACAGTGAGGAGAACAAGAAGTACCTCGAAGAGCTCGGTGCGTCGCTTAACAATTTTAATAATGTTAAAATATGGTAGATTGTTGAGACCTGCCTCACGAGACCAATGTAGATGTACAGTAATCTACAGATGTACATGTGTAGATGTACAGTAATCTACAGATGTACATGTGTAGATGTACAGTAATCTACAGATGTACATGTGTAGATGTACAGTAATCTACAGATGTACATGTGTAGATGTACAGTAATCTACAGATGTACATGTGTAGATGTACAGTAATCTACAGATGTACATGTGTAGATGTACAGTAATCTACAGATGTACAGTAATCTACAGATGTACAGTAATCTACAGATGTACAGTAATCTACAGATGTACATGTGTAGATGTACAGTAATCTACAGATGTACATGTGTAGATGTACAGTAAGATGTACATGATGTACTCCAGATGTACTCCTTTCATCAAAATATGTGGTTCGTATTTGGTGTAATTCTTGTGCCAACCCGCAGATCTTGATGTTGCAACTGCTGTGTACTGGTCACTATATATCTTCTGCATTGCTCTATTGCTAATTACTTTCTTAATCTGTGATAGACTCTGTGGTATGTAAATGTCTACATTTCTTCTCTTAGTTGCAAGTTTTGCAGCATCGTCTGCAATGTCATTTCCAGTTATTCCCATGTGACTTGGCACCCAGTTGCCAGTACCCAACGACCTTCATGTTCCAGTGTTTGCATTTTAGTATGCTGGTGGAATGAATGAGTTTTTGTATGCTGGTGGAATGAATGAGTTTTTGTATGCTGGTGGTATGAATGAGTTTTTGTTTTGATGATAGTGAGAATGAGTTTTGGTATACGTTGTTTGTATGAGTTTTGGCATGTTGGAGGTATGAATGTATTTTATTGTGCTGGTGGTACCTTCCTTGAGGTTACCTTGAGGCCGTTTAGGGCCTTACCGTCCCCGCGGCCCGGTCCTCGACCAGGCCTCCTCGTTGCTGGACAGGTTAACCAGGTTGTTGGACGCGGCTGCTAGCAGACTGTCGTATGAATCACAGCCTGGTTGATCAGAGCTTATCAAGTTCTCTCTTGAACACTGTGAGAGATCGGGTAGTTATACCCCTTATGTGTAGAAGGTATAGATAAGCAGCCTTCCAGTCTGTAGTGGAAGGTATAGATAAGCAGCCTTCCAGTCTGTAGTGGAAGGTATAGATAAGCAGCCTTCCAGTCTGTAGTGGAAGGTATAGATAAGCAGCCTTCCAGTCTGTAGTGGAAGGTATAGATAAGCAGCCTTCCAGTCTGTAGTGGAAGGTATAGATAAGCAGCCTTCCAGTCTGTAGTGGAAGATATAGATAAGCAACCTTTCAGTCTGTAGTGGAAGGTATAGATAAGCAGCCTTCCAGTCTGTAGTGGAAGATATAGATAAGCAACCTTTCAGTCTGTAGTGGAAGGTATAGATAAGCAGCCTTCCAGTCTGTAGTGGAAGGTATAGATAAGCAGCCTTCCAGTCTGTAGTGGAAGATATAGATAAGCAGCCTTCCAGTCTGTAGTGGAAGGTATAGATAAGCAACCTTTCAGTCTGTAGTGGAAGGTATAGATAAGCAGCCTTCCAGTCTGTAGTGGAAGGTATAGATAAGCAGCCTTCCAGTCTGTAGTGGAAGGTATAGATAAGCAGCCTTCCAGTCTGTAGTAAAAGGTATAGATAAGCAGCCTTCCAGTCTGTAGTGGAAGGTATAGATAAGTATTTGTCTCCTGATTTTATGAATAAGTTTTGGTATGTAATTGATATATTAGCATTTTCTACACTTTATTATCAATATGACTTTCTTTACTATTGTTTATTGGATCACTATTATTAGTTTTGGGTCTTTATTTGTTACGAGATCTTAGTTATTGTAACATTTTAGGGATTTTAAACATTTGGGAATTTTTGTCTGACTTTAGTCTGTCTTAACCTTATTATCCTCAAGATCAAGCAGGAGCATATATACACCTGTGTTATTGTAAGTTGCTTAATGTACAACTAAATACAGTAAGTTGCCGACTGTAACTTACAATTATGCATTAAGCAGCTAACCGTATATGTACTTTCATATTATCAGTATCCTATTGTAAACTTGCTCTAATACAGTAGGAAGCCTTTTGGGCACTTACTTTATTACAGTAAGTAACGTACTGTACTGTACTGTTCAAGTAGTTTAATACAGTAAGTGTCCTTCTACACACTTAAATGAACAATTTCTTTAGTAAAGAAACTACCATATGTACGCCTGCTTTGATACTGTAAGTAGTACTGTACTATATTTTATATAGTAAAGTACTACAACTATTAAAGTCAATACATGCATTATTTGAAATACAGTAACATATAACTTTAAACAATATAAACACTTTTATTTGCCCTCATTTTCTGAGGTCTGTTGTTTGGAGGTATTAACTTGCTAGTGGTATATGATATGACTTTTTCAACAGAAACAGAGTAAGACAAATCCGAGTGGTAAACGTTGCCAATGGTCCTTAGGACTCTGGCCTGAGACCTGTCTTGTTTAAAGTATATAAACCACGTAGATAAAAAATAAATTAATTTTCTTAATAAATTAAGAAAAACTTAATACGATACAAGAAGACTTAGGCTTTTAAAATTTAACAAAACTTTTGCATGTGCTGGTCAAAACTGTTTATGCTCAGTTTAATATTACGTTGACTTTCCTTTAAATGACTGGAGAGGAAAGTCTCATTTTGATAATTTTCTCAAATTCTTCACCTTCATTATACCTCACTATCAAACTGTTGCTGCTGACAGTGAGAACAGTAACCAACCTTAAAACATTTAAACTGGCAGAAAGCCACTATTGCTGACCTAAAAAAGCTTAGTGTCTGTTTAACAGAAAACTTGATAATATTCATATATCAATTATTGCAACTGTCAACACAAATCTTCAGTGTAATATCTATCAAAACAGTTTCAATTACTCTTTTTTTTCATCTGTTGTCAGTGCTGTTTAAGGAAGGGGAGAGAGAATCCTTCTAAAAAACTAATAGAAGTAGTATGCCTGGTTGGAATTGTCACGTTAAAGAATTCCAAATTACATCTATTATTGGGATACTCTGTGGCAAGATGCTGGGTGTCCCAGAGATGGCTGGGATACTCTGTGGCAAGATGCTGGGTGCCCCAGAGATGGCTGGGATACCCTGTGGCAAGATGCTGGGTGTCCCAGAGATGGCTGCCTGTCCCAGACCAGACCAAGAACTAGTGCTCTGACCATCATATTATCAACAGGATTTAAGACAAAACAAATATTTTACAATCAAAGGATTTCTGATTGCCTTAAAAGACAAAACGGTTTATGAATTTCGCGAAGAAATTATAAAATTATGAGAGAGAAAGGAACGTCGTTGAAGATTCCTCTGGGCCTGTATTACATGTAATACTTTCAGAGATAAGTATTCTACACTATACAGCAGCGCTGTATACAGGACACGAGACTTAACCTGACCTTACAGCAAAATGATGTCCAAATAAACCCATCCGCATCCTTCCCCCTTCCACCTCCTCCTCATTCTCTCCCTGCCTGTACCACAACACTCCACACACACACTCACACAATACACAATGCACAACCTACTAATCATAGAATTAAGATGTGAATAAGGATGTCTTTCTAAACTGTTTCTACCTCTTGTTTTTCGCCATTCCAAACGATCATTCCCGAGCGGTAGCCAAAACTGGGTTCTTGAAATTCTCGCGAAGGTTTGATCGGGCAACTAACAGCCTTGTAGCAGGCTTAGGCTATCGATAGGTTCAATTACCAACTGTTCAAGTAGCTCTAGTTGCCTAACAACTAGAAGTTAACGGCCTCGGCTGAACTAACACCCATCAGCCACTTAGTCTTCCAAGACACAACACAAACATCCACCTTAGTACAGATTAGACTAGGCTTCCTGGCCCCACAAGGTCATGGCGGCCAAAGTCAGCTTCACTGACGAATCTGGCCAGATTCGTTCTCCAGCCCAACTACTTGAAGTAATTCATGAGATCACCCAGATTACCTACAAAAAATGTGTTCAAAATAACTACTGGAGCCATCTTGTTTGTACACAATGCAGACCTTCCAGAACTCCTTTCGACCGACAGTCTGAACAAACTATTAGAGAAGGGGATCACAGTCTATACCCCGGCCAACTTCCAAGCCAAACGCACTATCTTTGTACATAGGATCCATGACATCATCATGGATCACTCAGTTGACGAGATATCTGCAGAAATCTGGAGAAAAAACAGGGATATTAAATTAATTCAGGCCCACTGGTTTACAACTCAATCCCACAACTACCAAGTACTGAAGCTATTTCTGGCTTCACCGGAGCAAGCAGCACAAGTCTGCTACCTTGGTTTTTCTGCATTTGGCATCAGGTCTGGCCCTGACCAAATCACCTTACAGAGGTTTCACAAGCTCAAACAATGCTTCCAGTATGACCACTATTCTAGTGCATGCAACATTGAAATCCCCAAGTGCAGCAGGTGGGCAGGGGAACACAACTACAGGGAATGCACAAGCCAAACACCCAAGTGAGCACAATGCAATGGTGCACACATTGCTATATCTTATTTGTGTCCTCAAAGACAGGATGCAATCAAGCAAGCAAGGGAAACGGTGACCACAGCCCGTCAACAAGCAACAATCACCATTCTTGCCCCTCCACCACCAGTAGACGCCTGGGGTAACCCCAACCAATAACAGGCCCAATTCCCAGGGTTGCAGGCCCAGTCGGTCGCCCAAGGGAAACACCAAAGCAACCAACACCTCAATAACTCCACAGTTATACCAGGGCAAACCCAGAACCATCCACAACAGGCCTCAACATCTAACTTTCTCGCAACAAACCCCGATCCTAATCCCATCTTAGGAGCTAAACTCCTAACATTTGCCCAAATCACATTTCCAAACAACCCAGTGAAGCTCCTGGATTTCTGGAACTCACTCAGGATGGACAATGGCCTGTCCCCTGTCCACATGCCCGAGGACTCGCTGGCCTACCTTTCTCCTAACAACACAACAGCCGCCGGCCAGGCCTAAGCACAACCCAACAACTCCAACCCAAGTACTCTCCACCCCCAGGCCTCATCCAACGCTCAAGAGACACCAAACTCCCAGAATCACCCCGGCCCCTCCACCCCGACAAACTAGCAAACACCCAGGTCCACCATTCCTACAGTAGTCCCAGACAGGATTATACTCAAAGCCCTCACAAGCACCCTTGCCATAAGAAACCCTAGACGCAATCAGCGCCTCACACACCGCAGTTCCACACACCATTGTTCTAAGAGGCTCAGGGCCAACACTAGCAGCCGAAGCTCATCCCCTGAGGACAGGGTAAGGGCAAGCAACCCCCCTAATACTCCATCTGTGAGTGACTCTAGCACTACAGACGTGGACATCGAGAACAGTAGCGACAACAAAGACCTCTCAATTGCACAGCAACGTGTGGAAAACCTCATCCAACCTCCTGCCGGAACCAGGAACATGATAGCTGGCCCAAAAGACCTATCCTCCCCCTACACACACATCAGAAGCCAACCCGAAGTTAACAACACTGGCACTCGAGCCAAACAAACACATACGACTCACAACCAATAATGAGGATCACCATTCTTCAAGTGAATATCAGACTCTACTTCAACAACAGATACTTCCTCACCCTGGAGGTAGCCAGACTTAACCCAGATATTATCTTACTCAATGAAACAGCGGTTAGACAGGACCAGCACATCTCTCTTTGGGGATATTCTACTATGGAGGTCAACAGGGGGATGCACAGTGGGATGGCAATCCTAATAAAGAGAAGGCTTTCCTACCGCCCCATCCTCATAGAAGATGACCACTTCCTTGCAATAGAATTCACCACCTCACACGGCCCCCTAATCGTCTGCATCGCATACCTACCCCCAAGACTCGCTTACCTTCCCTCTATCCCACTCAACAGGCTGCTCGACAGGACACTCCCAACTATAATTGCATGAGACCTGAAAGCCCACCACCACCAAGCCCCATTCAACGTTCCTACCAGAGCAGACCTAAAGGGCAGACAGCTCTTTAGTTTAATGCAAAACAGAGACCTCTCCATCGAAGGTCCCCACTTCAAGACATTCTTTGCTGGCAATGTGAGTGGCACCCCTGACATATTACTGACCAACAGAGACTGTGACGTGTTCCACAGCAGGGTGACCCCCAGGCAAGAACATGGTGTCTGATCACATCCCTGTGGTCACCATCCTCTAAGCTACCCCCTTCCAGTTTGTGACATCTCCCAGGCCCAGACTGGAAACCATGCGAGCCTGGGACTATGACACCTTCCTCACTGACGACCCCATAATTGAGTTTGACAACCTACCCACCCAAACAATAGACCAAGCAGTAAACACCATCCACAACCACATTCAGCTTGCAACTGAGGCCATCTGTGAAAGATCCACCACAAGGACCCACCATCAATATAAACCGACCCAAGAAATCAGAGGTAAAATGAATGAGTACCAGCGAGCCTGTCAAAGCCACTACCAAACTGGCCAGCCACCAGCGTTGTCCCTACAAACACTCAGAAGGGGAACCTTAGACCTAATGCTAACTCATTAGAGCCACATATGGGGAACCCTTGTGAGACAGGCCAACCAGTACAAAAAGGAGCCAGGAGCTTCCTGGTGTAAGATCAGACAACTCTTGGGATCGGCTAACCCCAGCCTCACCTGCCTCGTACACACATTCCTGGATGATGATGACGAGGAACAAGAGAAAAAAAAATAGAAGACGCACAAGAACAGGCTGACCTCATCGGTGCAGAATGGAAAAAAGACATTCACGGCTTCAAACAGCAGAGCCTTCAACAACATTCACTTCATCCGTGTCAACCAATGGACAACAGAAAACGCCGCCTTCCTTCTCAGTACCCCTTTGATAGACCTGACAACCCTCCAAGACTACCACCCACTAACAAGACCCATTAACAATGGTAGAGATGAGAGGAGTCATTAAAAACATCCGAGATAAGGCCCCAGGACCATCAGGGATCAAAGCAAAGCAGATCAAATTCCTACCAGTCAATTTTCTACAATCCCTACTCAACCTATTTAATGCCATGTTGGCTTCTGGTCACATTCCCTTAGCTTTCAAATCGGCCAAGATGATATTCATTCCCAAACCCAAGAAAGACCCCCATCAGCCTGGCAACTACCGTCCAATCTCCCTCTTAGACACAATAGGCAAGTGCTTTGAAAAAATCATGTCCAACCATCTCAACTACAACATGGAGTACAAAAAACCTCCTCACAAAAAAAACAGTTTGGCTTTCGAGCACAAAGGTCAACCTTGCACGCAATAAACATCATCTAAGGTGCTGTGAGCAAAAACAGGTAGCCCTGATTGCGACGAGGGACGTCCACTAGGCCTTCGACAGCCTATGGCATGATGGTCTGGTGTACAGATTAGCAGAATTGCCAGCCCAAAACTGGACCCTCCTCAGGCTCATCAGAAACTTCCTAAAGAACAGACAAGTTACTCCCAGCTTCAAGGCGAAAGCTGCAGCAGTCTTCACCCCAACAGCTGGAGTCCCTCAAGGGTCGTACCTGAGCCCGGTCCTCTTCAACATTTTTGTAAATGACCTGCCGCAACCGGAATACAGGGACACCATTATCGTCCGATTTGCGGACGACGAAACACACGTAATAACATCTAACCCAAGTAGCCAAGCAGCCAAGCATGCAACTGTAACCCATAAGGCGAACGTAGAACTAGCCAGGACTGCTAACTGGGAAAGAAAATGGAGGATTACCACTAACCCAGAAAAGATCCAAATAAGCACTGTTGGATGTATGGCCTTCTCAATTGAACACGAGGGGGGGAATAAGGATCAGGGGTGAACCCATAGCCATCTCAAACTCCAACACAGTGCTCGGATACAACTTCAACAGGCTACTCAACTCCACCCAGTACGTCTCCCAGAAGACAGCGATGGCTAGGGGTTCCCTGTTGAGGCTCTTCCGCTTTAGGCAAGCCCCATCCCACATCTAGCTCCACCTGTACTGAAGGATAATAAGGCCTAGCCTGGAGTACCCTTACGTCCACCTGAACCTTACCAACAAAACCAACTTGCTGAAGATCCAACGGGTACAAAATAAAGCACTTCGGTTTGCAGAGGGCCTGTCACTCATGAATATGGTAAGAACTGACCAACTCCATGAGACACTCAACATGATGCCAATGAACATTAAACTCAGCTACCTGGCCAGAAGGCAGCTGTACCGCATGAAGCACATGTACGTCCCAGACCCCGAAGATCCCTACGTAGCAATAAACACCACCAGTGACTACGAGATCCATGAACCACCACACAGGACCAGAAGAATAACTTTCTAACAAAAAGTGATCAGACACATCCATGACCGGCCTTCCCAAGACCTCAAATACTAAGTGGCCTACCAGACGACCCAGATGAGTGGCCCATCCCGGACCCGATCTATAACTAATAAAGAATTAAAAACAAAATTAAAAATTAAAAATTAAAAAAAATAAAAACAACCAAAACCTTTTTTGTGCTACCAGAAGAGTAACTACCGTGATGTTGCTAAGATTACACTCTTGCAGCCAACTCCACCTAGGGCTTCCAGACACCAGCTAGGACACAAACACTAGCCACCCAGCCAAAGTACTGGCAACCCAACATACCACAAACCCAAACAAACGACACTCACATGTCAACCCATGGTGGACAGGCTACTGAACTTTCTAACCTCCTCTCTCTCAACACCCGCATCCTCTTCCGGAACTTCACCTCCCCATACCCTCTACC
The DNA here is from genome assembly GCF_040958095.1 of Procambarus clarkii. Taxonomy (NCBI): domain Eukaryota; kingdom Metazoa; phylum Arthropoda; class Malacostraca; order Decapoda; family Cambaridae; genus Procambarus; species Procambarus clarkii. The sequence goes on along the minus strand of NC_091195.1, from coordinate 14,069,859 downwards.
TCCCCCAACCTTTCCAAACCTTTTGGACATCAAAGAAAAGAAAGAAAAGAGCCCACTTAGTTCAGGAATGATTATCTTGCCCGGTGTTGAACTTTTCCTTAAGCAGATGTACCTTTCTGAAGCTGAGGTCTCCATGCTTTGATACAATAATACAAGGACAAGAGATTTATACTGTTGAAAAAAAAAAGTTACTCTATTTTCAATTAAATCAAAGTTACGTCTGACTATTCCTCGGATATGGTTGGCTTCTTTTACTGCAGCTTCCACTTGTTGAGCAACTTTTACTGCAGCTTCCACTTGTTGAGCAACTTTTACTGCAGCTTCCACTTGTTGACCAACTTTTACTGCAGCTCCCACTTGTTGAGCAACTTTTACTGCAGCTTCCACTTGTTGACCAACTTTTACTGCAGCTTCCACTTGTTGAGCAACTTTTACTGCAGCTCCCACTTGTTGACCAACTTTTACTGCAGCTCCCACTTGTTGACCAACTTTTACTGCAGCTTCCACTTGTTGAGCAACTTTTACTGCAGCTTCCACTTGTTGAGCAACTTTTACTGCAGCTTCCACTTGTTGAGCAACTTTTACTGCAGCTTCCACTTGTTGAGCAACTTTTACTGCAGCTTCCACTTGTTGAGCAACTTTTACTGCAGCTTCCACTTGTTGAGCAACTTTTACTGCAGCTTCCACTTGTTGAGCAACTTTTACTGCAGCTTCCACTTGTTGAGCAACTTTTACTGCAGCTTCCACTTGTTGAGCAACTTTTACTGCAGCTTCCACTTGTTGAGCAACTTTTACTGCAGCTTCCACTTGTTGAGCAAATTTTACTGCAGCTCCCACTTGTTGAGCAACTTTTACTGCAGCTTCCACTTGTTGAGCAACTTTTACTGCAGCTCCCACTTGTTGAGCAACTTTTACTGCAGCTTCCACTTGTTGAGCAACTTTTACTGCAGCTTCCACTTGTTGAGCAACTTTTACTGCAGCTTCCACTTGTTGAGCAACTTTTACTGCAGCTTCCACTTGTTGAGCAACTTTTACTGCAGCTTCCACTTGTTGAGCAACTTTTACTGCAGCTTCCACTTGTTGAGCAACTTTTACTGCAGCTTCCACTTGTTGAGCAACTTTTACTGCAGCTTCCACTTGTTGAGCAACTTTTACTGCAGCTTCCACTTGTTGAGCAACTTTTACTGCAGCTTCCACTTGTTGAGCAACTTTTACTGCAGCTTCCACTTGTTGAGCAACTTTTACTGCAGCTTCCACTTGTTGAGCAACTTTTACTGCAGCTTCCACTTGTTGAGCAACTTTTGATTTGATTTGTGGATCCTGACTCCAAGGTCCTTCTTCATCAACCTCCTGCAAGGTAATATTTTTTATTTGATAGTTGTGATGTGCAATGTTATGCCCCACATGCAAGGTCTTTGTATTTTTCGTAGTTAAAGAGCATCTGCAAATCGTCCGACACTTGTGGAGTTCATGTAGATCGCTGTGTAAGGCCTCAATATTATGTTCACTCCATACTTTACCATAAATCTTAGCGTCATCTGCAATTTTGATGATATGGTTTGTGATATTCTATTCTATGTCATTGATGTATATGACAAAAAGGGTTAGCCCCAAAATGGAACCTTGCGGTACTCCACTCACCACATTTCTCCACTCAGAGATATTTCCGTTTAGGACGACACTTTTCTTTATTTGTTTTAATCATTGTTTGATCCATTCTAGTATTCTACCATATATTCCATGTGTTTGTACTTTCTATGTCAGTCTTTCATGTGGTACATTAGCAAAAGCTTTAGCAAAGTTTAAGTATACTACATGTACTGGAAGTCCTTGTCTGAATAGCTGGTTACCATTTCCAAAACCTGGAGCAGTTTGTAAGGCATGATTTATTTTTAAGAAGGCCATTGTTGTGACCCAAAGTGAAGGAGTGAATAAATTCGAAAATCTCTCTCAGAGTATGGGACAAGGGAAGTGTGTATAAATGGGTGTGTGTGTGTGTGTGTGGAAGCAAGCTAGTGGAGACATCTGGGACGCCAGAATGTCGGTACCGTCAAGGAATCATCCGCCAGTTATGGCTGCTATAAGGAAGGCGGTACTTCAAGGACACAGGGTGGCCGGAAACGCACAAGGGCTGGTTGTGTGGAGGGCCAGAGGACATATGTGACAGATGTGGACTTGGGAGTTGACATTTGGCTGGAGCAATTGACGGAAGGTAGTTCTATCCTGCGTGTCAGACTGGACGGTGATCCAGTGGAAGCCGAGGGTACATCAACAGAGTACCTGTCGACAACTGAGGACATCAGTTGTCGACATGTCCCAGTCTGGTTGCCTCCACACCTCAGTGTAGCAGTTTGGTTTACGTGAGTATGCATCTTAATTGGCATATTATGATGCTACTGATGTTAGCATCAGACTGATGAGATGATGTTAGGTGGTGGGTGCTAGAGCTCCTAGTTAGAGGTCCGATTTCCCGGGTGTTAAGGGCGCGACACAAGTGTTAAGTGGCAGACTAAAGAATAACTAACGAACCTGCGACACTGCAACAAAATATCATCCGAAGTCAACATGCTCTCGCACAAGATAGCACATATATGACTTATTGCTTATAGTCACTATTTCGCTTGTAAATAAATACATATGAGATATATTCCAAGCCATATTTTTTTTTCAAAGCACTAACTTTTTCTCAGTTTTATTAAACAATAGATATTTTATAAAAAAAATTGACAATATCCTAGGTTACTTTACAATTTATTTAAATATTTTAGTTTTGTTTTATTATTTTTATAAAACTGTAATATCAATATAGGTATAGGTTCAGTACTAATTGTATATCTTAACATACTAAGAAGGTTAGGTTAGGTTGTGGTTTTATATTCAGCTTTTCAAGGTAAACTTAAATATTCACAATAAATTAGTATGTCACATATGCACTTATTCATAAGAAATATATTGACTATAAGCAAGTGCGAGATCGGGTTGCAGAAGTGATATATGAGTGGCAGAAAGAGGCCTACGTTTTGGAATTCAAGTGTGGTGCTAACCATAGCTGGCGGCTATCTTGATGTTATCTTGAGATGGTTTCGGGGCTTAGCGTCCCCGCTGCCCGGTCCTCGACCAGGCCTCCTTTATGTTATACTTCCCTAGGAAGCAACCTATAGCAGATGTCTAACTCCCAGACACGTATTTACGGCTAGGTAACAGGGGCATCAGGGTGTAAGAAACTCTGTCCATTTATTTCCGCCTCCACCGGGGATCGAGCCCCGAAACTTAAGACTACGATTCCGAAGCGCTGTCCACCCAGCTGTTAGGCCCTATTCAGGGGCATTCAAAGAGTTAAAGGAGGAATAGAAGGCTATACTACAGGGTCAAGGCCTTTCCCAGTATTTATAGCTAAGTGGATTAGTGTGCTGGGCAACATGAATATTATCGTGTACTAATATTATTAATCAACAAACAATAAAGAAAATATATATATAAACAGAGAAGTAAGATATATTCTTTTGGGTGAGTATCCTCCCAGAGCGCCAGCTATGTAGCAGAGATGGCAGGAAGTTATGATAAATGTGACCAGTGTAATTGTGCTGTGGGGCCCAGGTCCAAACATCCAACCACATGCGAGGGTTGCAAGTTTGTATATGACGGCTTGTGCCTCATGATCTCGGTCCCCTTGTGTGAGACATACACCAACGGTCCCCTTGTGTGAGACATACACCAATTGTGGCCTTGTGTGAGACATACACCAACGGTGGCCTTGTGTGAGACATACACCAACGGTGGCCTTGTGTGAGACATACACCAACGGTCACCTTGTGTGAGACATACACCAACGGTGGCCTTGTGTGAGACATACACCAACGGTGGCCTTGTGTGAGACATACACCAACGGTGGCCTTGTGTGAGACATACACCAACGGTCACCTTGTGTGAGACATACACCAACGGTCACCTTGTGTGAGACATACACCAACGGTCCCCTTGTGTGAGACATACACCAACGGTCCCCTTGTGTGAGACATGCACCAACGGTGGCCTTGTGTGAGACATGCACCAACGGTCACCATGTGTGAGACATACACCAACGGTCACCTTGTGTGAGACATACACCAACGGTCACCTTGTGTGAGACATACACCAACGGTCACCTTGTGTGAGACATACACCAACGGTGGCCTTGTGTGAGACATACACCAACGGTGGCCTTGTGTGAGACATACACCAACGGTGGCCTTGTGTGAGACATACACCAACGGTCCCCTTGTGTGAGACATACACCAACGGTGGCCTTGTGTGAGACATACACCAACGGTGGCCTTGTGTGAGACATACACCAAAGTCCCCTTGTGTGAGACATACACCAACGGTCACCTTGTGTGAGACATACACCAACGGTGGCCTTGTGTGAGACATACACCAACGGTGGCCTTGTGTGAGACATACACCAACGGTGGCCTTGTGTGAGACATACACCAACGGTGGCCTTGTGTGAGACATACACCAACGGTCACCTTGTGTGAGACATACACCAACGGTGGCCTTGTGTGAGACATACACCAACGGTGGCCTTGTGTGAGACATACACCAACGGTGGCCTTGTGTGAGACATACACCAACGGTGGCCTTGTGTGAGACATACACCAACGGTCCCCTTGTGTGAGACATACACCAACTGTGGCCTTGTGTGAGACATACACCAACGGTCACCTTGTGTGAGACATACACCAACGGTCGCCTTGTGTGAGACATACACCAACGGTGGCCTTGTGTGAGACATACACCAACGGTCCACCTTGTGTGAGACATACACCAACGGTCACCTTGTGTGAGACATACACCAACGGTCACCTTGTGTGAGACATACACCAACGGTCGCCTTGTGTGAGACATACACCAACGGGAACTGTTGGTAAGTACCACTAGGTAAGTACTATCAGGTAAACACTGACAGGTAAACACTGACAGGTAAGCACTGACAGGTAAGCACTGACAGGTAAGCACTGACAGGTAAGCACTGTCAGGGAAACACTGACAGGTAAGCACTCTCAGGTAAGCACTGTCAGGTAAGCACTGTCAGGTAAGCACTGTCAGGTAAACACTGACAGGAAAGCACTGACAGGTAAGCATTGACAGGTAAGCTCTGTCAGGTAAGCACTGTCAGGTAAGCACTGTCAGGTAAGCACTGTCAGGTAAGCACTGTCAGGTAAGTACTGGCAGGTAAGCACTGACAGGTAAGTACTGTCAGTGCTTACCTGAAAAAAAGTACTGGAGCAAGCACAGTACCCTGGGGGACTGAGCTCTTCACGGTTGATGGGCTGGATTTTATTTTGTTGACTATTACACATTGGGTTCTGTTGGTCAGGAAATTGTAGATCCATCTGCCTATTTTTACGGTAATTCCTTTTGAACGCATTTTATGTGCAATAACACCATGGTCACATTTATCAAAAACTTTTGCGAAATCTGTGTAAATTACATCCGCGTTTTGTTTGTCTTCCATAGCATCTAATGCCATATCATAGTGGTCCAGCAACTGCGACAGGCAAGAGCGCCCTGTTCTGAAACCATGTTGTCCGGGGTTATGGAGTTGCTGTGATTCCATGTATTTTGTGATTTTACTTCTTAGCACTCTCTCAAAATTTTTTATGATGTGCGATGTTAGCGCTATTGGTCTGTAATTTTTTGCCTCTGCCTTATTTCCTCCTTTATGAAGTGGTGCTATCTCTGCTGTTTTTAGTATATCAGGAATAACGCCAGTATCTAGGCTTTGTCTCCACAGAATGTGGAGGGCCTGCGATAGTGGTTTTTTACAGTTCTTTATGAATATGGAGTTCCAAGAATCCGGGCCTGGTGCAGAGTACATAGGCATACTGTTTATGGCTTCTTCAAAATCCAGTGGGGATAGGGTGACGTCTGATATATGATTTGATGTTGGTATCGTATCCATGAAAAATTCATTTGGGTTATCAATCTTTAGTGTGTTTAATGGCTCGCTGAAAACAGAGTCGTACTGCGTCCTCAGTAGCTCACTCATTTCTTTGTTGTCATCGGTGAAAGTTCCATCTCCCTTTCGCAGGGGTCCCGATACAAAAAGTCCATGAGTGGGCTTTTTTCATTCGTTATTTACAACATTATCAAGTGTGTTTGGGTTGGGGTCTGAGTAGAAAAAGATAGTATCGTCAGCAAATAGCATAACCTGAAGGTAAGTTTCTTGGTATCCAATGGTGTTATGTCCATGTTTACTAAGAAGATGGTTGGATAGTGGTCAGTTGTTCTGTCAGTGATAATAACAGATGCAAGGGGGGTTATGTTATTCCATAAGTGATCCAAGGTTGTTGCGGATGTTTGAGTGATTCGGGTGGGCCTGGTGATTGTGGGGGTTAGCAATCAGGAGTTCATGCTGTTTAGGAAATTGTCAACATGAGGTCTATATCGTTGACACGCGTCAATATTGAAGTCACTTACTAGAATAACGTGATTTTTGTTGAGCTTGTTGTTTATGATTAGATTTCTTAGGTGATCTGAGAATGCAGTTGTATTAGTATTGGGAACCTATTGATAGCTCCAATTGTCAAGGAGGATTTGAGGGATTTAATAGAGAATTGAGCAAAGGTAGATTCACAATAGTCGTCTCTATCACTAATAACACTAGTGCAAATGAAGGTGTTATAGTAATAGATAGCTGTGCCACCTCCTTTTTTATTTGATGAACAATTGTGAATGGCTTTATAACTGGGTAAGTTGTAAAGTTGGGTATGGTCCTTACTTAGCCATGTGCAGGCGATGAGTCACAATAACGTGGCTAAAGTATGTTGACCATATAGGCTCCCCCGGTCGGCCGAGAGGACAGCACACTGGACTTGTGATCCTGTGGTCCTGGGTTCGATCCCAGGCGCCGGCGAGAAACAATGGGCAGAGTTTCTTTCACCCTATGCCCCTGTTACCTAGCAGTAAAATAGGTACCTGGGTGTTAGTCAGCTGTCACGGGCTGCTTCCTGGGGATGTAGGCCTGGTCGAGGACCGGGCCGCGGGGACACTAAAGCCCCGAAATTATCTCAAGATAACCAGACCACACACTAGAAGGTGAAAGGACGACGACGTTTCGGTCCGTCCTGGACCATTCTGAAGTCGATTCGAAACGTCGTCGTCCCTTCACCTTCTAGTGTGTGGTCTGGTCAACTTACTTAGCCATGTTTCTGATAAAATACTGAATGATAGTTTAGTACCTAATGCTGAGAGTAGTGCATTTATGTCATCAAAATGTTTATCTAGTGATCTGACATTTTGGTTGAATACTAATAGGTTTGTGTTATTTTGGAGTTTGTTTTTTGCAAGAATCCCTGTGTAGTACCTGCAGCAGTGATGATCAATATGATGGTTATTGTAGATTTGTGACAGCAGATTTAGTTCAGGGTCAATATCAGCTTGCATGTAGATACACTGGAGTCAAGATACAATCAAGTAATCTATTACAGAACAGTAAAGTACTAAATCTGCTTTAAATCTACTTTCTATAATTTTTACAAGTACAGTAACAGTAAAAATTTAGATTTATAAACAAGCAATATTAAAAATTCAAATCTATGTCAATAGAATAAAAGTAAGAGCAAAAAACAATACTGTAATTGACAAATGAAGAAATGAACAATATATAACGGTGGGATAAACAAGATAAAAAATATGTAAAATTAATGTGCTTATGATGTACTCACATAGTTGTGCTTGTTGGGGTTGAGCTCTGGCTCTTTGGTCCCGCTTAGATTTACCTACATTTATCTATGATTTTAAAATATTACAATAGTCAAATTCAGAACAAGAAACTATTTCCGTAACGACTTACACAAATGGTTTCAATAATGAATGAACTAAACAGGAGTACATTAGTCTAAATCAGACCTTACATCTTGGCTAATAGTGAGTAACATTTAGCTTACAGTTTGAGAGGTGATATATGTTGGGAAAATAAAGCGTAGTTTACCATTAGAGCAGTGAGAAATATTGCCACATTTTATATTACAAATGTAGACGATGAGAATACAATCAGATTCTAGGGGTAACCCAGAGCAAAATCTCTCCCAACACTCAGTTCATGTAACATAGATCTGACTTCCATAGCACTCAAGATGCCTGTCAGTTGGTCGTCTCTTTACGACGGAAGTTCCTTCAAAATCTCTGTTATCCAGCTGGGGTCTTCCTGCTTTCTCTGCTGACCAGTCAGTTGCTTTATTCTATAATGTATATCTACTGCACCATTATATACATCACTCATTCTTAAGTTGTGTTTCCTGGCAATGAAGTTGATATTTCTGGAAAAGTTGGAGTGGCCAGTGACAAGTGAGTGCCTGAAAAAAGAATTGATTGAGTTTGCTGGATTAGTGATTCCCTTCACACAAAAATATATAATTCTTTGTAAACAACTTCTCCATTTGCAGACGATGAATCACAGTAACGGTGCTGAAGACATGATGACCAAACCACACATCAGAAGATGGGAAAACGACGACATTTGGGTTCGTCTTGGACCATTATCAAGTCGTGTGTAACAAACACATGACTTGATAATGGTCCAGGACGGACCGAAACGTCGTCGTTTCTCCATCTTCTGATGTGTGGTTTCGTTAACGTAATTTCTTTACGTGTGGGTGTGCACATCATGCCTGATATGAGATAACAATGAGTGCGAGGATGGAGACCCAAGATTCGCCTTGAACATTTCCTCCATTCACAATTAAGCATACCAAGATCAGCCTTTTGTTGGTCCTATGATTCACATCTATACAGGCTTAAATATTGAGTGCTAAATAACCTTACGTTTGAAAGATATTAAGATGACCGAATTTACTCCTAATGACATTTGTTCTAACTTTAGGTCTCTAATAGCATAACAAAATTTGAAAAGTTGCCCCTTTGAGGATATAATATGCCACAGATATTTGTCAGTATACTTTACAGAAATCTCTGCTTAGTAAATATAATTTGGGATCAATATAAATTGAATCCAGTGAGTTAAAACAAGCCAGGGCACACTTGGCAGGATTCAACGTTAGGTTGTATTCTGCACTATATCTTTCACATATTCCTATCAAGGCGTCCATAGCATCTTTGGTGGGTGCGAGTAGAACTAGATCATCAGCATAACAGAAACATTGGCCGTAATACTGCCTGTGTGACAGCCAGCTTATGGCTCTTGGGATCAAGATAGACAACAAATGATATAGGACTAAACACTGCACCTTGTTTGACTCCATTTTTAGGAAGAAATATTCATAGAGGACAATACTCCAATTCACAGCTAATATACATACCTCATAAGAAATATATAAATAATCTAGTAATGACAGGGCATACTTCTCTGTTATGCAATTCTCTAAAAATTTGTTGCATGCAACTATTTTAAAAGCTTTGGAAGCATCAGGAAATAAAGAGAGAACAGAACTACCTTACGAGTTGTAGAACTGAATCGTTTCCGCCACCATGAAACTACAGAGCGTTGTTGAGTCAACCTGTTCTCGCGAGCGTTCCCAACGTCAAGAACTGTCGTACTTAAGTGCCTTATCCTAACCTACCAGACGACTCACGAACAGAAAAAGGCATATGATATCAATTGCGTGAGCTGCTACCATTTTCTAATGTGACAATTTTTGGCTTTAGGTAAAGTATACGTCAAAATGCGACGTGCTATTAGGAGGACGCGAGACTGAGCAACCATTTCTGTATGCAAACTGAAGGTCAGAGGCGTCCAGTTGGTCAGCTGGAACGTCAGTAAGTAATCAAATTCTTTGTTTAATTTAGTGTTATTAGTGTTTAGTGGGGGAGTAAAGTGTTATCACTTTACTCCCCTGCGGGCACAATATTGGGACAACTATTTTTCTCTTGAATCTGAGCGAACGACATATTTTTATGTATGATGAACAAATATTTCTAAAAAATTCAATTCTTATCCAATCGACTTGTGGATAGTATGAAGATGTTTGCCATGAAATTTCAATTTACGTTTTCTTTATTAGCCACATAGCCTATTTGAGAGGACGGAATTGTCTTGTATCTTCGTGGTAGAACTATTGTATTGTAGACATGGCGAGTGTAAGCCACGAAGTTTCTTTATTCGCTGCCGGTCTAACGCATCCTTGTGTGATATTTTATACATATGTTCTTCTAGAACATTTTATTGCGAACACATTGGTACAAAAATGAAATACGTACGTAGAAAATTAAGGTCAGGACAGTGAAAAGAGTTTACACTTTTCCGGGTTGCCGCTCGATCACCCAAAACACCAGGAGCACTTTGCACTATTTTTGTTGTTGTTTGCCGGGCGCGCTAAAGTGCGTTCATAGTCCGTTTAGGTCAATAATTCTGTAGTTGTCAGTGGAGGACACAGAAGCTTGACAGTTCTTAGGTATGGTAACAAGTACAGTGTTTATTACAGGTGGTGCTGTACCTGGACTGTTTATTACAGGTGGTGCTGTACCTGGAGTGTTTATTACAGGTGGTGCTGTACCTGGAGTGTTTATTACAGGTGGTGCTGTACCTGGAGTGTTTATTACAGGTGGTGCTGTACCTGGAGTGTTTATTACAGGTGGTGCTGTACCTGGAGTGTTTATTACAGGTGGTGCTGTACCTGGAGTGTATATTACAGGTGGTGCTGTACCTGGAGTGTTTATTACAGGTGGTGCTGTACCTGGAAGTGTTTATTACAGGTGGTGCTGTACCTGGAGTGTTTATTACAGGTGGTGCTGTACCTGGAGTGTTTATTACAGGTGGTGCTGTACCTGGAGTGTTTATTACAGGTGGTGCTGTACCTGGAGTGTTTATTACAGGTGGTGCTGTACCTGGAGTGTTTATTACAGGTGGTGCTGTACCTGGAGTGTTTATTACAGGTGGTGCTGTACCTGGAGTGTTTATTACAGGTGGTGCTGTACCTGGAGTGTATATTACAGGTGGTGCTGTACCTGGAGTGTTTATTACAGGTGGTGCTGTACCTGGAAGTGTTTATTACAGGTGGTGCTGTACCTGGAGTGTTTATTACAGGTGGTGCTGTACCTGGAGTGTTTATTACAGGTGGTGCTGTACCTGGAGTGTTTATTACAGGTGGTGCTGTACCTGGAGTGTTTATTACAGGTGGTGCTGTACCTGGAGTGTTTATTACAGGTGGTGCTGTACCTGGAGTGTTTATTACAGGTGGTGCTGTACCTGGAATGTTTATTACAGGTGGTGCTGTACCAGGAGTGTTTATTACAGGTGGTGCTGTACCTGGAAGTGTTTATTACAGGTGGTGCTGTACCTGGAGTGTTTATTACAGATGGTGCTGTACCTGGAGTGTTTATTACAGGTGGTGCTGTACCTGGAAGTGTTTATTACAGGTGGTGCTGTACCTGAAGTGTTTATTACAGGTGGTGCTGTACCTGGAGTGTTTATTACAGGTGGTGCTGTACCTGGAAGACAAAAGACTGTAAGACACACAGACAGACAAACAGTTCCAACATTCCATGTTAATGGTTGTCACAGCACATGTTAAAGGGACTATCATAACTCTCAATGTTTAGCTTTCATAACCATTACAGGTGTTAGAGTGTGCAGGTGTTTAACATTAGGGGCAGGACGCATACAGGTCTCGCATACAGCTGCAGTTAGGTCACTTTCACTCTCATCTCACCTATCTCTCCCACTCTTGTACAACCTTAAATATTTCTCTTTGGAAACATGAGATGTATTATTGTACCAGAGACTTCGTCACTATTATTGTACCAGAGGCCTCGTCACCATTATTGTACCAGAGGCATCGTCACCATTATTGTACCAGAGACTTCGTCCATGACTTGTCACCATTATTGTACCAGAGGCCTCGTCACCATTATTGTACCAGAGGCCTCGTCACTATTATTGTACCAGAGGCCTCGTCACCATTATTGTACCAGAGGCCTCGTCACTATTATTGTACCAGAGGCTTCGTCACTATTATTGTACTAGAGACTTCGTCACTATTATTGTACTAGAGGCCTCGTCACCATTATTGTACCAGAGGCCTCGTCACTATTATTGTACCAGAGGCTTCGTCACTATTATTGTACTAGAGACTTCGTCACTATTATTGTACTAGAGGCCTCGTCACCATTATTGTACCAGAGGCCTCGTCACCATTATTGTACCAGAGGCCTCGTCACCATTATTGTACCAGAGGCCTCGTCACTATTATTGTACCAGAGGCTTCGTCACTATTATTGTACTAGAGGCCTCGTCACCATTATTGTACCAGAAGCCTCCTCCGTGACTTGTCACCATTATTGTACCAGAGGTCTCGTCACCATTATTGTACCAGAGGCCTCGTCACCATTATTGTTCCAGAGGCCTCGTCACCATTATTGTACCAGAGGCCTCGTCACCATTATTGTACCAGAGGCCTCGTCACCATTATTGTACCAGAGGCCTCGTCACCATTATTGTACCAGAGGCCTCGTCACCATTATTGTACCAGAGGCCTCGTCCGTGACTTGTCACCATTATTGTACCAGAGGCCTCGTCACCATTATTGTACCAGAGGCCTCGTCCATGACTTGTCACCATTATTGTACCAGAGGCCTCGTCCATGACTTGTCACCATTATTGTACCAGAGGCCTCGTCCGTGACTTGTCACCATTATTGTACCAGTGGCCTCGTCCGTGACTTGTCACCATTATTGTACCAGAGGCCTCGTCCATGACTTGTCACCATTATTGTACCAGAGGCCTCGTCCATGACTTGTCACCATTATTGTACCAGAGGCCTCGTCCGTGACTTGTCACCATTATTGTACCAGAGGCCTCGTCCGTGACTTGTCACCATTATTGTACCAGAGGCCTCGTCACCATTATTGTACCAGAGGCCTCGTCCGTGACTTGTCACCATTATTGTACCAGAGGCCTCGACCATGACTTGTCACCATTATTGTACCAGAGGCCTCGTCCATGACTTGTCACCATTATTGTACCAGAGGCCTCGTCCGTGACTTGTCACCATTATTGTACCAGAGGCCTCGTCCGTGACTTGTCACCATTATTGTACCAGAGGCCTCGTCCATGACTTGTCACCATTATTGTTCCAGAGGCCTCGTCCGTGAATTGTCACCATTATTGTACCAGAGGCCTCGTCCATGACTTGTCACCATTATTGTACCAGAGGCCTCGTCCGTGACTTGTCACCATTATTGTACCAGAGGCCTCGTCCGTGACTTTTCACCATTATTGTACCAGAGGCCTCGTCCATGACTTGTCACCATTATTGTACCAGAGACCTCGTCCGTGACTTAATTGTCACCATTTGCGTCAACAGAATGATCCTACCCTTCCTCACCCTGTGGCAGGATGATGACGGGTAGGACCTGTGCCCTGTGGCAGGATGAGGACGGGTAGGACCTGTGCCCTGTGGCAGGATGAGAAAAGGGAGGACCTTTGCCCTGTGGCAGGGTGAGGAAGAGTATAGGACGTTTGATAAACAAAAAATCAAAAGTATGTTTGTAATGTAGGAAAAAATGTGTCATCAGTAAATAAGAGAATTGTATAAACTTTGGTGACGTTCTCACTCTGAAACTGCCAGAGACTCTTTTATGTATGTTATTTGTTGTTATTATTATTATTATTATTATTATTATTATTATTATTATTATTATTATTATTATTATTATTATTATTATTATTATTATTACTATTATTATTATTACTATTATTATTATTACTATTATTATTATTATTATTATTATTATTATTATTATTATTATTATTATTATTATTACTATTATTATTATTATTATTATTATTATTATTATTATTATTATTATTATTATTATTATTATTACTACTGTATATGTTCATTAAAAGTATCTTTGTTTACTTTGCACAATGGGGATGGATTCGGGCATGGAGGGCATTTTCAGTCAGTGTCCTCCGTTATCATTTACAGAATTCCTGTAAATCATAGAGGAGAGCATATATTGAAAATTAATTGGTCTGGTGACTGAGATTAGAAGTGCTGTCAGGATCATGAGACATGACAACAAGTGGCAACAGTGAGTACATTGCCTGTTGTCGTGTGGTTGTTTGGTCATATCCTCCAGCGGCATGAGTAATCTCCTGTGTAGTAGTACACTGGCTCCTGCAGTTTATTATACTTTGTAATGCTGTCTTATTTTTGTATTGTAATGACCCATGTACTCATAGTCTTGTGGCTAAAGCTCTCTCTCTCTCTCTCTCTCTCTCTCTCTCTCTCTCTCTCTCTCTCTCTCTCTCTCTCTCTCTCTCTGTCTCTCTCTCTGTCTCTCTCTCTCTCTCTCTCTCTCTCTCTCTCTCTCTCTCTCTCTCTCTCTGTCTCTGTCTCTGTCTCTCTCTCTCTCTCTCTCTCTCTCTCTCTCTCTCTCTCTCTCTCTCTCTCTCTCTCACAAGAACATACAGGTACGGTGGATACAGTCACAATACACAAGAACATACAGGTACGGTGGACACAGTCACAACACACAAGAACATACAGGTACGGTGGGTACAGTCACAACACACAAGAACATACAGGTACGGTGGATACAGTCACAACACACAAGAACATACAGGTACGGTGGATACAGCCACAACACACAAGAACATACAGGTACGGTGGGTACAGTCACAACACACAAGAACATACAGGTACGGTGGGTACAGTCACAACACACAAGAACATACAGGTACGGTGGATACAGTCACAACACACAAGAACATACAGGTACGGTGGGTACAGTCACAACACACAAGAACATACAGGTACGGTGGATACAGTCACAACACACAAGAACATACAGGTACGGTGGGTACAGTCACAACACACAAGAACATACAGGTACGGTGGATACAGTCACAACACACAAGAACATACAGGTACGGTGGATACAGTCACAACACACAAGAACATACAGGTACGGTGGGTACAGTCACAACACACAAGAACATACAGGTACGGTGGATACAGTCACAACACACAAGAACATACAGGTACGGTGATACAGTCACAACACACAAGAACATACAGGTACGGTGGGTACAGTCACAACACACAAGAACATACAGGTACGGTGGATACAGTCACAACACACAAGAACATACAGGTACGGTGATACAGTCACAACACACAAGAACATACAGGTACGGTGATACAGTCACAACACACAAGAACATACAGGTACGGTGATACAGTCACAACACACAAGAACATACAGGTACGGTGGACACAGTCACAACACACAAGAACATACAGGTACGGTGGATACAGTCACAACACACAAGAACATACAGGTACGGTGGATACAGTCACAACACACAAGAACATACAGGTACGGTGGATACAGTCACAACACACAAGAACATACAGGTACGGTGGATACAGTCACAACACACAAGAACATACAGGTACGGTGGGTACAGTCACAACACACAAGAACATACAGGTACGGTGGATACAGTCACAACACACAAGAACATACAGGTACGGTGATACAGTCACAACACACAAGAACATACAGGTACGGTGATACAGTCACAACACACAAGAACATACAGGTACGGTGATACAGTCACAACACACAAGAACAT
Organism: Procambarus clarkii; assembly: GCF_040958095.1. Taxonomy (NCBI): domain Eukaryota; kingdom Metazoa; phylum Arthropoda; class Malacostraca; order Decapoda; family Cambaridae; genus Procambarus; species Procambarus clarkii. The sequence continues at coordinate 14,054,273 of NC_091195.1, read as the reverse complement.
ACAGGTACGGTGGACACAGTCACAACACACAAGAACATACAGGTACGGTGGATACAGTCACAACACACAAGAACATACAGGTACGGTGGATACAGTCACAACACACAAGAACATACAGGTACGGTGGATACAGTCACAACACACAAGAACATACAGGTACGGTGGATACAGTCACAACACACAAGAACATACAGGTACGGTGGGTACAGTCACAACACACAAGAACATACAGGTACGGTGGATACAGTCACAACACACAAGAACATACAGGTACGGTGATACAGTCACAACACACAAGAACATACAGGTACGGTGATACAGTCACAACACACAAGAACATACAGGTACGGTGATACAGTCACAACACACAAGAACATACAGGTACGGTGGACACAGTCACAACACACAAGAACATACAGGTACGGTGGATACAGTCACAACACACAAGAACATACAGGTACGGTGGATACAGTCACAACACACAAGAACATACAGGTACGGTGGATACAGTCACAACACACAAGAACATACAGGTACGGTGGATACAGTCACAACACACAAGAACATACAGGTACGGTGGGTACAGTCACAACACACAAGAACATACAGGTACGGTGGATACAGTCACAACACACAAGAACATACAGGTACGGTGATACAGTCACAACACACAAGAACATACAGGTACGGTGATACAGTCACAACACACAAGAACATACAGGTACGGTGGATACAGTCACAACACACAAGAACATACAGGTACGGTGGATACAGTCACAACACACAAGAACATACAGGTACGGTGGATACAGTCACAACACACAAGAACATACAGGTACGGTGGATACAGTCACAACACACAAGAACATACAGGTACGGTGGATACAGTCACAACACACAAGAACATACAGGTACGGTGGATACAGTCACAACACACAAGAACATACAGGTACGGTGGATACAGTCACAACACACAAGAACATACAGGTACGGTGATACAGTCACAACACACAAGAACATACAGGTACGGTGGATACAGTCACAACACACAAGAACATACAGGTACGGTGGATACAGTCACAACACACAAGAACATACAGGTACGGTGGGTACAGTCACAACGCACAAGAACATACAGGTACGGTGGATACAGTCACAACACACAAGAACATACAGGTACGGTGGATACAGTCACAACACACAAGAACATACAGGTACGGTGGGTACAGTCACAACACTCAAGAACATACAGGTACGGTGGGTACAGTCACAACACACAAGAACATACAGGTACGGTGATACAGTCACAACACACAAGAACATACAGGTACGGTGGATACAGTCACAACACACAAGAACATACAGATACGGTGGGTACAGTCACAACACAAAAGAACATACAGGTACGGTGGATACAGTCACAACACACAAGAACATACAGGTACGGTGGATACAGTCACAACACACAAGAACATACAGGTACGGTGGGTACAGTCACAACACACAAGAACATACAGGTACGGTGGGTACAGTCACAACACACAAGAACATACAGGTACGGTGGGTACAGTCACAACACACAAGAACATACAGGTACGGTGGGTACAGTCACAACACATAAGAACATACAGGTACGGTGGGTACAGTCACAACACACAAGAACATACAGGTACGGTGGGTACAGTCACAACACACAAGAACATACAGGTACGGTGGGTACAGTCACAACACACAAGAACATACAGGTACGGTGGGTACAGTCACAACACACAAGAACATACAGGTACGGTGGGTACAGTCACAACACACAAGAACATACAGGTACGGTGATACAGTCACAACACACAAGAACATACAGGTACGGTGATACAGTCACAACACACAAGAACATACAGGTACGGTGGACACAGTCACAACACACAAGAACATACAGGTACGGTGGGTACAGTCACAACACACAAGAACATACAGGTACGGTGGGTACAGTCACAACACACAAGAACATACAGATACAGATACGGTGGACACAGTCACAACACACAAGAACATACAGGTACGGTGGGTACAGTCACAACACACAAGAACATACAGGTACGGTGGGTACAGTCACAACCCACAAGAACATACAGGTACGGTGGGTACAGTCACAACACACAAGAACATACAGGTACGGTGATACAGTCACAACACACAAGAACATACAGGTACGGTGGACACAGTCAGAACACACAAGAACATACAGGTACGGTGTATGTTCTTGTACGGAAGGTACGGAACATACAGATAATACCACCAATGGCGGTAAACTCCGCCAGCTGACCTCGATAGCAGCCCAGGCAGAACTACCGGAAGAGGACCAGTAACACCGACTACGACGACCAACACCTCCAACAGCCCAGCAGACAACAACAGCCTCAACAGCCGAGCAGACAACATGAGCCTCAACAGCCGAGCAGACAACAACAGCCTCAACAGCCGAGCAGACAACAACAGCCTCAACAGCCGAGCAGACAACAACAGCCTCAACAGCCGAGCAGACACCAACAGCCTCAACAGCCGAGCAGACAACAACAGCCGAGCAGACAACAACAGCCTCAACAGCCGAGCAGACAACAACAGCCTCAACAGCCGAGCAGACAACAACAGCCTCAACAGACGAGCAGACAACAACAGCCTCAACAGCCGAGCAGACAACAACAGCCTCAACAGCCGAGCAGACAACAACAGCCGAGCAGACAACAACAGCCTCAACAGCCGAGCAGACAACAACAGCCTCAACAGCCGAGCAGACAACAACAGCCTCAACAGCCGAGCAGACAACAACAGCCGAGCAGACAACAACAGCCTCAACAGCCGAGCAGACAACAACAGCCTCAACAGCCGAGCAGACAACAACAGCCTCAACAGTCGAGCAGACAACAACAGCCTCAACAGCCCAGCAGACAACAACAGCCTCAACAGTCGACAGACTGAGAGAGACCCCTGGAGAACCAGGGGGAGGAATAGTGACAACAACAGACTGGGAGAGACCCCTGGAGAACCAGGGGAGGAATAGTGACAACAACAGACTGAGAGAGACCCCTGGAGAACCAGGGGAAGGAATAGTGACAACAACAGACTGAGAGAGACCCCTGGAGAACCAGGGGGAGGAATAGTGACAACAACAGACTGTGAGAGACCCCTGGAGAACCAGGGGAGGAATAGTGACAACAACAGACTGAGAGAGACCCCTGGAGAACCAGGGGAAGGAATAGTGACAACAACAGACTGAGAGAGACCCCTGGAGAACCAGGGGGAGGAATAGTGACAACAACAGACTGAGAGAGACCCCTGGAGAACCAGGGGAAGGAATAGTGACAACAACAGACTGAGAGAGACCCCTGGAGAACCAGGGGGAGGAATAGTGACAACAACAGACTGAGAGAGACCCCTGGAGAACCAGGGGAAGGAATAGTGACAACAACAGACTGAGAGAGACCCCTGGAGAACCAGGGGAAGGAATAGTGACAACAACAGACTGAGAGAGACCCCTGGAGAACCAGGGGAGGAATAGCGCCAACAACAGACTGAGAGAGACCCCTGGAGAACCAGGGGAAGGAATAGTGACAACAACAGACTGAGAGAGACCCCTGGAGAACCAGGGGGAGGAATAGTGACAACAACAGACTGAGAGAGACCCCTGGAGAACCAGGGGAAGGAATAGTGACAACAACAGACTGAGAGAGACCCCTGGAGAACCAGGGGAAGGAATAGTGACAACAACAGACTGAGAGAGACCCCTGGAGAACCAGGGGAGGAATAGCGCCAACCAAAGAGAAGGTAACAGGTACCAACATCTTAACCTTTTTTATCAGATCCAAAAACAGAGATTGGAGTAGGAACAGAATCTGAGACGATCCAGAGGACCACTGGCGTCCAGACGACGACGACGACGCTGGAGGAGGACGGAGTACCAACCCCAGAGATAGTAACCAGCCGCCCAGAGGAGACGACCCGACGGAAGGACGACCTGCCGAGACGGCGACGGACAAAACAGAAACTAGCCCATGCAGTTGTCTCAGAAGTTGACCTGACGGCCCAAGAAAGATTAATGCTCAGAAAAAGACTCTCTTTTGTCGCAGAACACCAACACGATGAGCACGGGAAACAGCAATAAACGACTCTCTCAACGATTTAGAAGCCAAAATTAATGTCTCCTGGTTCAAAGTGACGAGAGAACTTAAGACAAACCTGCTAGGTTTACCAAAACACAATACTAACATGCTCTTTCACTTTCCTACAGGTATATGCACCCAAAAAACCCACCTGCACATCTAGAATGTGTGCAGGTGTGTGTGCTTGGCATACACCCAAAGATACAGGAAGTGAGGACCAACCTGCTCTCAGCTGTCCAAGAGAGACACAAGCCAAATATGACAGTAGAGGAAAAAGTCGCCCTAAAGAACCTGCAAAACAGGGCTGACATAGTCATCAAACCAGCGGACAAAGGAGCAATGGTTGTAATATGAAAAACAGAGAATTACAGGAAGGAAATGATACGGCAACTGTTGGACAGGGGCACATACCAGCCAGTCCAGAACCAGTCCGTGGCCCTTAAGAATACACAGATCAGGAGTAAGATCCTTGGTCGTAAAGTCCTACAGAAATGAAGACTCATGGACGGGACGCCAGGGAGGTCTACACTGAGCGGAGATAAGAGATATTTTTCTTAACTTCCCGTCGAAAGTCTCGGCTCTATACATCCTCGCGAATATCTTTAAAGAAAGGTTAGAAGCAACTGGCTCATGGCCAGGCCGGCCAGTAGTGAGTGGCTGCCAAGTACCAACAAAACCTGTTGTCCTCAGGTGTTCAGCTCTACTCACACCACTATTAAAACTTCTCCCGGAACGACTGAAGGATACTACGGACTTCCTCATACGCCTGCGGAACTATAATGACTTTCTGCCACATGTCTATTTTCGCTTGATGTAGTATCCTTGTACCCAAGTAACCCACAACGAGAGTAGCGACGTTTTTTGACATAAACAAACCCAAGATCCAGCACGAGCTTAAGGAGGCAGGTGTCTGAAGACCCCCGACCAAAGAGCTCCTACAAGAGGCAATACTACAGGTCATGAGGGACACTATCATGACTTCCGACGGGAAAACCTACAGACAGAATAAAGGAACGGCGATTGGAAATATGGAAAAATAATAATATGGAAAAGATTGACTTGGTAAAAACTTTATCTTAATTATGATGAGTTTGAAAAACTTTTTGATAAAAGTAAAAATACTAACTTAGTTAATAATAACGGGGATGAGTTGTGTACTTTACTGATACTGATCTATATTGCGCTACCAGAGCATAGTGTAAGGGAGCTGAAAGTCTAATGTTGGATCTAAGAAATTGTTTGTAAAGTACAGATAGGTAAGTTCACCTAGATGAGTGGCTCACACGCTCTCCCACACTTCTCTCACGCTCACTCTGAAATAGTTAGCAAATATTTGAACTACTCCAACTAACGTAAAATCCACACTTAACATGGAGTACAAACAGTCAATCTTTAAAGCTTAAATAGCAATGATGGAAGATACAGAACAATAGAAAGAAGAAGGTATCTCGCTGATACTTCACGTTAGTGTAGTTTATTCTCTGTGTACAGATCAATAAACTTGGTAACATTATAAGACATAAACACAAAGATGCCTATAAGTATTTAGTGTTCGCTTGATGCGTAAAGACCAGCGATAGTTGTTATGATACGAAACAGTTGTAGCATGAAGTAGACTACAGAAAGATATCTTCAGTTCTTTGATACTATGTAAAACAGCAAAGATCCTGAAAGATTGAGTTGGTAAGATTTGTAACTCATAAAACACAAACATAAAGTTGAACTAATACATGGTCACAGTTGACTTAAAGTTTGACGTAAAGTCATATAGATTTGTTTGAATGATTTTGTTAGAGTAAACGAAAAGATAACTTAGTTATTTCGCAGTAAGATGACTTAGTAAAATATTGTTAATAATAAGAGTAAGTATCTGTTGTACAACTTACTAATTTATTGAACTACGATGCACTACCGAGGTTAACTTATGGGAAGAGTAACACTTTGATTTGTAAACGTAACATGCAACACCCAGGAAAAGAATGAAGGGTGACGAGATTGTCAGGAATTTGAATGGAATGTATAGTTAGGCCTAGGGATGAGGGTCAAAGGTCATCAACGCTCATCTACTCACCTACTCTCGCTCTCATCACACTAATCGCGCGCGCGCACACACACACACACTCGAGGAGGGGTACTGAAAACAAATGGCTGGCATTCCGAAAGGGTAACTATGAGGAGATAAGAAGACTCATAACAGATATAACATGGAATACAGAGCTCAGGGAAAAGACGGCCCAAGACATGATGGACTACGTCACGCAGAAATGCAAGGAGGCAGCAAACAAGTTTGTCCCAGTCCAAAAGGAAGACAACGAAATGAAGACGAGAAACCCATGGTTTAATCAGAGATGTAGGCTAGCTAAGCAGCAAAGTAAAAGGGCATGGAGAAACTATAGGAATAGGAGGACACTTGAGAGCAGAGAAAGATATCAGGGGGTCAGGAATGAATATGTCAGGATGAGAAGAGAGGCATAAAGACAATACGAAAATGACATCGTGAGCAAGGTAAAGTCTTAACCTAAATTGCTGCTGTTACGGTGCCCTCTCCTATTTCTTTCGTTTGCCGGCTTAAAGAGTCATATCAGCTCTCCCTACTGATTCTCTGAGGTTCAGGGAGTCTAATGATATATGTGGCGACCAGACCGGCTGCCAGTTAAGGGAAGGAAGTTATATTATAAGTTGTAAATAAATGAGAAATTGGCGCCCTGATATAAAATGAAACAGTATCCCCTACGGCAGATATGACCTTTTGGAAGGGACATTAGCCGATCGTGGATTGGCCGACGTGGGTCGCGGGCGACCAATCAGGGCCCGCCATGACGTCACCGAGTGCCCCGGGCGGCGCCAACGTCAGAGAGTTGTTCTGACCTTGGAAGCGACAGGACGCGTCTCGGTCTGCTCTCAAGGATTGGAGGCTCTGCAAGCCTTGTTCAGTGGATTGAGCTGGCCATCGCAGCCCATCATAGTTATTGGAGACCCTGCGCTTCTGGGAAGCAAAAGAGGAACCAAGTTCATTGAGCAGAGAAGTGCCAAACTTGGAAAATAGTCGGCGACGACGCTGGGCGGCGCCACTGGCTGGACGTTGAGGTCTGGAAGGTGGGCGGGCAGGCCTAGCTGTGACTGGGGTCACATCCACTGAGAATCTTGGAAGGACGACACCGTGCCTAGGACAAGGAGCACCGCCTTGTGGGAGAGGCGAGTGTGGGGAAAAATAGTGATTAGCTCAGCGCCCATCGATGAACCAGGATTGGGGCAGCTGAATCTCAGGGATTGGAACGGCGACGACGCGAAGGCTTCACGACACCTGAGGACCTGTGGAACGTCCTGGATCGTCAAGGATCGACCCAAGGAAGCGTGGGAACCTCACACCATCGAGGGACAGGCGTCGTGACCCAGGAATGTAAGGTAGATAGATCATTTTCCCTCCCATTACCCCTTGTATGAGTAGGCTAGTTAGGCCACAATATTTACTTGTGTATGTGGCAGCAAGACTTGATTACTTTAATAGTAGAATAGGCTGCAAGGCAGCTTGAGTCCAGGACTGTCAGAGAGGACAGTGTGTATGGATGGCAGGACAGTGAAGAAGAGGCGCCGACGTGGTGAAGAGGCCCTCTTGTGAGAGTGTGAGACTCCTGTCTTCCTGCCCAGTTGAAGGAGTGTTGGAGGTCGTGGAAGAAGAGGCTGACGATCTCCAGACTCATTATCCATATTTCCATATTCATGTATTACTTGTGATTGTGTGTGTGTGTTCATGAAATTTGCATCAGTAAATCCACACATTTTATTACTGTGTTTGAGTGTGCCTCCATTTATGATATTTCTCTATGAGCATACATTTCTGGCTACAAACAATATATAATACACCCACTGAACTGCATTGCTGGGGTGCAGATATAATAACCCAGCTGGCGACCATGCTAAGAGGAAGATAGAGAAGACAGGCGGGAAAGGAGTTCCTGCAACCTTTTTTGTCTGGCAGGCAAGACTCAGGGAGGTTATGGTTATAGGTAAGCCTGAGTCTTCCTTCACTCCCCCACGGGTCTAGGCCGGAACTGTTAACAGCAGTTTCCCCGTGTTTGACTGAAGGGCTTCCAGGGTGAATCAGTAGCACCCCTTTGTGGTGGAAGCAAAGACCTGCGGAGGTGGGCATTGTTGGTCCTCTCTTGTGTGACCAAGGAGACTCCGGTGAATCCAGGGAGTCGGAGGGGCTGAGTATTTGGGCCTTTGAGCCCCTAGCAGCTGAGTGTTAGCAGAGCCCCGGACCACCCACCCCCACGTGACACTGCACAGCCACATCAGGAGATAAACAACAGTAAAGGAACAGGTAATGAAATTAAGGATAGGGGCACAAGGATTCACTACAAACGATAAGGTGTGTGAGGAACTGAATAAGAAATTCCAGGAGGTCTTCACCTTAGAACAAGGAGAAATTCCAGAGATAAGAGAGGGAATTGTTAACCAGGAACCACTGGAAGAATTTGAGATTACCAATGAGGAAGTAAGCAAGTTGTTACTAGAGTTGGATGTGACAAAGACTATAGGCCCAGATGGAATTTCCCCTTGGATACTAAAGGAAGGAGCAGAAGCACTGTGCTTACCTTCTCCATAGTGTATAACAAATCACTGGCAACAGGGAACTGCCAGAAATTTGGAAAGTAGCTAATGTGGTCCCGATATATAGGAAAGGGGATAGACAGGAGGTACTGAACTACAGGCCAGTGTCCCTAACCTGCATACCATGCAAGCTGATGGAGAAGATTGTGTGAAGAAAGCTAGTGGAACATCTGGAGCGAAGGAATTTTGTAACACAGCATGAACATGGGTTCAGGGATGGTAAGTCCTGTCTCACACGGTTAATTGAATTTTACGACCAGGCAACAAAGAGAGGGATGGGCAGACTGCATATTTTTGGATTGCCAGAAAGCCTTTGATACAGTACCACACAAGAGGCTAGTGATAAAGCTGGAGATGCAGGCTGGAGTGAAAGGGAAAATACTCCATTGGATAAGGGAATGCCTAAGCAACAGAAGACAACGAGTCACTGTGAGAGGCGAGGTCTCAGATTGGCGAGACCTCACAAGTGGAGTCCCGCAGGGGTCAGTCCTTGGACCTATACTGTTTCTGATATATGTAAATGATCTCCCGGAGGGTATAGACTCGTTTCTCTCAATGTTTGCTGATGACAGAGGAGGATAGTAGGAGGCAACAAGATGACCTGGACAGATTGAATGAATGGTACAACAAATGGCTGCTCAAGTTCAACCCAAGTAAATGCAAAGTAACGAAACTAGGCGGCGGAAACAGAAGGCCAGACACAGGATACAGAATGGGAGATGAGGTACTTCATAAAACAGACAGAAAGAAAGATCTAGGGGATTGATATCACACCAAACCTGCCTCTTGAAGCCCACATAAAAAGAATTACGTCTGTGGTATATGGGAGACTGGCTAACATCAAAACAGCACTCAGGAACCTGTGTAAGGAATCATTCAGAATCTTGTATACCACATATGTAAGACCAATCCTGGAGTATGCGGCCCCAGCATGGAGCCCGTACCTTGTCAAGCACAAGACGAAGCTGGAAAAAGTTTAGAGGTATGCCACTAGACTAGTCCCATAGCTAAGAGGCATGAGTTACGAGAAAAGGCTGCGAGAGATGCACCTTAGGACACTGGAAGAAAGAGGAGTAAGGGGAGACAGGATCACAACCTACAAAATCCTCAGGGGTATTGACAGGGTAGACAAGGATAACCTATTCAACACTGGTGGTAAGCGAACAAGAGGACACAGGTGGAAACTGAGTACCCAAATGAGTCACAGGGACGTTACAAAGAACTTTTTCAGTGTCAGTAGTTAATAAATGGAATGCATTAGGCCGTGATGTGGTGGAGGCTGACGCCATACACAGTTTTAAATGTAGATATGATAGAGCCCAGTAGGCTCAGGAATCTGTACACCAGTAGATTGACGGTTAGGAGGCGGGACCAAAGAGCCAGAGCTCAATCCCCGCAAGCACAATTAGGTTAGTACAATTAGGTGAGTACATCTGTATCATTGACAAGTGTAATAGTCAAACTATTGGAAAAAATAATTCAAACTAAATGGGTAGAACAACCGGAGAAAAACTTTATAATATCAGACAGACAGTTTGGTTTTCGATCGGGAAGATCCCGTGTATCAAATTTACTCAGTTTCTTTGATCGAGCCACAGAGATTTTACAGGAAAGAGATGGTTGGGTTGAAGGCATCTATCTGGACCTAAAATCAGGCCATCAACAGAGTTCCACATAAGAGGTTGTTCTGGAAACTGGAACACATTGGAGGGGCGACAGCTAAGCTGCTAACATGGATGAAAAATTTTCTGACTGGTAAAAAAATGAGGGCAGTAATAAGAGGAAGTGTATCGGACTGGAGAAATGTCACAAGCGGAGTACCACAGGGTTCAGTTCTTGCACCGGTAATGTTCATGGTCTAATGTTAAGTATATGGAACACCATTTGGCAAATTGAATTTAATGTAAATAAATGACATGTGATGGAATGTGGAATAGAACATAGACCCCACACAACCTATAAATTATGTGGAAAATCTTTAATCACTTCTGATAAAGAAATCTAGGGGTAGTTCTAGAAAGAAGACTATCACCTGAGGACCACATAAAGAACATTGTGCGAGGAGCCTATGCCACGCTTTCTAACTTCAGAATTGCTTTTAAATACATGGATAGGAAAATACTAAAGAAATAGTTCAGGACTTTTGTTAGGCCAAAGCTAGAATATGCAGCGGTTGTATTGAGCCCCATATCTTAAGAAGCACATCAACAAACTAGAAAAGGTGCAAAGACATGCTAATAAATGGCTCCTAGAACTGAAGGGCAAAAGTTACGAGGAGAGGTTAGAGGCATTATATATGCCAAAAACCTGAAGATAGACGAAAAAGAGGAGATATGATCACTACATACAAAATAGTAAAAAAATGATTGGGAAGATTTCCCAAGACCTGGAACTTCAAGAACATGAGGTCATAGATTTAAACTAACTAAACAAAGATGCCGAAGAAATATAAGAAATTCACTTTTACAAACAAAGTGGTAGACGATTGGAACAAATTAGGTGAGGTGGTGGAGGCCAAAACCATCAGTAGTTTCATAGCGTTACATGACAAAGAGTGCTGGGAAGACGGGACACCACGAGCGTAGCTCTCATCCTGTAACTACACTTAGGTAATTACACACTTACACACACACATATATACACCCGTGTCCCACTAGGGGACACAGGTGGAAAGTGAGTGCCCAAATGAGCCACAGAAATATTAGAAAGAACTTTTATAATGTCAGTGTGGTTGACAAATGAAATGCATTAGGAAGTGATGTGGTGGAGGTTGACTCCATACACAGTTTCAAGTGTAGATATGATAGAGCCCAATAGGCTCAGGAACCTGTACACCTGTTGATCGACGGTTGAGAGACGGGACCAAACAGCCACAGCTCAACCCCCGCAAGCACAATTAGGCGAGTACACAAACTCATACACACACACAGAAGCAGAGAGACAGTATGAAAATGACATCGCATGTAAAGCCAAGACTCAACCAAAACTGCTCCACAGCCACATCAGGAGGAAAACAGCAGTAAAGGAACAATTGATGAAACTGAGAAAAGGGGAGAACACATATACAGAGAATGACAACAAGGAGAGTGAAAAAACTCAGATTCCAGGAGGTCTTTACAATAGAACAAGGAGAAGTCCCTGCAATAAATGAGGAGGCAAACCAAGCAACCTTGGAGAAATTTGACCTCACTTGTGATGAGGTCAAAAAGGAATCTGTTGGAGCTAAATGTGACAATGGCTGTTGGGCCTGACAGAATCTCATCGTGGATATGAAAAGAAGGTGCAGAGGCACTAAGTGTGCCACTCTCTATGATGTATAACAGGTCACGCAAAACAGGAGACCTACCGGAAAGCTGGAAGACAGCTAATGTAGTCCCAATATACAAAAAGGGTAACAGGCAAAAGGCGCTGAACTACAGGCCAGTTTCCCTAACTTGTATACTATGCAAGATGATGGAGAATATCGTGAGAGAAATAAGGCTTGTAGAGCATCTGCAGGGAAATAGCTTTGTAACACACCACCAGCAAGGGTTCAGATATGGTAAACATACCTCACAAGTTTAATAGTGTTACAGTCACTATGGACCAGTAACCGGATTCTTGATGGATGAACCTTATTCGTTGTATCCGACCCCAAGTCGGTAGTTGCTTTCAAGGAATTGGCCAGATAATGCAATGGATTAATAAGGGAGAGATGAACAAAACAATATTCCCTTCACCAATATATTTACCATCACCATAAATAGATATATAAAAATGGAATATTATTATACTTATGTACAAGTGTCGCTTTCACACAGGACACTCAAAACGCACACAGTGTAGAATTCGCCAATTCCAGTGTTCCACTGCACTCAGTACCTTTTCCAACCATACTGGGAAACACTGGCGCGTTCACCTTTCCCGTGGGCCAGCGTACTGACAGTATCACGAGGTGCCAATACACCATGACCACTCTCCAGCCACTTGCTGGCAGAGAACCTCAGCCACACGCTGATTGGGGCCACAACACAATTGATACAGGGGTAGCGAACTCCTGGCAGAAGCCTCTAGCGACCGGCTAGCAGCACTTCCCAACAGGCACCTCACTGACGCCCGTTTCTCCCCTAAGCCAGTCCCGGGATACGCCGATCTCTTCCAATACTACTTCAACAGCGGTCAACACACTCTGCTTCAGATCGGCGGCGGCTTACTTAGTCGTCTTGCAGGACTAAGTCGGGAGAACGTAGGCTGCCCAAGGTAAACTGCCATCCTCAGTGCGATTGTTGCTTCACGTCACCTCTGTGGACACAAACACGTCATCAGTTATATGGATGATCCTGGTGAAACCAAGAAGTAACACTTCCTCACTAGGGACATGACATTGTGCTCTGTAGCACAACAGATGGCGCTGATCTTGTGCCGCCACCTCACCAGAGGTCATCGACAACGACCTCTCTTGCTAGCCAGAGCAGGAAACCAGAGCCGTTTGCCACTATCATGCCACCACCAATGGATGGCATTGTCTATGTAGCGTCTAATTCTAGAGGAGTTTGAGTACAGACCCATAGATGGCACTGGAATTATCAGGCCATACTCAGACGGTGCTGACGAGTCCGTAACAAATAGAATTATATGACCAAGCGAGACAAATTAGGCAAGAAAGAGAAGGGGGTGGGAAGACTGCATTTTCTTGGACTGTCAGAAAGCCTTTGACACAGTACCTCACAAAAAGCTGTTACAAATGTTGGAGCAACAGGCAGGAGTAAAAGGTAAGGTGCGCCAGTGGATAAGGGAGTATCTAAGCAACAGGAAACAGCGAGTAACTGTGAGAGGGGGGGGGGGGGGGACATCAGAGTGGCGAGATGTCACCAGCGGGGTTCCACGGGGCTCAGTACTTGGACCCATCCGGTTTCTAATATATGTAAACGACCTTCCAGAGGGTATAGACTCATTCCTCTCAATGTTTGCTGATGATGCAAAAATTATGAGAAGAATCAAGACAGATGAAGATAGACAGACTATAGGACGACCTGGACAAACTGGCCGAATGGTCTATAAAATGGCTACTAAAGTTCAACACAGGAAAATAAAGGTAATGAAATTAGGCGAAGAGAGCAGAAGGCTGGACACAATGTACCATCTGGGAGGTGAAATTCTGCAAGAGTAAAAGTGAGAGAAAGATATAGGGGTTGATATCACACCGAACCTGTCCCCAAAGGCCCACATCAAAAGGATATCATCATCGGCATATGCTAGACTGGCCAACATAAGAACTTCCTTTAGAAACTTATGCAAGGAATTGTTCAGGATCTTGTATACCACTTATGTAAGACCAATCTTGGAGTTTGCAGCTCCAGCCTGGAGTCCATACCTAGTTAAACACAAGACAAAGTTAGATAAGATGCAGAGGAATGCCATCAGACTGGTCCCAGAACTGAGGGGTATGAGCTACGAGGAAAGGCTAAGGGAGCTAAACCTCACGTCCCTGGAAAACAGAAAAGTAAGGGGAGACCTGACAACCACCTACAAAATTCTCAGGGGAATTGACAGGATGGACAAAGATAAACTCTTTACCACGGGTGGAACATGAACAAGGGGACACAAGTGGTAACCTAGTACCCAAATGAGAAAAAAAAGAGACATTAGAAAGAATTTTTTCAGTGTCAGAGTTGTTAACAAATGGAATGCATTAAGTACTGATATGGTGGAAGCTGACTCCATACACAGTTTCAAATGTAGATATGATAGAGCCCAGTAGGCTCAGGAATCTGTATACCAGTTGATTGACAGTTGAGAGGCGAGACCAAAGATCCACAGCTCAACCCCCGCAAGCACAACTAGGTAAGTTCACACACACTAATCTCATACTTGTTCACACTCATCACTTTCATCACACTTTCACCACATTCTGAAATTACGTTAGTAAGAAATAATAAGGAAATGCAAAATTTGAAAATACAAATACCTTTATTACGTCCAAAATATAATGATCTAAATTAAAATTGCTTTGACAGAAAGCTATTTTACTACACCCAAAATATGATGATTTAAATTAAATTTCTACGACAGAAAGCTTTACTACGGCCAAAAATACAAGTAATCCATTAAATGTAAGTTGCCCAGTACAACCAGCCCAATACATCTAAGTAGGGTCATCCACTCCAGAGACTGGACCTCATTGGTCATTAATCCTTGTTAGTGATACCCATGGTGCTATCACTAGGCGGTAAAACATCTGCTTGATACCTGTTTGACGGGGTCCTGGGAGTTCTTCTACTTCCCTAGCTATGGTTGTTCCGGCACAATACGGGCTCACCATAGCCTGTGCTACTTGGAACTATTTGTTCCAGGTAGCGAATCTTTAACAACAAAAAACTGTTCTGGCAATATTTCTTATACTCGCTGGGAGGACGTTGAACAACCGCGGACCTCTGATGTTCATACAGTGTTCTCTGATTATGCCTATGGCACCTCTGCTCTTCACTGATTCAATTGTGTATTTTCTTCCATATCGTTCACTCCAGTATGTGTTATTTTAATGTGTAGATTTGGTACTCGGCCCTCCAGTATCTTCCAGGTGTATATTATTTTATATCTCTTTCGTATGCTCTCTAGTAAGTACATTTGGAGAACTTTGAGACGATCACAATAATTTACGTGCTTTATCGCGTCTAAGACAGAAAGCTTTACTACGACCAAAAATAGATGGTTAGATGGTTTCATCAAAGGTTTCCCAAAACCAAAATTCCCCAAATCATCTAAGGTTCTCCAAAACATCTATGAATAAGTACACAAGAATAAATGGGACTTTACTACGAGCAAAATATGATTGTTTAAAACAAGTAAGACTGGGGCTCAAGAGCTAGAGTCTAAAAATATAGATGAGCTTCACACGACGAATACCCCAAGCTGAGACTCACGCACTTGGCCCCGGCTCGCGCGCACTTCTTCACGTTAAGCTACGCTCATCCGTCTGTCATCCATCTCAGCCGATGGCGGGAGCCCCTCGTAGTCTCCTTTTTCCCTACTACTCCCCCACGCTCAGCTCCCACACAGCACCAGCTAGGGGGGGGGGGGGCTCCCCCACGCTCAGCTCCCACACAGGACCAGCTAGGGGGGGGTGCCTCCCCCACGCTCAGCTCCCACACAGCACCAGCTAGGGGGGGGTGCCTCCCCCACGCTCAGCTCCCACACAGCACCAGCTAGGGGGGGGGGCATCCCCCACGCTCAGCTCCCACACAGCACCAGCTAGGGGGGGTGCCTCCCCCACGCTCAGCTCCCACACAGGACCAGCTAGGGGGGGGGGCCTCCCCCACGCTCAGCTCCCACACAGGAACAGCTAGGGGGGGGGGGTGCCTCCCCCACGCTCAGCTCCCACACAGGACCAGCTAGGGGGGGGGTGCCTCCCCCACGCTCAGCTCCCACATAGGACCAGCTAGGGGGGGGGGTGGTGCCTCCCCCACGCTCAGCTCCCACACAGGACCAGCTAGGGGGGGGGGAGCCTCCCCCACGCTCAGCTCCCACACAGGACCAGCTAGGGGGGGGTGCCTCCCCCACGCTCAGCTCCCACACAGGACCAGCTAGGGGGGGGGAGCCTCAGCTCCCACAGAGGACCAGCTAGGGGGGGGGTACCTCCCCCACGCTCAGCTCCCACACAGGACCAGCTAGGGGGGGGGTGGTGCCTCCCCCACGCTCAGCTCCCACACAGGACCAGCTATGGGGTGGGGTGGTGCCTCCCCCACGCTCAGCTCCCACAGAGGACCAGCTAGGGGGGGGTGCCTCCCCCACGCTCAGCTCCCACACAGGACCAGCTAGGGGGGTGCCTCCCCTACGCTCAGCTCCCACACAGGACCAGCTAGGGGGGGGGTGCCTCCCCCACGCTCAGCTCCCACACAGGACCAGCTAGGGGGGGGGGGGTGGTGCCTCCCCCACGCTCAGCTCCCACACAGGATCAGCTAGGGGGGGGGGTTGTGCCTCCCCCACGCTCAGCTCCCACACAGGACCAGCTAGGGAGGGGGGGTGCCACCCCACGCTCAGCTCCCACACAGGACCAGCTAGGGGGGTGGTGCCTCCCCCACGCTCAGCTCCCACACAGGACCAGCTAGGGGGGGGGGTGCCACCCCCCACGCTCAGCTCCCACACAGGACCAGCTAGGAGGGGGGGGATGCCACCTCCCACGCTCAGCTCCCACACAGGACCAGCTAGGGGGGGGGGTGCCTCCCCCACGCTCAGCTCCCACACAGGACCAGCTAAGGGGGGGGGGGGTGCCACCCCACGCTCAGCTCCCACACAGGACCAGCTAGGGGGGGGGGAGCCTCCCCCACGCTCAGCTCCCACACAGGACCAGCTAAGGGGGGGGGTGGGTGGTGCCTCCCCCACGCTCAGCTCCCACACAGGACCAGCTAGGGGGGGGGGTGCCTCCCCTACGCTCAGCTCCCACACAGGACCAGCAAGGGGGGGGGGGTGCCTCCCCCACGCTCAGCTCCCACACAGGACCAGCTAGGGGGTGGGGTGGTGCCTCCCCCACGCTCAGCTCCCACACAGGACCAGCTAGGGGGGGGGGTGCCTCCCCTACGCTCAGCTCCCACAGAGGACCAGCTAGTGAGGGGGGTGCCTCCCCCACGCTCAGCTCCCACACAGGACCAGCTAGGGGGGGGGGTGCCTCCCCCACGCTCAGCTCCCACACAGGACCAGCTAGGGGGGGGGAGCCAACCCCACGCTCAGCTCCCACACATGACCAGCTAGGGGGGGGGGTGGTGCCTCCCCCACGCTCAGCTCCCACACAGGACCAGCTAGGGGGGGGGGGGTGCCCCCCCCACGCTCAGCTCCCACACAGGACCAGCTAGGGGGGGGGGGGGTGCCTCCCCCACGCTCAGCTCCCACCCAAGACCAGCTAGGGGGGGGGGTGGTGCCTCCCCCACGCTCAGTTCCCACACAGGACCAGCTAGGGGGGGGGGGGTGGTGCCTTCCTCACGCTCAGCACCCACACAGGACCAGCTAGGGGGGGGGGGTGGTGTCTCTCCCACGCTCAGCACCCACACAGGACCAGCTAGGGGGTGGGTGCCTCCCCCACGCTCAGCTCCCACACAGGACCAGCTAGGGGGGGGTGGTGCCTCCCCCACGCTCAGCTCCCACACAGGACCAGCTAGGGGGGGGGGTGCCTCCCCCACGCTCAGCTCCCACACAGGACCAGCTAGGGGGGGGTGGTGCCTCCCCCACGCTCAGCTCCCACACAGGACCAGCTAGGGGGGGGGGTGGTGCCTCCCCCAAGCTCAGCTCCCACACAGGACCAGCTAGGGGGGGGGGGGGTGCCTCCCCCACGCTCAGCTCCCACACAGGACCAGCTAGGGGGGGGTGTGCCTCCCCCACGCTCAGCTCCCACACAGGACCAGCTAGGGGGGGGGCTCCCCCACGCTCAGCTCCCACACAGGACCAGCTAGGGGGGGGTGCCTCCCCCACGCTCAGCTCCCACACAGGACCAGCTAGGGGGGGGGGGCTCCCCCACGCTCAGCTCCCACACAGGACCAGCTAGGGGGGGGGTGCCTCCCCCACGCTCAGCTCCCACACAGGACCAGCTAGGGGGGGGTGGTGCCTCCCCCACGCTCAGCTCCCACACAGGACCAGCTAGGGGGGGGGTGGTGCCTCCCCCACGCTCAGCTCCCACACAGGACCAGCTAGGGGGGGGGGGTGGTGCCTCCCCCACGCTCAGCTCCCACACAGGACCAGCTAGGGGGGGTGGTGCCTCCCCCACGCTCAGCACCCACACAGGACCAGCTAGGGGGGGGTGCCTCCCCCACGCTCAGCTCCCACACAGGACCAGCTAGGGGGAGTGGTGCCTCCCCCACGCTCAGCTCCCACACAGGACCAGCTAGGGGGAGTGCCTCCCCCACGCTCAGCTCCCACACAGGACCAGCTAGGGGGGGGGGTGGTGCCTCCCCCACGCTCAGCTCCCACACAGGACCAGCTAGGGGGGGGGGTGGTGCCTCCCCCACGCTCAGCTCCCACACAGGACCAGCTAGGGGGGGGTGCCTCCCCCACGCTCAGCTCCCACACAGGACCAGCTAGGGGTGGGGGTGGTGCCTCCCCCACTCTCAGCTCCCACACAGGACCAGCTAGGGGGGGGGGGGTGCCTCCCCCACGCTCAGCTCCCACACAGGACCAGCTAGGGGGGGGGTGCCTCCCCCACGCTCAGCTCCCACACAGGATCAGCTAGGGGGGGGGGTGCCTCCCCCATGCTCAGCTCCCACACAGGACCAGCTAGGGGGGGGGGTGGTGCCTCCCCCACTCTCAGCTCCCACACAGGACCAGCTAGGGGGGGGGGTGCCTCCCCCACGCTCAGCTCCCACACAGGACCAGCTAGGGGGGGGGGTGCCTCCCCCACGCTCAGCTCCCACACAGGACCAGCTAGGGGGGGGGGGTGCCTCCCCCACGCTGATCTCCCACACAGGACCAGCTAGGGGGGGGGGTGTGCCTCCCCCACGCTCAGCTCCCACACAGGACCAGCTAGGGGGGTGGTGCCTCCCCCACTCCTGTGCTTGCAACAGTCACTTGTTGCACACATGTGAGCCGCCCTTGCAGGAGCCAGAACTGTCAGGTGTGCACTAGTTGCCTAGAGCAGCAGACCTCACATCCCCAGCTAGAGCAGCAGACCTCACATCCCCAGCTAGAGCAGCAGACCTCACATCCCCAGCTAGAGCAGCAGACCTCACATCCCCAGCTAGAGCAGCAGACCTCACATCCCCAGCTAGAGCAGCAGACCTCACATCCCCAGCTAGAGCAGCAGACCTCACATCTCCAGCTAGAGCAGCAGACCCCACATCCCCAGCTAGAGCAGCAGACCTCACATCCCCAGCTAGAGCAGCAGACCTCACATCCCCAGCTAGAGCAGCAGACCTCACATCCCCAGCTAGAGCAGCAGACTTCACATCCCCAGCTAGAGCAGCAGACCTCACAATCCCAGCTAGAGCGGCAGACCTCACATCCCCAGCTAGAGCAGCAGACCTCACATCCCCAGCTAGAGCAGCAGACCTCACATCCCCAGCTAGAGCAGCAGACCTCACATCCCCAGCTAGAGCAGCAGACCTCACATCCCCAGCTAGAGCAGCAGACCTCACATCCCCAGCTAGAGCAGCAGACCTCACATCCCCAGCTAGAGCAGCAGACCTCACATCTCCAGCTAGAGCAGCAGACCCCACATCCCCAGCTAGAGCAGCAGACCTCACATCCCCAGCTAGAGCAGCAGACCTCACATCCCCAGCTAGAGCAGCAGACCTCACATCCCCAGCTAGAGCAGCAGACTTCACATCCCCAGCTAGAGCAGCAGACCTCACAATCCCAGCTAGAGCGGCAGACCTCACATCCCCAGCTAGAGCAGCAGACCTCACATCCCCAGCTAGAGCAGCAGACCTCACATCCCCAGCTAGAGCAGCAGACCCCACATCCCCAGCTAGAGCAGCAGACCTCACATCCCCAGCTAGAGCAGCAGACCTCACATCCCCAGCTAGAGCAGCAGACCTCACATCCCCAGCTAGAGCAGCAGACCTCACATCCCCAGCTAGAGCAGCAGACCTCACATCCCCAGCAAGAGCAGCAGACCTCACATCCCCAGCTAGAGCAGCAGACCTCACATCCCCAGCTAGAGCAGCAGACCTCACATCCCCAGCTAGAGCAGCAGACCTCACATCCCCAGCTAGAGCAGCAGACCTCACATCTCCAGCTAGAGCAGCAGACCTCACATCCCCAGCTAGAGCAGCAGAGCTCACATCTCCAGCTAGAGCAGCAGACCTCACATCCCCAGCTAGAGCAGCAGACCTCACATCCCCAGCTAGAGCAGCAGACCTCACATCCCCAGCTAGAGCAGCAGACCTCACATCCCCAGCTAGAGCAGCAGACCTCACATCCCCAGCTAGAGCAGCAGACCTCACATCCCCAGCTAGAGCAGCAGACCTCACACCCCCAGCTAGAGCAGCAGACCTCACATCCCCAGCTAGAGCAGCAGACCTCACATCTCCAGCTAGAGCAGCAGACCTCACATCCCCAGCTAGAGCAGCAGACCTCACATCCCCAGCTAGAGCAGCAGACCTCACATCTCCAGCTAGAGCAGCAGACCTCACATCCCCAGCTAGAGCAGCAGACCTCACATCCCCAGCTAGAGCAGCAGACCTCACATCCCCAGCTAGAGCAGCAGACCTCACATCCCCAGCTAGAGCAGCAGACCTCACATCCCCAGCTAGAGCAGGAGACCTCACATCCCCAGCTAGAGCAGCAGACCTCACATCCCCAGCTAGAGCAGCAGACCTCACATCCCCAGTATTGTCTGGGGAGTTGCGAGGTACGCCGCGCACGATGCTCGTACGTGCAGCACGTACTTAGGCAGGGCGAGGGAGCAGGACGTGCCAAGGACAGGAAGTTACACCATGCAGGTAGTCAGCAGCCGGCGGACGTGACTAACCTCCTCCCACACGTCACCTCACACACCACAGTCTCTGCCACACAACTTGACAACACAGCCTCACTCACTCAAGTATATTGTTAACTTCTTCCCACACTCCCCGCCTTACCCTTGTCATCTTTATAAGTTAATTATTAATTTTGTCATGTGGGGCGAGTTTATTGGTCAGCGTCACTCATCCTGTGAGTGGACACACCGCCATAGTGACAGTATTGGTCAGCGTCACTCATCCTGTGAGTGTACACACTGCCATAGTGACAGTATTGGTCAGCGTCACTCATCCTGTGAGTGGACACACCGCCATAGTGACAGTACTGGGCAGCGCCACTCATCCTGTGAGTGGTCACACCGCCATAGTGACAGTATTGGGCAGCGTCACTCATCCTGTGAGTGGACACACAGCGCCATAGTGACTGTTGGGCAGCGCCACTCATCCTGTGAGTGGTCACACCGCCATAGTGACAGTATTGGTCAGCGTCACTCATCCTGTGAGTGGACACACCGCCATAGTGACAGTATTGGGCAGCGTCACTCATCCTGTGAGTGGACACACCGCCATAGTGACAGTATTGGACAGCGCCACTCATCCTGTGAGTGAACACACCGCCATAGTGACAGTATTGGGCAGCGCCACTCATCCTGTGAGTGGACACACCGCCATAGTGACAGTATTGGGCAGCGCCACTCATCCTGTGAGTAGACATTCCGCCATAATGACAGTACTGGGCAGCGCCACTCAACCTGTGAGTGGACACACCGCCATAGTGACAGTATTGGGCAGTGCCACTCATCCTGTGAGTGGACACACCGCCATAGTGACAGTATTGGGCAGCGCCACTCATCCTGTGAGTAGACATACCGCCATAGTGACAGTACTGGGCAGCGCCACTCATCCTGTGAGTGGACACACCGCCATAGTGACAGTATTGGACAGCGCCACTCATCCTGTGAGAGGACACACCGCCATAGTTTTTTTTATATTATTATTTTCTACCAGAGACGTGGCCACACATTTACAATGCTAACCAGCATTTATACATTTTCTTCTGTCCTCCGTGGACAGGGTTAGAGAAGTGTTAAACATATAGTTCAAGGGTTTATTGAACACTCAACCACAGAAGGTGATTCGGTGCTTTTAAAATGCTAAGCTAACCTACATACGTAAATACATAGATACACAGATTTACGTATGCCCTACATAAAGTGTTTGATATGTCTTTTACATAGTGTCATTAATGTACATTCACAAAGGTGAAATGTAATTCTGATCAGCTTCCATATATACTTTATACCCCATACATATACATACACACACATATACATACATATATACACACACATGCATTCACATACATTTGTCTCATTTACTCTGATAGGGTGAGATAGCTGATAAAGAAACTAGTGTGCAATTAAGCACTTAATCACTGAAGGTGATGAAGGTGCTTTTACAAGCTCAGGTTATATAGTTACTTCATATATATACATTGTATAATTGATATTTTACATGGTCAATCTTGGATACAAGTCCAATATATCATCAAGTGTTCCAGTACTCATATAGTAATTACAGAGTTCAGCATACCTTAGCCCAGGAGGGCGAAAGTCAGTCAGGATGGGACATTCTACAATATAATGTTCAAACGAGTGCATGTTTTCTCTTTCACAAAGTTGACACATTGTGTACTCGACATTTGGGTTTTGAGAAAGCTGCCAGATACGTCTATATCCCAGGCGTATTCTGGCCACTATAACATCACATTGCCGGGTTCTTGTTCTATTAGTCCCATATGTGAATGTCTCCTCACGATATCTATCATAATATTTAATGCTACAACTTTCAGGTCTTTGTGAATTTGTTAGGTCGGTGAGATCTTCATTAGATATTTGTTTAAGTATTCTCTTTGTCACTGCTAATGAAACACCCATATCAATTTCTACCACTGGTTTTCTGCAGGCTGACTTAGCAAGCATATCAACAGTGTCATGCCTTAAGATGCCAACATGTGATGGTATCCATAGGTATTTAATCTCAAATCTGTTTTCTTTAGCAGCTAAAGCATTCATTCGAATATCACTGACTATTTTCTGGATGTCACTACTATGTGCGTTCAATGCCAGGAGTGCACTCTGCGAGTCACAGTATATAAGTCCACTGCCTTTGTCTTTTAAAAATTCAGTGGCAAGGTATATGCCTGCAAGTTCGGTTTGAGTTGTACTTGCCCAGTCATTGACGCGCTTCATTGCTGTATATACGAGAGAAGATTGTTCAAATATGTTACATGAGCCGTCGGTATAGCACTGATACACATCGTTACCCATACTCTGAGTACTTTCAGTGATGCTTTTCAGTGTTAACTGTTTTAATAATGTAGAGTGCACACTATCTTTCTTTGGCGCATTTACAAAATCAACTGATAGATCCCAGTAATTGGCTGATTAATCACTAGTTGAGTTGGGTACATATTTAATATTTTGATGGAGTTGGTTACCTTGTAGAACCAATATACATAATCAGATTTCGTTCTTCTTCTATAGACCTCAGGTGAGTGCATCATATTAGAAAGTTTAGCTTGAAACTTCATGTGTTATCTAGATCTACTCAATGCCTTCACGCCGAAAACTGTGCTAATAGACAAAATTCTCTCACTTATGGTAGGTAATTTTAACTCTGCTCTCATATTAACTATTCTCGTGGACTTTGGAGCCCCAAGGATGATGTGGGAACCGACCTGTGAGATTTATATATATTTAATTTATATGAATTTATATAGAATTTATATTTACGTTAATTTATATATTTCGATAGCAATTTGTATGATGATTAGTGGACTGTATTTCTGCAATAATCTCACAAATCGATCCACTACACATTAGGGGGGGAGGTTTATATTGAATTTATATATATGCAGTCAATCAAACTACAGTATTAAACTACATATATTGTTAAACATTGAAGAGGTTCCTTATCTTATTTGTACAGCAGGCCTTAGTCCACCAGATATAACTAGGATGTAGACACCAAATTGCTTCCATCACCCTGGTAACTGATACACAAAGCATGCTTCCTCTTCTTCACCTGTCAAAAGGGCGCTAGCTATGAAGCCAGAATCCTAATATATGACAGTTATATCAGAGAAAACACTGTACAATGAACCATAAAGACCAAGGCTTAATTACCTTTTGTATGAGGCGATTTCGCATTCTAACCGGCTCGCCCTTATCTACCTAACATTTAACTGGCCAGAAATGATTAGATAAATGGGTTTCGGCAGAACACTTTCCTTGTATTTGTTGACAGTGTGTTGATGATGGTACACCTTTGGTTTCCATAACACTTCGTCCAAGAGAAATTAACAGGAGTCGAATTTGCTCCCGTGCGCCTCTGGTCTGAGAACAATAACAACAATGGCTGATCACTCCCTCCTCACTACGCTACTGGCCTACATTGTCCAGATATCAGAAAGTGATAGAAGGGTCAGATTTACTCTATTTTAATATTGATAATTAAGTTAATTTATATGAGATGTTTTTATGGTGGTAAAGTCCAAAGACTAATGTATTTAAGAATAGTTCCCAGCAGAATAGCTGGTGAATTTATAATAGTATGTGGCAATGATATCCCGTTTTCTATAGACGGAAAATTCCACTACAAGTTACATTTTCTATGGTAACTTGTGTATACAATGGCAGCAATATTATCTGCCTGTATGATATTATTAATTGGTGTCGGATTTTCCGACATAATTCCTTGGGGGCTGCTCACGGGTCGAAGTCCTATTTAGAACAGACGAACACCGATACTCCTCCATCGAATTATTAGATTAATTTGATGTTAGTAGTTAGTAATCACACATTTGTGCGTCTGTTCGTACAGGACAGATGTCCTGTACTCGAGTTGCAGGGGTTAGAAGTCTAATGCGATTTCATTTCCCTGTTAACTCTTGAGAGGCTAAAATTCAAGCCTAAATACATATTATTTAACCCAGAAGACTGAATGTGATCAAGTACTACAGTCAAGTATGATTCAGGGACTGCAGTGAGATCAGTGACATTAAATATAACTTGAAGCTTGTTCAGGTAACTGGTCACTGATATATAAACACTGAGGCCCATGGAATTCATCTTGATTAAATAATAAATGTATCAAAATTAGTCATCAGATTTATTTGCGTTTAATTTAGTTAATTGATTCAGAGGATTGAATAGCCCATCATTAAAGTAAAGAATGGTTCTGAGAATGCAGTGGGTTCAGTGACATTGGTCGCAGTGACTTGTAGCTGTTTAGGCTACTGTTCACTGATTTGCCACTGAGGCCTCTTGAACTCCTCTTCAGCTTTAAATGATGATATTAACATCAACCTCTGTTACTATAGTCAGCTGTAATCTCCTTAGTATAATGCTACTGGAGAAATATAATCAGCTGACAAATTTAGATTTCTACTGGTATTGTTTATCTGCAGCCATAGGTCTCCTCAGGCTTGATACTGGGCCTGAGAGTAATTTACCTCCTGCAGAATTTAACATGGCTACGCCCTGATATTCAGTATGGCTACCAATGAATCGATGGCAATAGTCTGTCCCTACAAGGAGACAGAAGTCGGTGAGGTGATCAGACTTAATATTATCTGCCAATTTTATTCCTCTATTTCTCAGGAATTTGGCGGTTGCTTTCAGACCTTGAACTTGTAGGTCTACTGGTATTTTGTCCACCACAATGGCTTGTACTCGACAGACGTACCTGCCTAAACGTACTGATGGTTGTACCACCTGGTAGACTTGAGGTCCTGCATCTGTTACAAACCCTGAGATGTTGAATGACGTCTGGGCTACAGTTCTTAATTGTAGTTCATCTGCCAACTTTTTAGTGACATGTTCTCTGGGACCCTTGGTCAAACAACCCACGGGTATGGACCTTGGCCCTCTTATTCAGGATGGTAATTTTGGCAGTAGGCAAAGTCGTATTACCTTTAGACTTTGCCGATTGGACACTCTTCGTTTGTTGCACCTTGCAGTACTGTACTGTGGTGGGATTGCTATCTTCCACCTTGGGTCTTGAATACGTTAATTTCGTATGTTTGCACAGTGCTGCATGGTGCCTACCTCTTCTACACCTGTTGCAGATGTTGAATTGGGTATCACAATAGTCTATGTTGTGTGACTTGAGACACCTTGAACATCTCTCTAATTCCTGGAGTCGCTCAATGCGAGTGTCTCTGGTTGGATAATTAGCACAACAGTATGTTGAATGTTTCTTTTTGCAGAACATACATGTCCCCCCAGCCTACTGCATGCTTGGAAGTTACAGGTTTGGGTGAACTAGTAACAGTAGGCTTGGAGGAATTCTGCTGCATTGTCAGATTTTCTGCAACTAGATGTGAGAGTACTTGGCTGATGTTTATTTGGGGTAGTTGTTTTACCCTTTAATTGACTATTATTTTCTATTTCTGAAGGCTCGCATGAGGCTTTAACATCCTCATTTGCTCGTCGTTTGTTTATGATGGAACGCAAACCTTCAGTGATGTCCTGTACTGTCAGGATGGTGTTATGTTGATGTGTGTATAATTCATCTAGTATATCGCTGGACAATTTTTGTTGAAGGACTACTTTGGTCATCCATTCACTAGTAGTTATATCAACCTTAAGACTGAATGTTCTTAGTAGCGACTCAAACTCCATGCTGAAGGATTGTAATGAGTCAGCAGTCTGATCAGGTTGAGGTAAGTCCAGCAATTGTAGTACAAGATGTATGACAGTTTTCTCATTGCCAGCATTATTCATATTGCCTAGTTGATAAAGCCTTGTGGGACTTGTATTGGGGCTGCTCATAATACTGAACAAGGACTGATGGTAGCCTAGGGTAAAATTCTGCACTCACTAGGCGATAATCCTACCTCTACTAGAGGTTAGCACTTAAAATTAATACACATTATATATATATATATATATATAATCATACACACTAATGATTTGAGTGATAAACCAGTGTCACTGGAAGTACCCTTAGGTTAGCTCTTCTATATCACCCTAGTATGGTATAGACACTAATTAATCACTCAAAGGTGTTATGATCATAAGTAAATTATTATATATACAACTCAACTCGAGTTGATAAAAATTACACCCAAAATAGGGTTTGCACCATTCATTAATGGTGCTAGGTTGTTTAATATAGTACAACTAGACTATGATAATAATGGGACTAGAATGAACAATAAATAGTTCAACTAGTCAATGGTAATATCCTACCCTGTTGTGGGTTGGCAATTGGTAAATATTATACTGTGATCACTAGTGCAATATATATTAAATATATCTCTATTTTGGAGAAATAATATACACAATTATTGATAATAGCCTCTTAATTGCCTCTATGAAACTTCTAATATTATCAAGAAGTATTAAATATTATTAGTGACCTAGCGAAACAAACTCCACAAAATTCGTGGATAATCTCTCGCGAAATTAACACCACGAAATCCGTGAACAATTTCGGGAGGACACAGCCACTAATTTGGCTGGCTTCAATATAAGCGCTGTCACGGAATAAGAACCCACCAAATCTGTGGTTGACCATGAAACGCTGACTGAGGCAGAACTGAGTTGGGTGCTCTTGAACTCGTTTGAGGCAACGCCGGCGTCTTTGACTGCTGGCTTTGTTGTTCACTGTACTAGTATATTTAATGAATCCACAGGTTAACTGGTTCATCCGGTGCTAAGATGACCAAATAATCTGTCATCCGACTCGAAGATGACCAAAAATGTGGTTTCGAAAGACCAAATAATTTGGGTACGACCTGTGCGATTTATATATATTTAATTTATATGAATTTATATAGAATTTATATTTACGTTAATTTATATATTTCGATAGCAATTTGTATGATGGTAAGTGGACTGTATTTCTGCAATAATCTCACAAATCGATCCACTACACATTAGAGGGGGGGGGGGTTATATTGAATTTATATATATGCAGCCAATCAAACTACAGTATTAAACTACATATATTGTTAAACATTGAAGAGGTTCCTTATCTTATTTGTACAGCAGGCCTTAGTCCACCAGATATAACTAGGATGTAGACACCAAATTGCTTCCATCACCCTGGTAACTGATACACAAAGCATGCTTCCTCTTCTTCACCTGTCAAAAGGGCGCTAGCTATGAAGCCAGAATCCCAATATATGACAGTTATATCAGAGAAAACACTGTACAATGAACCATAAAGACCAAGGCTTAATTACCTTTTGTATGAGGCGATTTCGCATTCTAACCGGCTCGCCCTTATCTACCTAACATTTAACTGGCCAGAAATGATTAGATAAACGGGTTTTGGCAGAACACTTTCCTTGTATTTGTTGACAGCATGTTGATGATGGTACACCTTTGGTTTCCATAACACTTCGTCCAAGAGAAATTAACAGGAGCCGAATTTGCTCCCGTGCGCCTCTGGTCTGAGAACAATAACAACAATGGCTGATCACTCCCTCCTCACTACGCTACTGGCCTACATTGTCCAGATATCAGAAAGTGATAGAAGGGTCAGATTTACTCTATTTTAATATTGATAATTAAGTTAATTTATATGAGATGTTTTTATGATGGTAAAGTCCAAAGACTAATGTATTTAAGAATAATTCCCAGCAGAATAGCTGGTGAATTTATAATAGTATGTGGCAATGATATCCCGTTTTCTATAGACGGAAAATTCCACTACAAGTTACATTTTCTATGGTAACTTGTGTATACAATGGCAGCAATATTATCTGCCTGTATGATATTATTAATTGGTGTCGGATTTTCTGACAGATGAGACACATAGCATCATTTTGCAAGGTATCAAGAGATTTCAGCTCTTTGTCAGTATACAGTGTGAGATGTAGAGCATTGTAGTCAATCACAGAGCATATAAATGATACATAAAACATTCTAGCAAGTCTCACGTTAAGTCCATGATTGACACCAACAAGGACCCGCAAGGGCTTTAATCTCTCCCACAGTCTCCTCTTGAGAGAAGAAAGGTACCCAGGGTCGTTAATGGGGACACCAAGGTATCTGTAAGACTCGCAGTTCTCAAGTGCTCGCCCATCTATATGATAATTGGCTGGTGGACTACCACATGGAATGAGGGCACGAGTTTTCTGTACAGAGATAAGGAGGCCACATTCCTCAGCTCTAGTAGCAAAAGCGTCGAGCAGAACTAGGCATTCTAGGCTCGGTGGCAGCCTGTAAACATATATCATCAGCATAACAAATGACAGTGTCTTCATTGTTGGAAGATCTTTAATAACTTTATGCATCAGAACGTTGAACAACAAGGGACTGAGGACTCCTCCTTGTGGAGTTCCCAGTTCAAAGTGTTTGCTCTCTTTGCTTTTAACACCATTAAACAAAACATATGCTGTTCGATTAGACAAATAGCCCTTGATCCATTTCAGTAATTTTCCTTGTATTCCCAGCTCGGCAAGCTGTTCCAGTATGATTTCTCTGTTTGCTGTATCAAAAGCTGCTGCTAGGTCGATGAAGACTGTTTGAGGGGAAGCTTCAATATGTGCGAAGTACTCAGCAAAACAGTGTTGTGTACTGAGCCCAGGCATAAATCCAAACAGTTGAGGTGACAGGTGCCCCTGTATACGATACATGAGTCGGTTAAGAACAATACGTTCAAGCACTTTCCAAACACACGATGTTATAAATGTGGGTCTATAATTATCTGAATGTGGTTTGGGGATGGGAACAATGACACTCTTTGTCCAAGCATCAGGTAATACTCCTTCACGTAAACTCATTCTGTACAACTCTAATAGTGGAATACCTGGTACGTGTGAGACTAATCTCAGTAGACTGTAAGTAATACCATCCTCTCCAGGAGCAGTTGATTTTCCCATCTTTAGTGCATGATTTAATTCCTATTCAGTTACATCATTAAGGTCCGACACGTCGATAGCTGTACAGGCAAGATTGATGGTTCGGTGTCTGTTGGGGCGTGTGTCATCAAGTTTGTGCTGTATGTTAATTGGGAGTGAGTCGTAGCTCGAAGTTAGTGCCCATTGATCAAGGAGGATGTTTGCTTGTTCTAGTGGGCTGTGGTGCAGCGGTTTGGTTGGGCTGCTTCTAGAGATTTTTCGTATCTTTTCCCAAACTTCGACAAGTGTTGTTTGCTCATTTATACTTTGTAGGAACTCTTTCCAATGTTTATTACGTATAACGTTGCTCATGTCTCTCACCTCTTTATTTGCAACTAGAAATGCAAGCAAGTCACCTTGTGCTTTGGTTCTTTTGTACGTATCTCCGAGCTGCTTTACTCGTTCATGTTCTTTAACAAATACGGGGTCAAGGACCCACTTGGGTGGTGGTAGGTGTTGCCCACTTCTGCTAGGCTTGCGACCTGTTCCCCAACACACCCATGTGTCGTAGTAGGTAGTAATCGTATCAACGAGATCTCTGGAGAAGGCTTGTACATTCGTTATTGTGTAATCTTGATACTATTTTGATATACAATTAATAAAGTGGTCATGCAAGCCATATGGAATATTCATTTTCCGTCTCTGATGTCTATTAGGTACATCCATAGTGACAGTAGTAGGCAGAGCCACTCATCCTGTGAGTGGACACACCGCCATAGTGACAGTATTGGGCAGTCACTCATCCTGTGAGTGGACACACCGCCATAGTGACAGTATTGGGCAGCGCCACTCATTCTGTGAGTGGACACATCGCCATAGTGACAGTATTGGGCAGCGCCACTCATCCTGTGAGTGGACACACCGCCATAGTGACAGTATTGGGCAGCGCCACTCATCCTGTGAGTGGACACACCGCCATAGTGACAGTATTGGGCAGCGCCACTCATCCTGTGAGTGAACACACCGCCATAGTGACAGTATTGGGCAGCGTCACTCATCCTGTGAGTGGACACACCACCATAGTGATAGTATTGGGCAGCGTCACTCATCCTGTGAGTGGACACACCGCCATAGTGACAGTATTGGGCAGCGCCACTCATCCTGTGAGTGGACACACCGCCATAGTGACAGTATTGGGCAGCGCCACTCATCCTGTGAGTGGACACACCACCATAGTGACAGTATTGGGCAGCGCCAGTCATCCTGTGAGTGTACAAACCCGCTGGGTTGTTCATCTTGTCACTTGTACACAGGCACAGCTGGGACTTGCTTAACTGTCCCAAGTTAACAGCTTATCAAGCAAGAAGATTAACATCTGTCAACCCTTAAAATCTTACGTTTTCTTGCGGGTGCAAAATGGGAAAATCTTTTTAAGAGCAGTATCAATATTTCACAAATAGTGTTTTCTTAACTTAAACAGTGTGGGGTTTATTATTCTACACATATTTCTAATGTCTCTTAGATGTTCACATTCTCTCAGGTAGTGGTCAAGGCGGTGTCCATCACTCTCATCACAGATTCTGCAACTCCGCGGCTCAGCTGTTGTTTCCATTCCAAATCTCTATTGATATTTGTATTAAAGACAGATTCTCGCTATTACCGATTCTCTCCCGCGGCCACATCCTCTTCGTTCATCTATAATGATTGGGATTGCCAGCTGCAACTATGTTGTACCATCATACAGATTCGCTGATTTGTGCTTCTATCCTCCTTTCCTCAGTTACCTTGGCACGGTGATGTTGCCTGACAATACTCAGGGTCATTGGGCTTCGGTATGGGAAGAATTATTGCGTATTTCCATTATGTGGGCAACACTCCACTTAGAAATGACTTGTTAAACAGGTGGAATAGTGGATTCCCAGACACCTCACACAGTGCATTATGTCGCAGGTGATGCCATCTTCACCAGGTGCTGTACTTTTACCCTTTTTCATAGCCCCCCTTACGTCCTGGGCTGTGGTTGGTTCCCCTTATTCGTCATCACTAGATTGTGCTCTTGTTATCCTAATTCTTCTATCATCATGTCGCAGGAGCTGTTCCCTGCTGATTTCCGCAGGGAGGGAGGAGGAGGATGCTGCATCACTCCACTTGTGAATTAGTTCCTCAGCCTTACCCTGGTGGTCTTTGTGAGCCGCAGGCCGGGTTTTGCCCACATTAGCTATCTGAATTTTTGCCCACACTTCTCTTGCAGATGTTTTTCTTCCACTGGAGATAGTAAAGTCAAGCCATTGTCTTTCCTGCTCTTTAATCTTCTCTTCTCTGGCAACTTAACACACAGTTTTAAACAGCTCTTGGTTGCTTTCAGTGAGATATCTCCAATACTCTCTACTCATGTCTCTTACATTTGCATTGAGCATCTTTATGTAATCGTTCTCATATCATTGTATTTTCTTACTTTGAGGGTTACTTCGCCCAGTCGTACTGCTCGGAACTCTGAGACAGCTCTCAATTTGTTTATTAAGGTCATCAACAAGTGTATCAATGTCTTCTGGGATTTGGCATTCCGTGAACCAGTCACTCATCCTGTTTATGAAGTGCGGCCTCATATCTGGTCCGAGTGATAACCTTTTTCTTTTATTTGTCTCTATCGTTCTCTTGCTCATGTCGTTGGTGGTAATCAGTGCCCAGTGGTCACTGGGTGAAACAGAGTGACAGTTTCCGTCCATTGACATTGGGCTGATGGCAGTTGGCACCAAAGTGTGGGTGTCTGGCATTAAGGTCACCGACCAGCAAGGTAGGTTCTTCATTAACATATTCAGGTAGTGTGTCAAGGTCAAGTTTACTCTGTGGCACATATAGGTTGATTATATGAAGGAAATTATTGTTTAAGTGAAGGGTTACCCCCAATGATTCATACTCATCCCCCATGTGCAGGTCATCAATAATATGTGCGGGAATGTTGTTGTTTACAAAAGTGATGAGACCCCGTTTTCATCCGCAGGGGACAGGGAGAACTTGCGATAACCGCTGAATCTTTGGTTGAAGTCATCACCCACCAGCGTCTCCTGTAGCACTATGACGTCAGTTTGGTGTTCACGGACATACTGTATGATGTCATTAATTCTACTGCAAACTCCATTGCAGTTCTATTGTAGTATAGTGAGATGTTCTTCGATGTGATTATCCATTTTGAGGTTGTTTGTCATCAGATGCGCTATGCGTGTAATGTCGTGACGCTGAACCCCGGTTCATTCCGAACACAGTGAATACACAACACATAACACCTTGCCTCAGCAACAGTTACTACCACCTATACTCCTACACACACCAGACCCTTGAGGCGTACCACTAGGTTTGTACTGGAACACAATGAATGAACATATGGAAGGTATTTAAAGGCCGTCGTGTTTTGTCACTTAATTACAAAGAATAGACTCTGACAAATAATAATATATTAACATACTCTATTAGGTCAATACACTTCCAATACCCATAGACCACTTGACCTCCGCGATCACCCCACACACACTCGTAACTTCCGCCTAAGTCCCTAATACGGAATGATTACTACAACGCTCCACACCCGGTTAGTCTTACATTCAATACTCACATACTGCAGACTTAACTTGGTCACTAAGATCACAACAGGTTCTCGCATAGCTGTCTGCTACACTTCGCTGCTGCCGCAAACGGGGATCCAAAGGCCTTGCTAGTTCCACTTCCACAACCAGACTGACTCCAGCCAACCATGGCCTCAATCATTTCACCACGCCTCTTGAGGAAGGTATAATCCGATTAACCTTATCCCTAGAGCGGTAACCTTGTTCCTAGAAGCCTGACGAAGAATAATTCCTCTTTCCAGGAATTATTAATTTGGCTAAACAGCTTCGGTCTTAATCCATTGACCTTTCTTAGATATGTGATCCATAGTCTGTCTACTTACATGTACTTTCAATCATCATTCGTTAAGTGTTGTAGTAATGATCCTCTAGCTAATAATTCCTACTAACTTGTGGATTACAACACCACTCCCCTCCTTAAACACGCATATGTCCCCATATGCATCATTGCAATGGTTCCATTAGTGCAAGGACCTGGAGGATGCACCCACCATATGTGTACAACTAAAAAATCATCCAATAAGTTCATCATACACACAATGAAATAAATTAAAATTTTCCCCGACATGACTCACAACACTTCTCCAACATATACATTATATTCACATCATAACACAGGTAAAATAGTCTGTAATAATTTTTCCCATCTCCAACAATGCACATATACCTAAACTGCTGACATATAATTACATACAAACATAACCATAAAATTACATGGACCAGAATGCTGGCACTTAAACAGAAATGACACTAGTCATTAATATATACACAACACATATATATCTAAGGTTCTTCATCCTTAGTAACAAGTTAATAATTTAACATCTTGCCCTGTACTGTTAACATAAGGGCTTACATTGATCACACAATGTTTCACTGGCCTCCTCCACAATTGGCAGCATCACTTCTCTTGTCTTCGTGTCCCATGGTTGCTAGGTCATAGATCCTCCATGACCCAGACAAAACCCAGGCTGTCCAGCCTGGTGAATGTTGTCAATGTCCCATCGTTGCTCTGAGGTAACGTGATCCTGGCCTCCAGAGCAACGGAGATTCCTACCCCAGGGTCATGTTCCCTTGGGTCTGTGCTGACGTCTCGTTCCAGGGCACCAATCCCAGAACGCTGTAGATCCCTCACAGCTCTCTGGTCTAGGCCCATCCGCCCAGAGTGTGTCCACCTGTATTCACACCTTCCCGACCGCTGTACCTGCAAAATATTCCCTCGGAGCCCCCTGGCTCGATCCCATTATTACATAACCCCCTCGGCTCCTTACTCTCTCCCCGTATATAGCCTGAGCGCAGCTGCAAAACCATTGCAGCTGGCCCTTATCCCTGCTTTGATGTCAGGGGGCGAATTTCGCCTATAACGTCACGTTGGCTACACTTCCACCCCCCTTTTTTTTCTAGAATAACTGAGTGTAGCCTCATAGCTTCCCTTCTACTCTACCTGAAGCTCTGTGACATGATCCCGGGGGACCTTCTCATGCCTAACACTCAGTAATGGTGCCGATGAGGTAATATACAGTATATACATACACATACATTATCACAATAAATACCTCATTAAAATAATTTCACAACTAATGTCACTAAAGCATCATACTGCCACTGGCTCGCTTCTAGCGAGATTCCTGTAACAACTTAATTAATGAGAAATTAGTATATCTACTTGGCTCGCTCACTGCAACCACCAACACCTGAAATTTTGAAATTCTACATTATAATCTTATCCATATTACTTACCCACTCCGACTTAATTAATGAAAATTTTAATGAGAATAATGAATTTTTATTAGTCTTTTATGAGTTTTGCTAGATATATCGACTTGGCTCGCCTACTGCAGCCACCAACTCCTGCAATTATCCACATTTCATCTTATCCATAAGACTTACCCACTCCGACACACCATCTCCTCTGGTCATCCCAACCACTGATGACCTCAATATAACGCCACACATCCCCACAACCACTTCCTGCGTCCTAACGCACCGACCTTGCTACACCAATACTCACCTTACCGACCACTACATGGCGCCCCTGCGCCACCATATACTCCACAACACCACACCAGGCGTCCAAAACCAGGCGTCCAAACGCCACTACACTACACCACCCAATGGCGTCCCCAACGCTATCAACCCTCGGCGTCTCCAATACCATCAACACCACGCACGGCGTTCCCAACGCCCTCAACACCACACACGGCGTCCCCAACGCCCTCAACACAACACACGGCGTCCCCAACGCCCTCAACACAACACACGGCGTCCCCAACGCCCTCAACACAACACACGGCGTCCCCAACGCCCTCAACACAACACCCGGCGTCCCCAACGCCCTCAACACAACACACGGCGTCCCCAACGCCCTCAACACAACACCCGGCGTCCCCAACGCCCTCAACACAACACACGGCGTCCCCAACGCCCTCAACACAACACACGGCGTCCCCAACGCCCTCAACACAACACACGGCGTCCCCAACGCCCTCAACACAACACACGGCGTCCCCAACGCCCTCAACACAACACACGGCGTCCCCAACGCCCTCAACACAACACCCGGCGTCCCCAACGCCCTCAGCACAACACACGGCGTCCCCAACGCCCTCAACACAACACACGGCGTCTTCAACGCCCTCAACACAACACACGGCGTCCCCAACGCCCTCAACACAACACACGGGGTCCCCAACGCCCTCAACACAACACACGGCGTCCCCAACGCCCTCAACACAACACACGGCGTCCCCAACATACACACAGCGTCTTCAACGCCATCAACACAACACACACGGCGTCCCCAACACCATTACCACCACAGGCATATGCCTTGCGCCAGAACGCATCAAAACACCCCGAGACATCACCAAACGCAACACACACTGTCCCTTTTCTCTGGTAATCCGTTAATTACCTGACCCACAGTCGTCAGGTATAATATCTTGTGTAGTGGCCACCCGCCACACACTACCACCTGCGTTAACATACTTCAACGCTAATGTCTACAATACACCCGGTGTTACAACAACCAGTTATGCTACACATGCTACACCTTGGCGCTACAATGCCAACAATGTCATGCACTATACTACATCCATGATATCCACAGTGAAAACATGCACATTTCACTACAGTAAATACTATGCATTACGCTGGAGTCTAATAAGCCACTACACATGCATTACACTACACACCACATGCATTACACTACACACCCCGGCGTACAAACGCCAACACACAACCATGCACTACACCCGGCGCCACACACCCCCACCAACGGGACACGCTCCCCGTGTCCCAAGGTAACACTCTTCATAATGCTACCTGCACCCACTAAAAATCTCCATGGACCTCTCCACGGTACACGAGACATCAAACCCCAGACGTCAAATTACGCGTCGCTCGCTATGCCTAGGAGTTCACAATTCACTTCGCCTATTTTCTGTATCTACACCTGACAACGCCGGAACTCGCACAGTACTTTAGGTAATATTTCATTATCCTTAAAATATTCGATTTACACTTTTCGTGAAATTTAATTAACTTCAAATTACGTAGTTTTCACGCTTGATTTGTCCTTAGCAACGGTTTCTCACTATTACCACCATACCGACGATATAAAACAGGCTCCAAGGTGCGGCTTGCTTGGCCCACCCATCGCTTGGCCCGCACATGGCCGCACATGGCCCACGCTGGCCCACATTCACCCGCGCTAGTTTACCTCGCCACGCAGTATAATCCGCACTACGAACACTGTATAATCCGCACTACGAACACTGTATAATCCGCACTACGAACACTGTATAATCCGCACTACGAACACTGTATAATCTGGACTACGAACACTGTATAATCCGCACTACGAACACTGTATAATCCGCACTACGAACACTGTATAATCTGGACTACGAACACTGTATAATCCGCACTACGAACACTGTATAATCCGCACTACGAACACTGTATAATCCGCACTACGAACACTGCACTTGTTTTGGATCCCGATGCTTCAGTGGTCCAGACTTTCATCTTAGCCGTCTCTCGTTGCGGGAATCTGGAAAGAAAGAAATAAACCCCACATGTGCCCCACAATGGCCTAGTCCCTTTAATTAACTAACTCCTCTGCCCTGGTCTCACCTGACCCTTCTTTCCTCCGTCTAGTAACCACCATTCTCACCACAACCCGACGTCTACCATTTCCCGAACATTCCCTCACCAACTAAACCAGAACCACACTTCCTTCATCTCGCACCGTGTTCCAAAACCTGTTTGCGCTGCCACCAAATATGTCGTGACGCTGAACCCCGGTTCATTCCGAACACAGTGAATACACAACACATAACACCTTGCCTCAGCAACAGTTACTAGCACCTATACTCCTACACACACCAGACCCTTGAGGCGTACCACTAGGTTTGTACTGGAACACAATGAATGAACATATGGAAGGTATTTAAAGGCCGTCGGGTTTTGTCATTTAATTACAAAGAATAGACTCTGACAAATAATAACATATTAACATACTCTATTAGGTAAATACACTTCCAATACCCATAAGCCACTTGACCTCCGCGGCCACCACTTGCACTCGTTACTTCCGCCTAAGTCCCTAATACGGAATGATTACTACAACGCTCCACACCCGGTTAGTCTTTCATTCAATACTCACATACTGCAGACTTAACTTGGTCACTAAGATCACATCAGGTTCTCGCATAGCTGTCTGCTACACTTCGCTGCTGCCGCAAACGGGGATCCAAAGGCCTTGCTAGTTCCACTTCCACAACCAGACTGACTCCAGCCAACCATGGCCTCAATCATTTCACCACGCCTCTTGAGGAAGGTATAATCCGATTAACCTTATCCCTAGAGCGGTAACCTTGTTCCTAGAAGCCTGACGAAGAATAATTCCTCTTTCCAGGAATTATTAATTTGGCTAAACAGCTTCGGTCTTAATCCATTGACCTTTCTTAGATATGTGATCCATAGTCTGTCTACTTACATGTACTTTCAATCATCATTCGTTAAGTGTTGTAGTAATGATCCTCTAGCTAATAATTCCTACTAACTTGTGGATTACAACAGTAATTATTATGTTCACGTGTGTTATCGTGTATTCCATGGTGTTTGGTGTTGCTGTCTGCAGTGGTGTTGCTGCGTACACTGTTGTGTTGGTGTCCTTGTTGTGTCTGCTGACGTACCTCGGCAGCATGTGTTGCATCATCTTGCACCAGGTTCTGGCTCCCAGACCTCCACTTGACGAACTCTGCTGTTGCAGGATTTTGAGCATTTGGTCCTAAGTCGTCTTAATCTGGCAGAGAGCTTTCTCAAGTTCCGTTTGCTTTTGTAATATTTGGCGGACAACTGGACGAGCTTGTATCATATGGTTTAATATTGCTTTGACACAAGCCAGAGTGACGACCTCCTGGGGGTCAGGATAGGGGTCAGGATGGAGGTCAGTAGGTGGGGCAGTGTGGGTGGCTGGTGTGCCTGGAGGGGGAGACGGTTGGGAGACAGAGGAGAGGTCTAGTTTATTGGTAGGGGTTCGGGGGTCGGGTGGTGGTGTGACACCTTGGGTAGACCTTCCCATCATTCCTCTCATGGCACCGGTAGCAGCAGCACGTGGCGCTCACAGAGAGATCTAGGCGGTACGCTGTTTGAGCGCCCCGCACCTGCAACCACCTGCCCCTGCATATTGCTGTTTCATGGGACCACCGTTTAGAACTGTCTGACATCACAACCACCACTGTGATCAGCAACATGGATTCAGCACAAGTAGCACCTGTTGCTAACTTGCGCCGCAGCGGTCAGCCGCCGCATGGTCGGCCCCCACATGCATACTCTCATGGTAACTATCTGGGGCCACATTCTTAGTGTGGTAACTATCTGGGGCCACATTCTTAGTGTGGTAACTATCTGGGGCCACATTCTTAGTGTAGTAACTATCTGGGGCCACATTCTTAGTGTGGTAACTATCTGGGACCACATTCTTAGTGTGGTAACTATCTGGGGCCACATTCTTAGTGTGGTAACTATCTGGGGCCACATTCTTAGTGTGGTAACTATCTGGGGCCACATTCTTAGTGTGGTAACTATCTGGGGCCACATTCTTAGCGTGGTAACTATCTGGGGCCACATTCCTAGGGTGGTAACTATCTGGGGCCACATTCTTAGCGTGGTAACTATCTGGGGCCACATTCTTAGCATGGTAACTATCTGGGGCCACATTCTTAGTTTGGTAACTATCTGGGGCCACTTAGTGTGGTAAATATCTGGCGCCACATTCTTAGTGTGGTAACTATCTGGGGCCACATTCTTAGTGTGGTAACAATCTGGGGCCACATTCTTAATGTGGTAACTATCTGGGGCCACATTCTAAGCGTGGAAACTATCTGGGGCCACATTCTTAGTGTGGTAACTATCTGGGGCCACATTCGTAGTGTGGTAACTATTTGGGGCCACATTCTTAGTGTGGTAACTGTCTGGGGCCACATTCGTAATGTGGTAACTATCTGGGGCCACATTCTTAGCGTGGAAACTATCTGGGGCCACATTCTTAGCGTGGTAAATATCTGGGGCCACATTCGTAGTGTGGTAACTATCTGGGGCCACATTCTTAGCGTGGTAACTATCTGGGGCCACATTCTTAGTGTGGTAACTATCTGGGGCCACTTAGTGTGGTAACTATCTGGGGCCACATTCTTAGCGTGGTAACTATCTGGGGCCACATTATTAGTG